>NW_026652278.1:61311435-61843813 GCF_009828535.3 Hylobates moloch | reverse complement strand
CTTCATTTCATTTATTTCATCTTCCATCACTGATACCCTTTCTTCCAGTTGATCGCATCAGCTACTGAGGCTTCTGCAATCTTCGCGTAGTTCTCGAAACTTGGCTTTCAGCTCCATCAGCTCCTTTAAGCCCTTCTCTTCATTGGTTATTCTAGTTATCCATTCATCTAATTTTTTTTCAAAGTTTTTAACTTCTTTGCTATTGTTTTGAATTTCCTCCCGTAGCTCAGAGTAGTTTGATCGTCTGAAGCCTTCTTCTCTCAACTTGTCAAAGTCATTCTCCGTCCAGCTTTGTTCCGTTGCTGGTGAGGAACTGTATTCCTTTGGAGGAGGAGAGGTGCTCTGCTTTTTAGAGTTTCCAGTTTTTCTGCTCTGTTTTTTCCCCATCTTTGTGGTTTTATCTACTTTTGGTGTTTGATGATGTACAGATGGGTTTTTCGTGTGGATGTCCTTTCTGTTTGTTAGTTTTCCTTCTACCAGACAGGACCCTCAGCTGCAGGTCTGTTGGAGTTTGCTAGAGGTCCACTCCAGACCCTGTTTGGCTGGGTGTCAGCAGCGGTGGCTGCAGAACAGCGGTTTTTCATGAGACCACAAATTCAGCTGTCTGATCGTTCCTCTGGAAGTTTTGTCTCAGAGGAGTACCTGGCCGACTGAGGTGTCAGTCTGTCCCTACTGGGGAATGCCTCCCAGTTAGGCTGCTCGGGGGTCAGGGACCCACTTTAGGAGGCAGTCTGTCTGTTCTCAGATCTCCAGCTGCGTGCTGGGAGAACCACTAGTCTCTTCAAAGCTGTCAGTCAGACAGGGACATTTAAGTCTGTAGAGGTTCGTGCTGACTTTTTGTTTGTCTGTGCCCTGCCCCCAGAGGTGGAGCCTACAGAGGCAGGTAGGCCTCCTTGAGCTGTGGTGGGCTCCACTCAGTTCCAGCTTCCTGGTTGCTTTGTTTACCTAAGCAAGCCTGGGCAATGGCGGCGCCCCTCCCCCAACCTAGCTGCTGCCTTGCAGTTTGATCTCAGACTGCTGTGCTAGGAATCAGCGAGACTCCGTGAGCATAGGACCCTCCGAGCCAGGTGCGGGACACAATCTCCTGGTGTTCCATTTTCCAAGCCCATTGGAAAAGCACAGTATTAGGGTGGGACTGACCCGATTTTCCAGGTGCTGTCTGTCACCCCTTTCTTTGACTAGGAAACAGAACTCCCTGACCCCTTGCACTTCCCAAGTGAGGCAATGCCTCACCCTGCTTCGGCTTGTGCACAGTGCGCTGCACCGACTGTCCTGCACCCACTGTTTGGCACTCCCTAGTGAGATGAACCCGGTACCTCAAATGGAAATGCAGAAATCACCCGTCTTCTGTGTTGCTCATGCTGGGGGCCGTAGACCAGAGCTTTTCCTATTCGGCCATCTTAGCTCCACCCATAATTGTATATTTCTTACTACAACAGTGAAATTTACACATTATGGTTCTGATTTGGTTAAAGAATGTTTGGGAGGCTCATAATCAGTCATGTTTGTTGGTATCGTACATATTCACACCTCTTAATATGTATTTCATATTTTATAAGCCAAGGGGTCTTAAAGAGCGGGCATTGAAATGACCGTGTGTTACCTACATATAAGAACATATATACTAGTTGATCTCATTTCTTGTTTGTAATAAAGAAAACCAACTTTTAATATAATTCATACTTTTGTAATCAATATGAGTGGAGAAGTAATGAGGAATAAGTATTTTTGTTTAATGGTAGTCATAAACCCAGGTATTCAAAAAATAGAGGTTTTCTTCTCGAAATAATTTCTGTTTTGAGACAGAATGGCAAAAACTAAACCTTAGCCATTTGGCAGCTCTCTAATTTATGGGTTTTCCATATTGCCAAGGGATGATGACCTTTATGCTTCCATTTCATCTGACATTTGCTGAGACTCATTATCCTTTCTAGTCATTCACCTATGCAAGTTGCTACTGAATCAATACTTGTTCCTGTCTACAAGTCCTATCTCAGCTATGTCAAGGCCCCTTTTGGAAGATGGGAGTCATGTTCCTATGCCACATCCAAGCACAGGAAATTCCGTGGACTGTTTTAGGTCCATCTGAGGAGACACAGAGCCCTGAAACAGACACAGAGCAAGCCATTCTACCCTGAAATCTTATTTCCTTATATTCTAGGTTTCCACAAGTTCATATAAGGTTGTGTATAAGGTTCTGCTGCTGTGTTTATGAATTTGATCTAGAGGAAATGAGGCCTGGGAGAGTGCAAATGCCAGATCCTTCCTGGTCTTTACGGGGTCTAGAGTTTTTCACACTAAAAGCTTCTAGTGTATATCACTTGGTGAGGTGATAAGTGTAGAATAAAACTCACTGGATTTGGGGAAAAGAGAAAATACAAGATACAAAAATGGAAAAGAAAAAACATGGGTTGATATTTCAAAATTATTATCCCACCATACAATGATTAACTCTCTATAAATGGCACCTATTTCCATGGTAGTGGTGAATTCCCTGGATAAGGAAGCAGAGACTAGAGTAGTCAGTGAAACCTTGCAACCTTATGAGGGATTTCTACATTGCCTGGGTGGTGATACATGATCAACTTTGAGGTCTCTTCTGGCTCTAAATTCAGTGATACTCAGTAAAAATATTATTTGAGAGAGCTATATCTTTCCTGAAATTTCATGACAGCTGTCTGGCCTCTCGTTATGGGCTGAATTGTATCTCTTCCTTCCTCCTCCTCATTCATATGTTGAAGCCGTAACTCCTAGCACCTTCCTTGGAATGAGAGTGCATTTGGAGATAGGGTCCTACAAGGGGTAATTAAGACAAAATGAGACTTCTAGGATGTGACTTTACATAACATGACTAGTGTCCTTGTAAGAAGAGGATATTTGGGCATACAGAGATTCCAGGAATGTGTATTAGTTCGGAGGAAAGGCCATGTGAAGACAGAGCAAGAAGGCAGCCACCCGCAAGCAAAGGCAAGAGGCCTCAGAAGAAACTAGACCTGCCAACACTTTGATTTTGGACTTTTAGCCTCTAGAACTAGGAGAAAATAAATTTATGTTGTTTAAGCTACATCCAGTCAGTGTTGTTTTGTTTTGGCAGCACTGGCAAACCAAAAAAGGTCTGTATGATGGTCACATCTAGACCTTGTACACTATGCTCCCCAGGAAAGGCTCTTGCCAGAGTTGATGTGTTTTATAATTAGTGGCAAGAATTATTTTTTAATATATGTTTGGGATTTTCCTGTTTCTATAAAGTTTATTTGTACCTTTTATAGTTCTTCAGAAAAGAGAAATCAGCTAAGACCCTAGATTGAGTGACTTTAACATTATGACAAATGAAACAATTGATTGATATTTCCTACCAATTACAACTGCAAGCACCAGAACACTTTGTCCTAAGTAAATCTCTAATACATTTTGAAAAGGTTTAAGTGGATTTCAAAACTGCTTGATAATAGCTTTTTTCTAAGGAGATACGATATTAAGACTTGGAAAGTGTTGTCTGTAGTTATTGTTTACATCCATAGTAGTTGCCTGGTTAGTTAACGCCAGCTGACACATGAAATACAGTTTTGAAATAGGTAGCTTGCTTTTCTACCACCTTATCACTTCTTTATTATCCATGTATTTCCACCCAAGAAATTGGTACTCTGAATTAGTTTCTTTTCTATTAGTATTAAATGAAGTGTTTCTATTAAATTTCTAGTCCAAGGATGTCATCTTAAGGATACTTGGCACTCCCAATGTGTTAGAATCAATAGAAAAGACATTTATGGGTTCCTACAATTAAGATGAGCATCCAGGGAATAATTCAGGAAATCTTATTTAATTTATACCTTGCTAGATACTATACATGATACACAGAGTGTAAGAGGGAGCCCTGCCCTCAAAGATTTTATGATCCAGTTGCTAAGACAAAAAAAAATTAAAATATAATTATTACAAAAGACTGTAAAAGTGGCCATACCTAAAATGCACTGTGGCCATTGTTGCCTAGATATTAATTTTATAAGCTGTTATAAGCTGTTCTTTCTCCATACGTTGTGCACAAAGTGAATGTAGGCTAAATCAATATGAATGCAGCTTTTATAGATATTAATAAGATTATCTAATAGCAAATTTTTCTAACTGAAGTTTGTTTTACTGATTGAAAAATATCTTCCCAATATTTTTTTCTGGGAACTCTAAAATAAAGAAGCAATTTTTAAAGGGTGGCTTATTTTTTGCTTAAACATTATTAAATGCTTAAATTGGACACATGTAAGTATTATTATTTTAAACATTCTCTTCTGTCTTTTTAGTATTGATATCTTTCATAATCTTCCTGTGTGTCTCTTATATTCTCTGCTAATTCTGTTAACTACACACTATAGTATTTTGCAATGTCTCTTTCCTACCAATGTTTTTGTATTTTCAGTCTTGGTTCTCCTTCCTACACATTTCACACTTTATTCTACCGAAACACTCTCTCATCACTGTGGCTTCAAATAATTTTTTCCTTATGGTGTGGACATTTACATAAAAATGGAAACTTCTCTTTTATTTAAGCTGTTGTGACCCCCCCACACCCCGCTTTTTCATATGGACTGCATGGCAGGAAGAACTATGTATGCATTTGTTCCTCATAATTCAGTATTAATTTTTAGGGTAGAGGATTATCTTTCTACCAGTGTTATCAGGAAGACAATAGCCTAAAAAGCAAGGTGACATTTTCTTTCCTATTTCCATCAGTTTAAACAACAGATCATTTTTAACCATTCTTATTTAACTGATTGAGGCAGTAATGGCTTCTGTGTGTTGTTTTAATCCACTGCTTTTTGGTGTGTTTATGTACACAGTCAATAATATGCTCAGAAATGAGAGAAATCTCTGTCTTTGGAGACAGAAAATGTTCATTCAGAAGATGGGCTAAAAGTAGGCCTTGCAAGACTTGCATAGGAAGAGTAGTGGGGCCATGTGGTCCAATTAAAAAAAAATAAGATAAGCTATCTTTTGACAACAATGAGTAGATTAATTGCATGAAAGCTGCATTTAAGAGCGAGTATAAATATTTGTTGAATGGAAGGGAGGAAGAAAAGGAATAAGGAATGGATGAAGGATGGAAGGAGACAGAGAGATGCCAAGGGAGGACAATTGGTTTATTTGGATAGACTGAAGAATTTCTATTGTTTTTTGTAGGCAGTAGTAAACCTGGGGATGTTCTTGTTTCTATTGCACACTGATGGTGTATGAAATACTGTTCTAGAGGCTGAAGAGGTTTACCACAATAATTTAAAATGTCACAACATGAAGTACGGTCAGGGACTGATAACAGAGGGAGGATAATACACTACTTGAGTAAAGATTTAACTGAGAAGATATATTTGCTATAAAGTGATGTCAAAGATGACTGGCTTGAAAATACTTGTGTCTAGGAGAATTGTGTTGCTTAGGATTAGAAGGGATGCCTGCTTTATGGAGAAAAATGAGTATTTTTGTTTTAAACAAGAGGTAGGAAGATATAGTTGGGCTAGAAATGAATAAAGGCTAAGACAAAAATCAGTGTAACCATGGGTACTATTTAGTACAGCCAGTATTCTTAAAAGGATCAAAAAAGAACTTGATAAAAAGTAAAAGTGCAAATAGAATAAAAGAAGATAATTTGTTAAAGGAAGGGATATTATGCTTCCAAAAAAAAGATGGAGTAATAAACAAATACACAATTATATTTAGGGATGTCAACACCTCAATCTCAATAATTGATAGAACATTCAAACCAAAATATTACTTAAGGATATCGATGACTTAAATGGCATTATTATCAATTTAATCCAGCTAACATTTATATCTTCCCACAAAGAAAATTCAAAGCTGAGATGCCTTCACTGATGAATTCTACCAAACATTTAAGTAAGAAATAGTACCAATTACCAATTATATACAATTATTTTTCAAAAAATCGAGCAGAGAAACTACTTCCCAACTCGTTCTCTGAGGCTAACACTATCCTGATGCTAAAACCAAAGACATTATAAAAAATTAATAAACATATGGATTGATATGAATATAGATGCAAAAATTTATTTTTAAAATGTGGGCAAATCTAATTCAACGTATCTAAAAGCTTAACATATCCTAATGAAATAGGATTTATCCTAAGAATACTAGGTTAGTTAACATTAAAACAAATCAATGTAAGGTTACCATAGTAACAAATTAAAAAAGAAAACCATATGATTATCCCAATAGATAAAAATATGACCAAATTCAACAAAAGTAAAAACTAGGAATGGAAAGAAAGTTCTTCAACTTGATAAGAGGGGTCTATAAAAAGCAAACATCATTACAGTAGAAAGACTGGATACTTTAAGATCAAGAATAAGACAAGGATGTTCACTCTTACCACTTCTGTTCAGCATTATACCAGATGCTCTAGCCAGTGCACTAAGGAAAGCAATAAATGAATGAATGAATGAATGAATGAATAAATGACATCCAGATTGGAAAGGAAGAAGTAAAACTTTACAGATGACATGAGATCATTTATGTAGAAAATATGATGGAATCTACTAGTACAGGTTGAGCATCACTAATCTGAAAATCCAAAATGCTTTTTGGAGCACCTACATAATAGCACAAGTGGAAAATTCTATACGTGACTTCATGTGACAGGTGTAGTCAAAAAACAGGCTCTGAGCACACAGTTTATTCAGCATCCCTAAGGGGAAAAAGACCCTCCCAGACCCCCTCACCTATGAAATACATCTTTCTTAAGTACCCAGATTCCTCCACCCCCACTATGCAAGCACACTCATAAAGGGTAATCAAATGGCACGTATGCAGGCCAAACACACCAATGGCAGTTTTCCAATAATGTGTCACATGGGGCCGAGACCTACATGCATTACTGTGTTTTTATTTTCTTATTCTCTGCTCTATGGTGTAAAGATTATTAAAAATATTAAAAACTCCTGCAGTTCCCTCTGTGATATCAGCATTGGGTAACAATGATAAGAAAAAGAAGCATTTATGTTTCTCTACAGCACAGAAAGTCAAACTGTTGAAGAAGAAACTGGACAGTGGTGGAAGTTGAAATGTTCTATGGAAGAGTATAGTGTTGACTACCAGATATGACCTGAAGAAACAGGATAAACTGTTGAAGTTTTATACTGAAAGTGATGAATAGAAGTCAATGAAAAATAGAAAAACACTGTATACAGCTAACAATAAAAATATTGATTGTGTATTTAAATAGTGGATCTGTTACCATTGCAATGAACACTTGTCACTTAATGGAATATGAATCGGGAGACAAGCAAAGATCTATAATGATGAAATGAATATTGAAGGGAACCATGAGTATTCAACAGGCTGGCTGCAGATAATTAAGGAAAACTATGACATTACATTTTTAAAGATTTCTAGTGATAAAGCATCTTCTGGTCATGTAGTAGTGGAAAAATTCATTGACAAATTTGCCAGAGTCATTGCTGATGAAAATCTGATGCCAGAACTAGTCTATAATGCTAATGAAACATCACTGTTCTGGTACTGTTGCCCCTGAAAGACACTGACAACAGCTAATGAGGTAGCCCCTACAAAAATTAAGGATGCCAAGGACAATAACTGTGCTGGCATGTGCTAATGCAGCAGGCATACAAAAGTATAAACTTGTTCTGAAAGGCAAAAGCTTGCATCCTCACTGTTTTCAAGGAGTGAATTTCTCAGCAGTCCACTATTATGTTAACAAAAAGGTATGGATCACCAGGGACATGTTTTCTGATTGGTTTCACAAACATTTTATACCAGAGGCTCAAGTTTACTGCAAGGAAGCTGGATTGGATGACAACTGTAAGATTTTTGTTATTCCTTGACAACATTTCTGCTCATCCTTCAGCTGAAATTTTCATCAAAAATTATGCTTATGCCATATACTTTTCCCCAAATGTGACTTCATTAATTCAGTCATGTGACCAAGGTATCCTTAGATTGATGAAGAGTAAATACAGAAACACTTTCTTGAACATCATGCCAGCACCAGTGAAGACAGGTGTGGGTGTGGAAGGTTTCTAGAAGGAGTTTAGCATGAAGGGTGCTGTTTATGCCATTGCTAACACTTGGAATGCAGTGACTAAATACACAGTAGTACATTCCTGGCACAACCTCTTGCCTGTGACTATATTCAGTGATCTTGATGAACAAGGTGGTGACTTTGAAGAATTCTGTGGGCCAACTGAGAAAAAAAGATGGTGTCTGACCTCCTTACATACACAAAAAATATAATTTCAGAGTCTTTCCCTAGGCTAGCAGAAGTAAATATCAAAGAACTTGATTATTTTTAACATCGATAATGAGATTCCAATTCTTCATTGACCGATGGGGAAATAGTCCAGATGGTTTTGAATACAGTTGATTGTGATAATAGTAATGATTAAAATGACATTGTTAACACTGAAGAAAAAGTTCCTATGGACAAGGTAAAAATGTGTGACGGGCTTATTGAAGGACTACGGCACCGTGCATTTATAACAGAACAAGAAATCATGTCAGTTTGTAAAGCCAAAGAGAGATGACGATGACAACAATGACGATGGCTACTACTAGTACTACTTATTCTTTTTTTTTTTTTTGAGGTGGAGTTTCACTCTTGTTGCCCAGGCTGGAGTGCAGTGGCATGATCTCGGCTCACTGCAACCTCCACCTCCCAAGTTCAAGCGATTCTCCTGCCTCAGCCTCCTGAGTAGCTGGGATTACGGGCACCCATCACCATGCCCGGCTAATTTTTTGTATTTTTAGTAGAGACGGGGTTTCACCATGTTGGCCAGGCTAGTCTTGAACTCCTGACCTCAGGTGATCCACCCATGCTCATGCCTGTAATCCCAAAGAGAGACTTCTAAGACAAAAACCATTGTTAATGAGGCAAGATGACTCTGAAGGAAACATTTTTAAAAGCCATCCACAAAATGCCTCTTCATCCCTAGAGGACTCACTTCCTGGTCCTTCAACTGTTTTGATTTTTTTTTTTTTCTCACCTAAAAAAAAATCAGCACACAGTAACCTATTAATCAAAACACAGCATCATAGGTAGAGACTGAAAACCTGCCATTGTTGGTTGTTGCTGCTGTTCAACAGCTGATACGGGCATTCTGGTGATTCTACTGTGCTGCTTAGTTACCCTAGACACATTTGTTTTTTCTTACTGTATTAATGGCATGCCATATGTTTTACAGATAAGTACTTATGGGTAAATAAGTTAAGAAAATTGTTGCTTATCAGTAGCTTATAAGTTCAAAATCAAGAATGATCGTGATGCCAAACAACCACAGATGGCTCATACGGGTGGCCGAGATGGTGACACTTCTGCTTTCTGATGATTTAAAGTATACAATTTTTTCATTAACAAAATTATTAAAATATTATATAATGTTGCCTTCAGTCTATGTGTATAAGGTGCATATAAAACATAAATGAATTTTGTGTTTAGACATGGGACCCATCTCCAAGATATCTCATTATGTATATGCAAACATTCCAAAATTAAAAAACAAAATCAGAAACACTTCTGATTCCAAGTGTATTGGATAAGGTTATTCAACCTCTACTGCTTACTAGAACTCAAAACTGAGCTTTGCAAGGTTTCAGGATATAAGATCCGTATACAAACATCAGTAGTATTTACATGTATCATTAAGAGTAATTAAAATTAGTTGAAATAGTAAAACCTTTTACAATAATATCAAGAATATGAAATATAAGTCTATAAAAAATTAACAAGACTTGTGCACAAAATGTACAAAACAGTGCCAAGAGAAATTAAGGAAAACCTAAATAAGTGCAGGTTATGATGGTAAACTGTACAGTGTTGAAACTGTAACAGTGTTAAAATGGTCTTCTCTTCTCCTCAATTGATCTGTAGAGTTAATGGAATCCAAATCAAAATCCCAGCATTCATTTGTCTAGTAATTGAAAAACTGTTTCTGAAACTTGTATACAAAGGACCTAGAATAGTCAAAACAACTTTGAAAAAAGGCAAAATTTGGGGACTAAGACTGCCTGATTTCAAAACTCATTATAAAACTATCGTTATCAAGATAGTGTAGTGTTAAAGGAAACTCAGAAAAATAGATCAATAGAAATGACTAGAGTCCATAAAGATCTACATGGATGTAGACAACTGATACTCAACCAAAGTTCAAAGGCAATTCAGTGGGCAAAGGATAATTATTTCAACAAATGGTGCTGGAACAACTGGTTATTAATATAAACAATTCAATCAATAGCTTCCTACCAAAAATTTATCAAATTGTACACTCACTTGAAATATGGGATGTTTATTTTATGTCAATTGTAACTCAATAAAGCTGTTAAAAATAGTAGGAAAGTATGAGAGAGGAAAAAAGGGACAAAATGTAAAATGCTATTTATTAGCTACACCATGTGCTATATAAGCGGATTATATTACTTTCTTCCGATGTGAGAATATACGGCTCCTGCTATAGAGTAAAATTATGTATTCTAGATCCAGGAACAAATTAGCCAAATACTGTTCCTAATTTTTAATGCTCATTTTGCAAGGTGCAAAACTGCAAGGCACATCTTACAAAATGAACAATTTAGGCTAGGGCATAACTTCACTCTTATAATTAATTTAGAATGATGGACATACTTAAATAGCATTTTTTCACAAAAATAGAAAAATTATAAAATTAATGTGGAATTACAAAAGACCCTGAATAGCCAAAACAATTTTGAGAAAGAAAAATAAAGTTGGAGGTATGACATTCCCTAATGTCAACTTATACTACAAATAGTAACCAAACACTATGTTACTGACATAAAAACAGATGCATGGACCAAGGGAACAGAATAAAAAGCCCAGAAATAAACTCAAGTTTATGAAGTCAACTAATTTTCAGCAAGGCTACCAAGAAGACACAATGGAGAGAGGGTAATATCTTCAATAATTGGTGTTGCAAAAACTGGATATCCACAGGCAAAGAGTGAAACTGGACCTTTATCTACACCATATATAAAAATTAAGTCAAAATGAATTAAATACCTAACCATAAGAGTTGAAACGCTAAAACTACTGGAAGAAAACAAGGGAAAAACTTCTTGATATTGTCCTTCATAATGATATTTTGGACATCACACCAAAAGCACAGGCACTGAAAGCAAAATTAGACAATTGGGACTATAAAAAGCTCTTGTATAACAAAACAATCATCAGAATAAAAAGACAAACTATAGGTTGGAAAAAATATTTGCAAACTATCTGACAAGGGGTTAATAATCTCTAAAATATATAAGAAACTCACACAATAGCAAAAAACAAAAATAACAAAACCAAATAACTTGATTTAAAAAAAGACCAAAGTGGGCCAGCCGTGGTGGCTCATGCCTGTAATCCCAGCACTTTGGGAGGTCGAGGCACCTGAGGTCGGGAGTTTGAGACCAGCCTGACCAACATGGAGAAACCCCATCTCTACTAAAAATACAAAATTAGCCAGCGTGGTGGCACATGCCTATAATCCCAGCTACTCGGGAGGCTGAGGCAGGAGAATCGCTTGAACCTAGGAGGCAAAGTTGTGGTAAGCCGAGATTGTGACTTTGCACTCCAGCCTGGGCAACAAGAGCAAAACTCCATCTCAAAAAAAAAAAAAAATGGTAGATATCGTTGAGTACTCATAATTATTAAAATATGCATATGTATGTGCATACCTATGTATATGTGCACATGTACATATGTGTATGTATTTATAAAAAAAAGACCAAAGTACTTGAATAGACATTTTTCTAAACAAAACATAAAAATAGCCAACAGGTATATGAAAAGGTGCTCAATGTCACTAATGAGAGAAATGCAAACCAAACCAAAATGAGATATCACCTCACACCTATTAAGATGGCTGTTATTAAAAAAAAAAAAAAAAAAAGAAAAACACCAAGAGATAACAAGTGTTGGCGAGAGTGTGAAGAAAAGGGAACGCTGGTACAATGTTGCTGATAATGGAAATTGGTACAGTTATGAAAAAATGTATGGAGCTTCCTCAAAAAATTAAAAATAGAACTACCATATGATCCAGCAATCCCTTTTCTGGGTATATATCCAGAGGAAATGAAATCAGTACCTTGAAAACACATCTGCATTCTCACATTCATTGCAACCTTATCCACAATATACAAGATATGGAATCAACCTAAATGTCTGTTCCAGTGGATGGAGAAGGTTGAAATACAGATATGAAACACAGATGTGATTGTTTATGTGTATCTGTATGTATGTGTAAAGGTACATATATATAGACATACACAAATATAAAGTATGAAATGTATATTCTGCTACTCAGGCCAGTCCTGTTACTTTTTATTTGATTTCAGAACAAAAGGAGTTTTTTAAATGATCCAGTAGAATAATAATACTTTTGTTAGTGTCCTCATACCTTGATATTCTCAGATATTAGGACATTGCTTGAAGCATAAATCTTGATGAGTTTCTTGGATGTTTTGCTTCATCTCTTGTGCTTTTTCTTTCTAGCTAATGTAATCATACATTTAATGTAATAGCCCTATCTCTAGGTTGCTGTCCCCCACGTTTTATCTCTCAGTAATATAGGCTTTAGGGCCCAATATCAGTACAGAGCTATTTATTAGTTCAGGATTTCATTTTGTCATAAGATTTTGCATCTTATGTGAACTATTTTTTGCATTTCTGGACAATTTCTTCTATTACTTCAATATTATCTTGTGAGTGTGATACACTTGTGTTACTGATGAGGATTATGAATCTTAAGCAGGAGTCTGCCCACTCCACCACCATATGAAACACCACTTAACATTTTTTTTTGTAATCAGTGCCACAGGCCTTTTAGAGCTCACTTCTGATACCACCTGCAGGTATTTTGGGTAAGTGATAGATGGAAGGAATAAGCACACACACATTGTAAGATTGAATTAAGCTCCTGCCTACATTTTCCAAGAATGTAGTCTCATCAGAAGTGGAATGGCCATGTGAACAGGAGCAGATGCATGATTTCTCAGAATAACTGCTTGTGGCACACACTAAGAAAAATGCTTCACCAGATATGGAAAGCTCAATTCTTGCTAGGTCACTTTGCTTTTTTGCATGAAACTTACATCTGGAAGATTTTATATTAAGAACATATGTGGATCTGTTTAAGGGAATGTTTACATTTACTGAGTTCTGGTTCTTGAAGCAAACTATCAGCAAGACCCATTATGGCATGGGTAAAAAGGCAGAGCTTGTTTCCATACATCTCTGAAAGGAAATATTCCTGTTTACAGATATTTTTCATATTCAGAAGGCCTCTTTCCTTGGAATGGCAGTCAGAATAGTCACCTGAAACCCAGCAATGAGTTATGTTCTAAAAGAATAAGTGGTTCATAGAGATGAAAACATTGTTTTGAGACAACCATTGGCCTGAGTCAGTGTAGCAATGCGTATGAGGCGATTGGAACCAAAGACGATATGCTAGCAGAGTTTATACACTATAGCTCTCTTATGCAGCTTTAGTTTATTGCTCACGATACTTATTCACGAATCCTTGAAAATTGCTTCAAAGAGGTAGTCTCAGGACAATGTTTTTTCATGTACTGGGAATGCAACTTAAAAAAAAAGTGTAATAAGTTTTAACTTATACCCATTTTGAAACTCATAGACAAGCTCATTGAGCAATTCTAAAGCTTGTGCTCATCTGAAGTATTGCAATTCCAAACTGTCAACTCTGTAAGGTACTATTTTTTGCCATTTGTCCTGAAAGTACTCCTTTGGTGTAGTTTATGATGTAGTTTTTCAGTGTTTGGTGAATAAACCTATATTTTAATATATATACACATGTATACATACATATATATTCCATATATTTTGTGTATGAGTGTTTGTGTATATAAAATTTTTTCTCAAGGTTTATTTGAGGTTTATGTGTGTGTGTGTATACTGTGTGTTTGCTTTTCCTAGCATTTATTCTTCTAGACTCTAATACAATTTCCCTAAATCTCCATTTGTCTAATGAAGGTAAGTTTTGCTTTCTGATAGATATATATGTATCTGTATATCTATATATATATATCAGATATATATATCTGATATATATATATCTGTAACATATATATAGATATATATATCTGATATATATATCTGTATATATATAGATATATATATCTGATATATATACACACATAAATACACATATGTATATATATATATATTTCTATAATAAAAGTAATAAAAATGGTAAGAGATTAAATTTCTTCTAAGAGGAAGATTTTATTGTTTCCTTTTTTAAATGCAGTGAATGAAATCTGAGATTCTCCAGGTATATTTTGTGGATGGGCAGTTGCTTCCTAACAATTCCACCTAGGCATCTCGGGAGATTGAGCATTCAAAAATCACTGAGAAATTTGTAGTTTAATTGACCTAAGCAGAGAGAAATCTGGCCCATAAAGAACATTTTATTTTATTTTATTTATGTATTTCTTTCTTTAGAGACAGTATCTCACTCTGTGGCATGATTAGAGCTCACTGCCACCTCAGCCTCCTGGGATCATGTGATCCTCCTGCCTCAGCCTCCTGAGTAGCTGGGACTACAGGCTTGCACCACCATACTTGGATAATTCTTTAATTTTTTTTTTTATAGAGACAGAGTTTCACTTTATTGCCCAGGCTGATCTTGAACTCCTGACCTCAAATGATCCTCCTGCCTGGGCCTCCCAAAGTGTTGGGAGTACAGGCATGAGCCACTGCATCTGGCCCAGAAATATTTTAGATGATTTAGAGGCTTTCTTATTTCAACTGGAATTAGCAATATTTTTTTCCTCATAACTATTTCCTTTGCCTAGAGGAATATGCCTAAAATTTCACTTGGTGATGGGATTATAGCAGGGAATAACCTAACAGTTGGGAGAATAAGTTAGTTCACTTTAAAGGCATTCTCATATTTATTACATTATTATGTACCAAGGGGTGTTTATGACATATTATTTAAGTACATATTGCCAGCTTGAAGGTTTAAATCATGGATAGTCTATAATGAGATAATGTTTTCAGTTTTGTATCTCTTCATGTGAGTATATGCCTATCAGGAAGGCTGGAAAATGATGAAGTAAATAGCATCTCTTTATTTTAAAATGAAAGAAATCAGTTACTGAAACACTGATGACATCTAAAAAAAAGGTTAGAAAATTCACAAAATACTATTCTTTGCACTTAAAAATGATGTTCTAACTGTTGGTTTTTCTGCTAAAAGTGTGATTTACATTTTGATAAAGTCATTTGCTTTGCTGTACCTGACATTTCAAATATGTTGCATACCTGTTAGTAATCCTCAGGTCATTGTTCAGAGGTGCCCATACTTTATGTAAGTGAGAATGCCGTACCAACTCCTTAATGACTTGAACTTCTGGCAAAGATGCTGTTCTATTTTGGAATATGGATTCCTGAAAACCAGTTAGAGAAATACATTTTTATTGCCCCCCTCATGTCTCTTTCACCCAGCTTTTAGATGGGCTAAGTTATCTTAGTTTTGGACCACACAAAAAGACCCCAGGATTTTCAATGCAGTGGATCTCTTGAGAATTGGAAACTTCTGCTGTTTCATGCTAAAAATTAGTCATGAATTTTTAAGCAGGAACCTAGCTTCTAAGATCAGATGGCCCAATAACAATATTAAAGAAATATTTTTATTTTTGTCTTCTTGTATCTTCCTGTCTCAACAAACCTGTAACAGGATCACTTCTTTCCTTGCAACAACTTCTGGGAATGACTTTTATTGTGAAGACAGAACAATTTTCAACCAACTACTAGGCTGCTGGGAGAAGCTGTGTCTATTTCTATGTGTATCACAGAGGGTATTCAAGGATAATAATAGATTCTACACATTGTGCTAGCAATGTGAATATTGCATATACTTTCTCATTTCATTTAAGTTTGAACTTCTCATTTTCCCTGGGAAGTAGAAATTTCTATTTCCATTTTAGAAGTGAGGGAGCTAAAGTCCAAGTTTCAGTGGAGAGAAAACTAAGGCTCCATGTTGCACAAAGAAACAAATACTTCCTAACGAGCAGAGCCCAGATTTGCCTGACTCCAAAGATTCCCAGCCTTGCTTGTTTTATTTCCCAGCCATGGTGTCTGGGAGTCAGGAGGCAAACATGCTTGTACCTGCATTTCCCTTTTGGGGAGGATTAAATGATGTATCAGCTTTACATAGCAATCTATTTAATGTGCTTCTTTGAAAAGGAAAAGAAATCCCTTGAAATATCTCTGGCATTATTTCAATGACAATGAAGTGTCAGAACATTCTGGGATAACAAAGTGGTCAATTCCTTTAGGTGCCATAGAGCTTTCAGCAGTTGTATATTTTATAGTTAGTAAATAGCCAAATGTATTTCTTTGCCTCTGTTCCAAATGAAATCACCTTAATGAAGAAATCTTATACTGAAGCAATCTGGGCACATTAATAATAAATGAATTCTGAAAGAAATTTAGTATAATTTCTGAGGAGGCACAAGAGGAAATACCAAATTTAAAAATGGCATTTTCCATTTGTATAAGTGGAATAAGTAATAACAGTAATAAAAACTTATTCTTCCCCTATTGTTCTCAGCTGCCATTGTGCTTTTCTGTTTGCGATCCCATGGAATTCACAGATATAGATTATGGTATGCTATTGTTTGATGGCAGAGGCAAATTATGGCCTGTGAGCACCTGATCTACCTGTTTTTGTATATCCTGCAACCTATGAATTTTTTTTTTCTTTTTTTTTTTTTTGAGATGGAGTCTCGCTCTGTCGCCCAGGCTGGAGTACAGTGGCACAATCTCGGCTCACTGCAAGCTCCGCCTCCCGGGTTCACGCCATTCTCCTGCCTCAGCCTCTCCAAGTAGCTGGGACTACAGGTGCCCGCCACCACGCCCGGCTAATTTTTTGTATTTTTAGTACAGACGGGGTTTCACCGTGGTCTGGATCTCCTGACCTCGTGATCCGCCCGCCTCGGCCTCCCAAAGTGCTGGGATTACAAGCGTGAGCCACCGCGCCCGGCCGAATTATTTTTACATATTTTTAAAAGTTAGAAAAAAATTAAAAGATGTGACATATAAAAATAATGTAAAATTCAAATTTAAGTATCCGTAAATAAAATTATATTAGAATTCAGCCTGCGCCCAAGTCCTTCCCATGATCTATTTCTAGAGCCACCATTGATGAACCTTCATTCAACATATACCCAAATACACACATACACATGCATACTCACAGTTACACACTTCTTATTCTTTATCTTTGAGGCATAGTTTATTAAGCTTTAAGACTCCTTTGTCTAATTTCCCTTTTCCAAATTTCCCTGGGCCTAATACTTATCAGCTTTGTCCTTTTGTTCTCCGCAGTTTCATTTCTATCCTCTTTGTTCTATTTTCAAAAATTTCCCCAAATATTAAGCGTGCAGAAAGCAGATCTGTAGGAGTTTGCCTTCTCTGTGTCTTTTCTATCTTGTTTGTGGGAATAGATCACAAGTATTAGAAATACTATGAAATCCCAGCTGCACTGAGGTATTTTCTTCTCATTTTCCCCCTCTCTCCCTTGTAGTCTTACTGCATTCTCCTTTGTTGGTCTTCTCATTACTTTTCAATATCAGCAGTTACTGTCTCATTATTTCATTGAATCCACTTGTTATTTATGACTTAGAAGATTATTGGATTCCTCATTAAGGAGTGAGGCAACATTCAATATTATTAATATGTCAAAGAGCTTTGAGATATCAAAATTGTCTATTTAAATGTCTCCAAGGACTCTTGGGCTACTAGAAAACTGACCATAATAGTTTAATATGATATAATTAATATCACCTCTTTAAATTTTCTTTTGTTCATGTTAATAGCAAGTGACTCTTTTTTTTTTTTTTTTTTTTTTTTTGTTGTTGTTGTTGTTGAGACAGAGTCTCGCTCTGTCGCCGAGGCTGGAGTGCAGTGGCGCGATCTCGGCTCACTGCAAGCTCCGCCTCCCGGGTTCACGCCATTCTCCTGCCTCAGCCTCTCCGAGTAGCTGGGACTACAGGCGCCCGCCACCACGCCCGGCTAATTTTTTGTATTTTTAGTAGAGACGGGGTTTCACCGTGGTCTCGATCTCCTGACCTCGTGATCCACCCTCCTCGGCCTCCCAAAGTGCTGGGATTACAGGCGTGAGCCACCACGCCCAGCCGCAAGTGACTTTTAACAAATAATTGGGATTGTTCCAAAAGTTTATTTAAGCCACACTTACATAAATATGATTATGACGTGGTAAAATATTTGAAATAAAGGCAATACAAGGCAATTTCTCATGAATTAATACTTTCCTTTGATTACCTAATTTTGGAGAGAGCTTTATGGAACAGCTGTCTAGGCCAACAAACTCATTAAAAGGACCTAGGCCGTTTGTTGAAAGTCTTGATACCCAGTTCTGCTTCAATTCAGTATGTTTCAAAAAAAAATTTTATACCACTGCTTACTCTGCCTATTTCAGAAGCAGCACTAACCTTCATTCCCTCTCTGCCCTAAGTGTCTCAGCCTTGCCCCAAGTTCTCCTGATTTGGGATGATTAATGGATTCATTGATTCATGGATTCATGGATACACACATGTGCACACATAACACACACAAGAGATTTCAATAATAATTGATTCACTGCTGTATGTCAAGTATTCTTCTAGGTATTTGGGGGTATTAAAATAGGCATTTGGTCCCGTCCCTGCTCTTTTTTTTTTTTTTTTAAGACAGACTCTTGCTCTGTGGCCCAGGCTGGCACAATCTCGGCGCACAGCAAGCTCCGCCTCCCTGGTTCACGCCATTCTCCTGCCTCAGCCTCCTCAGTAGCTGGGATTACAGGCACCCGCCACCACGCCCGGCTAATTTTTTTTTTGTATTTTTTAGTAGAGACAGGGTTTCACCATGTTAGCCAGGAAGGTCTCGATCTCATGACCTCGTGATCCGCCCACCTCGACCTCCCAAAGTGCTGGGATTACAGGCGTGAGCCACCATGCGCGGCCGGTCCCTGCTCTTATGGGGCTTTAATTTTAGAAGATAAAGTTAGTAAAGTCAAACAATAAATGAACAAAAAATCTTCTGCCGAGGTGAAGAAAATAAAGCAGTCTAGCTGATAGAAAGTAACTGGTGAATTGGCTACTGTACATAGTGTCAGAGAAGATGTCACTCTGAGGAAGTGACATCATTCATTCTTTGACCTAACTGAAGAGAAGGACTAGTTACGGGAATGCTGGGGTCTGAGGGTGGCAGAACATTCCAGGAAAGAGGAACAACCCATGCAAAAATCCGGCGGGATGAAAACAAGCTTGACAACTTTGAGGTCAGCAAGAAGGCTGGTGTGACTAGAAAATCTTGAGGGCAAATGGATAATCATAAAGGACATAGGCAGGGAAAACATTTGGATTTTATTCTAAAACTTAAGGGAAGTTCTTGATTGCTTTTGATCAGAAGGGTGAGGTGATTTTATGACACTGTGGACATGATCTTTTTTTTTCTTCACGGAAATACTTGAGTCATCTTTTATACTCTCCTGCCATGTAAATCCCGTTTCCTTCTAGCCTTGTCTACCAGGGAAGAAGTCAAAATGCAAGGGTAGGAATCTTCTTTTAGATATTATATATTTTTACCTTAATTCTACCATAAATTTTTTCTTTCTAGGATCTTTTACCCTCAAAACAGCTTCTCATTTGGTGTTTGACACAGTCTCTCTTCCTTTCTTCTTCCAAGCTCAGCAAATCTAAAAACTTCAACACAGTTAAGTAAGTTACCCTACAAACTCTATAGTATAATTGACCTCAATATCATTTTTTCCAGCAACCACCAAATTATGGAATATATGAAATGCCTCCCAAAAGAAAATATTATCTTTCATTAGAATATAGAGTCTAGAAGATAATCACCATCTTCCACATGTTCTGAATCCTGAAATCTGACTTAAGTGGTGTGTGTGTGGGTGGGTGTGTGTGTGTGTGTGTGTATATATATATACACATGTATAGGTGTATATATACACATGTATAGGTGTATATATATGTGTGTATATATACACATGTATAGGTGTATATATATGTTTGTATATATACACATGTATAGGTGTATATATATGTTTATATATACACATGTATAGGTGTATATATATGTTTATATATACACATGTATAGGTGTATATATATGTTTATATATATACACATGTTTATATATATACACATGTATAGGTGTATATATATGTTTATATACACACACATGTATAGGTGTATATATATGTTTATATACACACACATGTATAGGTGTATATATATGTTTCTATACACACACATGTATAGGTGTATATATATGTTTCTATACACACACATGTATAGGTGTATATATATGTTTATATATATGTTTCTATACACACACATGTATAGGTGTATATATATGTTTCTATACACACACATGTATAGGTGTATATATATGTTTCTATACACACACATTTTTTTTTTTTTTAATTTTTTTTTTGAGACGGAGTCTCGCTCTGTCGCCCAGGTTGGAGTGCAGTGGCGCAATCTCGGCTCACTGCAAGCTCCGCCTCCCGGGTTCACGCCATTCTCCTGCCTCAGCCTCTCCAAGTAGCTGGGACTACAGGCGCCCGCCACCACGCCCGGCTAACTTTTTGTATTCTTAATAGAGACGGGGTTTCACCGTGGTCTTGATCTCCTGACCTCGTGATCCGCCCGCCTCGGCCTCCCAAAGTGCTGGGATTACAAGCGTGAGCCACCGCGCCCGGCCTGTTTCTATACACACACATGTATAGGTGTATATATATGTTTCTATACACACATGTATAGGTGTATATATATGTTTCTATACACACATGTATAGGTGTATATATATGTTTCTATACACACATGTATAGGTGTATATATATGTTTCTATACACACATGTATAGGTGTATATATATGTTTATATATACACACATGTATAGGTGTATATATATGTTTATATACACACATGTATAGGTGTATATATATGTTCATATAGACACACATGTATAGGTGTATATATATGTTCATATAGACACACGTATAGGTGTATATATATGTTCATATACACACACGTATAGGTGTATATATATGTTCATATACACACACACGTATAGGTGTATATATATGTTCATATACACACACATGTATAGGTGTATATATATGTTCATATATACACACATGTATAGGTGTATATATATATGTTTATATACACACCTGTATAGGTGTATATATATGTTCATATATACACCTGTATAGGTGTATATATATGTTCATGTATACACACCTGTATAGGTGTATATATGTGTTTATATATACACACCTGTATAGGTGTATATATATGTTTATCTATATACACACATGTATATATGTTTTTATCTATCTATGCATGTATATGAATCAATACAGGTGATAAGGACCAGAGTTTTTAAGGTGAGAAAAAAAGGTAGAAGAAAGAATTTAGAACAGTTCATATCCTCCTTGGCCCTCTCCTCAGGCCTGTTCATTTTATCACCTGTTTGTAATTCATCCTACTATTATTTTACTATGTCCTTGTTTATTTATTCTAGGGATTTACTTAGTAGTATAAGATATATATTAGTAAACAAAACAAAGTTTTCTAAAGTTATGGAGCTTATATTCTAACAGAATAGGGGAAAATATTATTTACAGATATTTCTTAAAATGCTGTTATCACATTAGGATGGTTATGTACCCATGAAATTCACTGAGAAGAAATGGGAGGCATCAAGAAGATAAAGAGGAAGCCTTCAATATCAAGGTCTTTTGTAATTTTCTTAGCGAAGGACAACATATATGTCTTGAGTGTTTCCACTTTGAAATTTATCACCTTTTTTACCTCCTTTCTGCATCATTTGTGTATATATTTTTCCATTCTTTTTGCCATATTATTACATAGATAGGAAAGGAATGTACCCTTTTTCCCTTCTTAGTTGGTACATACTCATTTGGTACATAGGTATTTCTCTTAATTCTATATTCATTACATTGTACCAAACAATACATATTTATTGGGAGCCTATTAAGTATATAGTATGTCATTTATATCAAAGATATCATCAAATTCTTTGAGCTTAAAATTTTTTATTGATTTTAATATAGGATATAACACTGTGATTTAAAAAATTATCTTTAATTCAGTTGATACTAATTATTTTGTGACAAAAAAACAAAAAACATAAACAACTCAAACTAAAGCAAATCACAGAGCTTTATTGGTTTGTTCTTCATGAAATTTCGGTCTTCATACAGGTATTTTTTCAGGGATTCAAATGATTTGTCATTATTTGGTTTCTCTCTCTCACCTCTGCTTTTTGCTATGTTGGTTTAATACTCAAAATATACGTTGTATTTTCCTGTTGCTTCAAGAACATCCTTTCCATTTACCTCATCTCTGGTCCCAGGAGAAGGCATGTCATTCATGCCACTTAAATCTGTGTATCCTATTTCTATGTCTGCAATCATTGGTTCAAAGAGAGGCCCATGGCCTGATCAAAGCAAACTAGAAAGAAGCAGACTTTTGCTAGGACAGTAGACAGAAGAAAAGAAAAACAGCTTCTTATTTATTTATTGCTGAAATTTGAAAACGAGAAGAAATATATATTTTTTGAGACAGGGTCTCACTCTGTCACCCAGGCAGAGGTGCAGTAGTACAATCACAGCTCACTGCAGCCTCAACCTGCTAGACTCAAGTGATCCTCCCACCTCAGCCTCCCAAGGAGCTGGGCTAACAGGTGTGTCATTAGGCTCAGCTAGTTTTCATATTTTTTGTAGAGATGGTGTTTCGCCATGTTGCCCAGGCTGCTGAAGAGTATTCTTGGAGCAATAGGGAATTACTACATATATCTCGAGAATTAAATAAACATAGCATGAGGCAGAGCTGAGATACGTAGAAAAAACAAATACTGAGGATGCCATTTGAGTCCCTGGAGCGAGATCTGCATGCTGACTGAATTTGTGTGGAAGACAAGCCAATCAATTCCTGTATTGGTGTAAGCTAGTTTGAGTTGGTTCCTGTCATAACATAAACTGTGCATATGGAAATAAAGATACAAAAACTATGAGTGTTATATATGTAGATCAAAAGATTTTAAACTCAAAGTCTTATAAAACTATGAAAATTTAGAGTTGGGAGGGATTTTGTGCATCTCTATTCTAATCCCCTCTATTGTCAAGCAAATGAAGAATCAGTGAAGTTGAATAATTTAACATCTCAGAAAGTGCCAAGATGAGGAGACAAACCCGTGTCGTGGCTTCTAGCTCTCTGCTTCTTCCAGGACCCCACACTTTAATTCTGGTAAAGAGAGAAGCCTACAGATATATAAAAATTGTTCATGGTCATTTTTAATATCTTGTTTACAGTGGCAAACTTTTTAAAAAAAATATAGTTCTTGGCCTGGTGTGGTGGCTCACGTCTGTAATCCCAGCACTTTAGGAGGCTGAGGCAGGCGGATCGTGAGGTCAGGAGATCGATACCATCCTGGCTAACATGGTGAAACCCCGTCTCTACTAAAATTACAAAAACTTAGCCAGGCATGGTGGCGGGTGCCTGTAGTCCCAGCTACTCGGGAGGCTGAGGCAGGAGAATGGCGAGAACCTGGGAGGTGGAGCTTACAGTGAACGGAGAGAGCGCCATTGCACTCCAGCCTGGGCGAAAGAGCGAGACTCCGTCTCAAAAAAAAAAATAAAAAAAGTATATATATAGTTCTTCTAAGAATGCCTTATAGCTTGCTTTGGTTTTCATCTGAATATTTTCTATTATTCATTTTCTTTTAGAAACCTTCCATTTTTATATGTAGCAAATGCAGTAATTCAAACCAATAGCTTGTAAAATTTGAACTATTAGCCATGATAGAAGATCTATGAATTGCATATTGGTTATAGTTTTTTTCACTTATTTTTAAAATAAATGCCAACAAAGACAATAAGATATTTTTTTTAGAATCATCACATGTTCATTCCTACATAATTACTAATAAATAGGAGTTCGTCTTCATCCACATATATAGTAAGGACTTCTCCAGTGCCAACATTCTATTTTCAGCATCAATAGCATATGTAGCCTCCAGAATCGTGCACGTATTTTTAATTTTATCTCAGACTTCCAAGAAATGTTTATAAGTAACATTCCTGAGAGAGAAAGACCTCCTAAATCTATGTCCTACAAATACTTTATCAGAAAAATTTAATATACTCACAAAGTTTTATCACTTCTCCTGAGAAGTTTAAGGAGACGGCTCTTTTTTTGGCCTTCATTATAAGAAAGCAGTTACATGTTAATTAATTGAAGAAAAAGACTGCTGAAAAAGAAAGCACTAAGCCTATTATAGAAATGAATCTTATTTTTCTGCCAAGTGCTTTATAATTAAAAGGAAACTCAGTAGAAAAGAAGCTTAAGCAATAACAGTAATATTAATAAAATATTGATTTTTAGAAAATTGCTTTTATGCTAAGGATGATTAGGTCTCTTTTTACCCCATAATATACTTCTCAGATGATTTTAGTTTAGCACATGTATTCTCAAGCTTGGAATTATTGAATCTTGGCTAGTAATTCTCTGTTGTGGAGGGCTGCCCTGTGCATTATAAGATATGTAGCAGTATCCTTGGACTCCACTTTCTAGATGCCAGTAGCACCACCCTTCCCCTGTGGTGACAAGCCAAATAACCCCAATATCCCTGACAAAATTTATCCTCCTCCCCCTCCCCAACTGAGAACTGCTGGTTTAGAAATTGAAAAAGTGGGACAGAATTACAGAGAGGTCAACTTATTGTAGATTAGATAATTAGTCATTGACACACCTACTTTTAGGAGCCATGTCTCACACCTCCAGCCCCTGAAATAAACTTTACCATTGACCAAAATCCCATCTTTTTTGTATACATCAAGTCATTGTGTAGGTTCAATTTCAAAGCATTGATGCCTTTTCTTGTCTATTCTACCTTTGCAATTTTGCTGGGGGTTTTGTCTGATTATCGTGGCCTTTCGGAGTATCCTACATCCCCCTGCCTGCCTCACACTTCCTATCTTTCTTCAAACCAGCCCCAAATACAAAATCATTGCTTTTGTTTAGATCGGCTGTCATTCAAGATTTTGCCAAGTGTGACAATTTAGCAGTTTCCTCAAACTTGAATGAGTTGTACTTGAAAGGGAAAATATGCTCTCATAGTTTGATGCTTATTAAACAGTATTAAAACTTTGATTGAGCATTCCCATGGTGATGACTTGCATAGTACATTACTGCATTAATGTAAGTATTTTTGCCTGTCAAGCATTAAATATGGATAAGATCTGCAGTGTCATTTGGTTCACTTCGCTACTACTGAAGCATTGCTTCTCTGTAACACATGCTGGCCCACTGTTCCCAGTCCAATTTAAACTATAAGTAATGATGGTGTATTTCTACTTCCTTTGGGAAAACATTACAAAGTTTAATTTACTGTTTCCTAACAACTTGTAATAGTATCAGTAGTTAATGTTCTAGAATTTTGATAGTGAAACTTTCTGCTAGTCTACTTTCTTCCTCAGAGGTGAATATTTTAATATCATAAGAAGGTTTTTCATACATCCCAGCTTTATTCCCAAATATTATAGAATACTTCTAAAATTTGGCTATTTCTAGTCCACCACAATCTTTTCCTCCACACAGTTGTTTGAATATATTTGACAGTCTAATACTTGATAGCGCCTACTTCAAAGCACACACTGGTATCAGCTTACTTCATTTTTATAAGATCATTTTGGGGATAGGCAGGCCAGTATCTAAACTTTATTTGACAGGTGGATATATGAAGGCTCATAGGGGTTAAATAATTGTCCTGTCACTAACATTTATGTGCAACTTTAAGATCTGTCAATGATTGATCCATACTCATTGCATTTGCTCCACAACCTATGAAATGAGGAGGGCAGGTATGAGTATTATCATGATCTCCATTTTCCAGAAAAGAAAACTGAGGCACAGAAAAGTGAAGTGACAGAGCAAATGCTTGTTGGCCCTCAATTTAGGTCTTTTGACTCACATTTAGATGTATTCTTTAATGTTGCTTTTCTTTGTTTTGCTTGCATAATTATTTACCTCTTCCTTTTGTTATTGAAAGGGCGTCATCATGAAATATACCCAGATAACAAACTCGTACATGTGCCCCCTGAATCTAAAATAAAGCCTGAAAAAGAAAAAAAAATTAGTTTTAGCAGAAATAAGAAAAATAAAAAAAAAGAAAGCCTCCACCTGGAAAATGAGGATTTTACTGGAATTCACAGATAATAAAACACAGTGATTGAGAGAATCTCCTGAGAAAATAATTTACTCAATTTGATTTGTTGTTTGTGTACCAAACATGTAGTATTAGATTAACTCTTGCTCTCTATGTCTGTCTTTTTTCTCAGTCGCCCTTCCATCCATATTTTAATCTGTTGCCATCCAGGTCAGTTTTGAGGAGATGGCCTCTATGTTTGTGTTGCATTAATTCTTATACAACAAGATTTCTTTATTTTCTTTTAATTTTTACCTTTAATTCTTATTATTGTGCATTGTATAACCCCCAAATGAAAAGATTAATTGGTTTGGGGAAAGCTCAAGAAAATACTAGTCTTGACAGAGTCTGAGGTCATTCCAAAGCTCTCCCAACACAGAAAATGAGACAGACCCTCTTAGATTTTACACATTTCACGAAGTCTTCTATCACAAATGGGAAAATAGATAATTCTGGAGGAATTTGTATCAAAGCTGAAAAGCTGACATATTATTTGAAACTTAGTAGGATCAAACCTCCTTCCAGCACAGTTAGGGACTGGGCTCTTGCAGGTGCTACTGACACTCACTACAAAGGACCTGACATGTCCACAGGTTGCTAGCTGCAGTGGCCTTGTACTAGTATGCTGCTACGCTACTGTGGAGAAAATTGCCATTTTGACTGTGATAAAAACACAATCCTTTTGGCTATCAGACATCCAGCAATAAATTTCCATTAAAATCCAAGCTCTGTAAAGCCTTCTTCAGGGGAAATAAAAACAAACCCCCCAAAAGATATCTTGTATACATGAAAAGAAAAAATCAGTTTTAGGTTACAATCAGTCTTAGAGGAATAGGAAGAGAGGAAATTTTTAAAGAAACCCCTGAGATTCCTCTTCCAAATATTGGCAAACATTCAATCTTATTTAGAATGTTGCATTGCCTAGCAAAATGAAGGATACAGTACATCATATCCTTATTAAATCTTGTAGCAGCTAATATGGTAAAAGTCCTTTTGCTCCAAGAGCCTAAGATGATTGAAGAGGGAGGTAGTAACCAACCACTTTATTTAGGCCAGGACTCCGATATTGTTTTGTTTTGTTTTTTAATATGGTTTGCTGGATAAATTCATTTTCAGACCACCTATTCCAATCTGATTTTTTAAGAGTCAGTAAAGGTATGTTAGATTTTATTTTCTAAAATATACCCTCCTATTTTGAATCTAATGAGCTGTTTCCAGTTTGGATCCCCAGGTATATTCTGTGAGGTTGTTGGAATTTTGAGCTGCCAAACTTAGGACCAAGTGAGTTGAAGCAGCTGTTGAACGGTGACTCCAGCACATTGGCAGAATGAGTCAGGGTAATATGTAGTTACTCCCGAAAGTCTTATTCTAGAGGTCCAGAAACAATTTCTCTCTTACATAATGAAAAAATGGGTAATTCTTCTAGAAAGCACTCTTATGACATATTTCAAACATCACATCACATCTGATACATCAGTCAATAAATATGCATCCAAATGCTTTTCTCCAGCCATGGCACAAATTGTTTCATCAGTGAAGTTGCACAAAGTTTATGTAGACACTGGAGATCACCTCTGTGCCATATATACAGCTTATGCGACATATAAGGCTACATATGATCTCAGTCCCCAAGAGTTGTATTTGCCAAGAGTAGAGATAAGAAAAAAATCCTTCAATGCTCTTCTGTCTACCTTTTTAGCTTCCTCTGTCATCATTGTCTCTGCTTTATTATTATCATTGTTGCCATGCTAAATTGCTTATATTTCTTTGCATACCAAGCTCATTCTTACCTTGGTAGCTTTGTTCATGCTACATATCCATCTATGGAAGTGTTTCTATTCCTACCCTGTTTCCCATCTTATCTGAATCATTCCTAAGTATCCTTTAAGACTCAGTCCTCCATGACTTTAGTTCAGAAAGTTATTGACTGTTGAAGAAACAAATGAATGCATCTTGAAGAAAGTTGTGGACATTAAATAGTAGAAAGGCAGATGTGGACATACCAGTCTGGTTTGGGAGATAAAATATATCCCATATCCCAAGTATTATAGATGAATACCTGAAGGAAATGTGGCTGTTCATTCATACATACCAATCCACATGGGCTGTCCACGTAAATGACAGAATTTTGCCATTCTTCTTCCTTTGAATTGCCTTTCCTCTACTCTTCTTTGTTATTATACTATCACTCTACATTGATGGATAAAATAATCGTATAAGTATTATTTTTTATTCACTATGGGGATGTGATTAAGAATAAGGCTCACTGGCCAGATGTGGTGGCTCATCATGTCTGTAATCCCAGCACTTTGGGAGGCCAAGGCGGGTGGATCACGAGGTCAGGAGATTGAGACCATCCTAGCTAACACAGTGAAACCCCGTCTCTACAAAAAGAAAAAAAAAAAAATTAGCTGGGCATGGTGGCATGCGCCTGTAGTCCCAGCTACTCGGGAGGCTAGGCTAAGGCAGGACAATCGCTTGAACCCTGGAGGCAGAGGTTGCAGTGAGCCAAGATCAAGCCACTGCACTCCAGCCTGGTGACAGAGAATCCGTGTCAAAAAAAAAAAGAAAAAAGTTCACCATTAATATGGCGAATGCTCTTCTTATGAGGACCTTCAGGAGAAATTTTTCTCAGCTCACAGTAACATAAATAATTCTGTTTTGGAGAAATTGGTTTACTTTTATTGTATGAGTATTAAATATGTAACTTGCAATTTCATCACCCTTTGCATGGCTGCTTGAAAGTGTAGTGTCAGAGTGTGAACCAGAGATCAGTAAATGGTATCAAGTAGTTTGCATGTTGTGTGTTAAGTCACAGTCCAGCTTTATCTTCATTGCTGTACCTCACTTAGCTTATTTTTCCCACTTATGTTGTTATTTGGTAAAAACGATTATATTTTTATACAATGCCTATTAAGGAAAACATACAGGAGATAAAAATGAAGACTACTTCTGGGGTAAAATCAAATCTATTGGAGTGGAATGAATTTCCTCAGGCAAGACATGTTGAAGTAATCACACCCATCTCAAGCCTTCGGTTACTGTTGATCAACTATTTTCTCTAGTCCAGACCCAACTTCTAACTACAGACTCCTGTTTCTACCTCCCAACAGACTTCTCCATATAAACATTCTGTAGACACCTTGAATTTAATTTATTTAAATCTGAATTCTTGTTTGTTACACTCTCATCTTGTATTTACACTAGCATTTTTCTCTTTCAGGGAATGAAATCACCAATCTCCCAATTGCTCAAGCTAGTATCCTCAAAATCATTCATCATTCATTCATTCATTCGTTCATGATTCATAGCCAGTAATTCTGCCTTCTTGGTGTGCTTCAAATCTGTCTCAGATTGAAATGGCTTTGCATTCCTGTCTGCTACTGACTTGGTCTAGGATTTCATGATTTCTCATTTGAATAATTAGATGAACACCTTGGCACTACCAGATCTACCCTGCTCACCGCCTAGATAGCCTACATAATGCTGCTAGAGTGATCTTTTGAAAACAAAACACCCTTATTTAAAACCTTTTAATGAGTCACCAGTGTGCTCAGGATGAATCTAGAATCCTTAGAGAAATATACAAAAAGCTTCATGACCTGGTGGTCCCTCCTTCTCCAGCCTTTAAACATTACTTTACATGCACTGCTCTCCCAGATTCTTTGCCTTTCTCCCACCAAACACATAAAACTGACACACATGCATGCACACACACACACTCTCATACACACATTTTCCCCCCCTTAGTTAATTAGAACTCTTGATCAAAAAGGAGTCGACTCTTTGGAAAGAATGTACTTCTAGACCAAACATGTAGCAATAAAGGAAGTGAAGAACTGCACGTAATAGTTCAGTGAGCTGACTAAGCCTCTTTAATATTACAGCCAGATCACCAGATAGTTATGACTCAAGAAATAGCCCCAAAAGAGTTCTTCTAAGAAGTCTTATGTAACCCTTCCAGTCTAACTTTGACTTTTGTCATTGCCCCTTCTGCATTCCCCTGTTGTGATTCTTCATATAATATACTTATAAACATTGAATTGCTCTAGACAACTTAAGGGCAGGGACCATATACGTATATATGTGTATGCATGTGTGTATGTGTGTGTGTATGTGGCAGGGACCAAATAATTATAATTTTATCGTCGTCTATTTGTAAGTGCTTAATAGATAAGCTTTGAGTACCCAATAAATGCAGTAAGGATCTTGAAAAGACTGCAGATAGGGAATAGGGGAAAGGCTAGTAAAGGCTTTCTGAGTCAGGATAATTATGAGAGCAGAAAAGCATAGATGAGGGAACTAGTAGATCAGGTAGCAGATGGCCTAGGTTCTAGTGGTAAGCAGTCCTACAGGCTTTCCCTCCTTTTTATCCTTGTTGTTCAGGGAACATATGTAATCACAAGTGACAAGGGAAAGCATATTTTGTTGTTGTTGTCATTATTATTTACAATCTTTCATTGCATTTTGAGGAAGATGGACCTTTAGATTGAGTTCCGTTTATAGTACTGAATGCAATGGCAAGTGAGATTGTATGGTTTTGGCAGGAGGAGTTGAGGCAGAATGGACATAGGGATATCCATTTTTTACATAGAAAATTTTAAGATTATAGCTGGAAGGAACCTTAGAATAGTTGTTACTCAAAGTTTGACCTGTGGTCCAGTTCTGGTCAGTCCATTACAATGACCCAAGTTGATAGGAAGATTTAAAAATCTTTTTATTAGTCTATTCTCACACTGCTAATAAAGACATACCAGAGACTGGGTAATTTATAAAGGAAAGAAGTTTAATGGACCTAATAAAGGAAAGAGGTTCCACATGGCTGGGGAGGCTTATAATCATGGCAGAAAGGAAATGAAAAGCAAAAGCACGTCTTACATGGCAGCAGGTAAGAGAGCTTGTGTAGGGGAACTCCCCTTTATAAAACCATCAAATCTCATGAGACTTATTCACTATCATGAAAACAGCATGGGAAAGCTCCACCCACATGATTCAATTACCTCCCACTGGGTCCCTCCCATGACGTGGGAATTATGGGTGCTACAATTCAAGATGAGATTTGGGTGGGGACACAGCCAAACCATATCATCTTTATAGCAACTTGACAGAGTAATTTATATCTATTGAGTCTGATTAAAAAAAAAGTGGGCTTCTATTTTGTATATTTATTTTTTATTTCATTTTTGTATGATTTTTAAAAGGAAGTGGTTCATAGCAGATTAGAAATTACAAAGAGCTAGTTCTTCACTACAGATGGTTAGAGAAGCACTTCTTTAGTGTGTATGTTTTTTTAGTAACACTTAAATAATCTGCTGAACAGTTTCTCCTATAACTTGAGTTTCCTGCCAGATCCTCTGAAGCTCCTATGTCGACCCCAGAATAAGGGCTCCTGATCTGGCTCAAGCCAGTCATTTACAAACAGGAAACCAGTGCTAGAGAAGTCAAGTAATCTATCCACAATACCATAGTAAAGTAGAACCCAACTTAGTTTCCTTCCATTCCACTAAATTCATGTATTTCTTCCTACTTCCAAATACCCCATTTCCGACCACTCAGTACCACCAGAATGTGGCTTGGGTTTCTGCTTATCAAGATTTGTAACATACTAGACTGTGCCATGAGACTTTGAGGGAGATTCACCTGCTCTGCCCACTTGTTTAAGATGACATGCAACACATTTATGACATTGTAGAAAAATGAAAGCATGTGGGCCAGCCTGTGCTGCCAGAATGTTTATTAACTGTTGACTCTAAACTCCATTCTTGCTGTAGCTTGCTTTTCTGAATAAATCATCTCTTGACTGAATATTTTATTTTTATAAATTTCCTTTAATTTCAAATAGATCCTGGTGGTAGTACATGGAAAAAATTGGCATTATTAACAAATGCGTTTTATTTTATTTTCATCATCCTGAGTCCTAGGACCATAGCTGGTTGTGAGAGGGAGAAAGAGAGAGAGGCAGGCTATGAGAAATGGTTTCTCTGAAGTTTGAAGTCTGATGTAGGAGAAAATCTGCAGTCACAAATGAAAGTATCCCGGGTAGACAGAGGGTACCTTTGGCTTCCCTGTCATGCATGATTGATGCTTTCCCTTTATCACTCTAGCTCATGTATCCTAGAATTTTTTTCTCTCCTGCTGCCACAGTCATAATTAATGATTAAGGTACAGTAACTAGCATAACACCTGGCTATTAATTTCAGGAAGTAGATTGGGGTGCATAGCATTTGACCTCACAGACGCTCAGGAGGAGTCTGTACAGCTTCCTTCATTGCATAAAGTTGAATACCTTTCCCTATCCCAGCAGCCATTTTGATAGCCTGTCTACACAGAACAAGCCAGTCTAACCTCTTTCTCTGTCACCGTTTTTTTTTTTTCCTAGTCCATTTCACAACCTGGAAGGAATAAGATAAATTGCAGTTGTGTGTGTGTGTGTGTGTGTGTGTGTGTGTGTGTGTGTTAAAGGTTTTAACTCTAACATGTATAAATTCCCATTATTTATGTTAACAGAAAATAAATCCTCCGCTGTACAAAAGCTTTCTTCCAATGATTTAGATGTGACTGGTTTTATGTAAACAATAACTCTGAGACCTTGCACCTCTCTTTGGTCCTTTTGATTTTATATAGTCCGGTTGCGACTTCTATGTTTCCAGATTCAAATTCCTGGGTGGCATAGCCTTTGCTTTCTCCAGATAGTATCTCCCAAATATTCTGTCATAGGTACAGGGATTGAAATCCTATTTTCATATATTAGGCTGAAGATAATATAATTAGGAAGTCAAATAGTAACCCAAACAGTCACATAATGGTATCTGTGCCAATAAAAATGATTCAAGCTGGATGTCTCTTTTGAGTTGTTCGCATAATCACTCTTGACCATAAGCACAGAGATTTTGAGATGAACTAAATGTAAATCTTACTAATTAAGTGGCCAGAGGTTGGAGAAAGTAGGAAAATAACATAGTTCTCAATTTAATTAAATTCAGATTGCAAGTAATTTTAATCATGTTGACAGCTATTTACTTTGCATCATTTTAGCTAAATAAGCAATTTAACATGACATTACATAGAATCTGTTCCTCAACTAACTCAACTGCCATTAAAATAATGAATATTGTGGTTATTTTCAAGATCCAAAATATAATTTCCAGCTTTAGGATGGGAAGTTAAACCAACTCATTTTTTTTCTTCCCTTCATATCTTGACCCCATGAAAATGACTAAAGAAGCACAAAATGAGCAAAAAACTATGTAGCAATACTAGAAAATAGGAAGGGTAACATCAAGCAAGCATACTCTTTCAGTAATTTATTTAAAAAGGAAAAAAAAAGAAGCAGCAGATGGATCGGGTTTACTCAAGGAGCTGACAATGGCTTTTGTTTTGCTCAATATAAACCTGGTAAGGAAGCCCTGAGAGGCAAGTAGACAGTCTCTCCAGCAGAAAACTGTGGGAATCTTATGCTTGGGAAGCTGTAGCATTATTTAACCCCCATTTGAAAGAGTGGGAATGTCAGAGAGAATCACACAATAGGCCTTCTAGGATTTAGTAGAGCTTTGCAGAGAGAAGATGGCTAAAATATTTGCCCTGGTGCTTCTTCCACTTGGTGTCATCAACATTCTAAATGCAGTTGGAGCTTTTCCTATCCACTTTAACTTTGCTTTTTCTCTTTGAAACAGATATATCAGGTTCATTTCCAGCATATGCACCTGGGAATAAATCAACCTTTCTGTTCCTCTTTATGCCCTGAACACAGCAATTTTATGACATCAAAGGTGGCCTAAGCAGAGGGAGCCCATATCAACCACTAGGATGGGCAATCTAATGCTGAATGCATACATATGAACAGATAATAAAGTATTACCCGTCACTGGAGATAATAGGGAGAAATCTGGGAATTAGAACAAATGAAATATAGATATTACAGGTAGCCAAAAGATAATGATTTAGAATTCTAATTGATGTCCTCATTGATATTTGGGAGGTTTTTTTTTTCTTCACTCTGTAAAAGAGCGAACACACTGCTATGCAAAGGAGCAATAGGGTAATATTACTGAAGGTTATTGCACATTATCTCTATGTGGTGAGAAAAGTGAGGCAGTTAATATACTTTGCCCAAGGTAAAATAGCTAGTAAAGTGCTAACCCAAGGCTCTAGAAAGACCTAAATCCAGTACCCATAACCTCAATTACACTATACACTGAATACCAAGGACTTAGAAACTGAAAAGAAGATGACCATTGTTTTAAAGAAATAATATAAGAACAACAACAAAAAAACCCAAAAGCAAATAAAAATCCTTACTAGGAAAAGAAAAGAGCACAACAGCTATCAATAAAAATCAGAAGCAAGCCCAAGGAGTTATCCCATACGTCAGATTTTAAAAGAAGTTAGAAAATCTCAGCAAATAATAGAGAATTTTGGCACTAACACCCAATACATAAAATCTTATAAGAATAGACAGAATTGATTGAGGAGAAACAATAGTCACAGGAGAAGATACTCTCTTGAGCTAAAGACTTGAGGCTTCAGACCAAAAAAAAAAAAAAATTAACAAGTGCTGAGTTAGTATAGTGATAACAAGAAGGCTCACATCTAGACATTATTGTGAGATTTCTAAATTTCAATAATAAAAAGAAAAACCTATATACTTCCTGGTAGAATGTAAAAATGTTTACAAAGGCAGGAATCAAATTGGCATTGAACTTCTAATCTGACACTCTAAATATGCCAGACAGTCTGCTCAGAAAGTACTTGATACAAGCAAAAATAAAAATAAAAATAAAAGCTCCTGTTTATTTTATTCAGATGTCTTTTGATGTTTCTTTGAAATGATGAATATAATAAAGTCCACATCTAATCTTCATTGCCTTTAAGATTATGTAGTATATCCTTTGACGATGTGGCTGTATTTGGTATATCTAATCATAGGAATTTAATTATTCATAAATTGGAAGCTTAAATATATCATTTTCCACCAATAAAGATATTCTTAATAAACAAATGTCTAGGAGTTTTGTATCTTAAACTAAAAGAAAAATTTCAGTGTTGGAGCAAGCCTGGTGTATTAAAGTGTTATTTTATTTGTGGTCATTACTTTTACAATGTTGTAATGTAGATGATTTCTTTTGTTTGTTTGGAAATGTAACATAGAACCACTTACAATTTAGCAACACTTAATGAATCTTTTATTCTTTTCCCAATATTTTTTAGCTACATCAACTTCAAAGTCAAGTTTGTAATTTCATTAATGTATGTAATATGTCTATATGGTGAATTAATGAACAAAAATCTTTAACAAAGAGATAAGCATGGTGGAATACATAAACAAAGGTGGTATGCAATCTGACTGAAGTGGTGTTAAATGATGATAAATTCTGTTTTCAAATATTTTTCATGCTATTTGTTATCAGCTGTGGACATTTAATGCCTCATTAGCAATAGATTGAATCAGTATTTTAGAATCTATCCTTGGCAGTAGTAAATGCCCATTATATTCAATTATGATACATGCTGATGTGGAAAGAAGTTGAAATAGAAATGGAATTTAAGGTCCAGATCTGGATTTGCAACTAACATCCATATGGCTTTGAGAAAATTATTCAAATATTTAGAAAAATAAAATAATTTTATTATGTATTAAAATTTTCTTCTAAGCCTAAAATTCTGAGACCCTCAGAATATAGACTGCATGAAAGAAGGCTGATCAATCTTAAGAGCTTTTTGGATCTAAACTGCCACTCCTTAAGGAACTCTTCTAAACTTTCTTGAGCTTAAATTGAAAATAGTTTAACTCAGTTGATTATACAGCACTTGGTATTAAGATAGTGGGTGTTGCTCGGGGTGGGTGGAGAAAAGCAGATGTGATGGAGGGTCTCTGTGGGTGTGTGGAAGTAAAGAGGTAATTTACGTCTCTTCTCCTACCATAACCAAATACCTTGTAGGAACCAGAGATACTGTGTTATTTTTCCATAGCTTTCCTTTGAGTGTCTGTTTTAATAAAATTGTGAGTGACAATGTCGTAAAAAAGAGTCTTAAGGAAATTTTGATACATATCCCCCAAAGCATTGATAGCACCTCAACTTCGACATCTCATGATACCATTTTCATCTTTTTTCCCTAATTTTTATTACTTTCAATAGGAAAGTGGCTTTCTTGTTCAATTTAAATCAGTGAGTCAAAAGGAAGGATGGCTTGGGGTTGCTAGTGTTTGTTTGTAAGACTGTAAACTCTGTAAGAGCAGAAAATTTTATAATTTTAAAATTCAACTCTTTATATCTTCTTCACACAGAGCCTATAACTTTGTTAGGTACTCACTATTCTTTTTTTTTTTTTCTTTGATAAAAAATGAATGACCAAGGTGAACAGCCAGGATGACGGATATATCAATAGCATCTTTGTAGTGGTGAAAACATAGCTAGCCAGTAGGAGTACATAGCTAATTGCTGGAGTTCTGTAGGGACTCTTTAGCCCCTTCCTCCATTCTCTCTGTTGATCAGCTGACTTGACTACAGGTCAGTTCTACTGAGGCCAAGGCTGTTTGACTCTATGTCCTAATGCTGACAGGTTTGAAGAGTTGAGGTCTTTGCTTGTCAGTCTAGAGCCTAACATTAGACATCACTTCAAGAATAATAACCAACATTTATTTAGCCCATACCAACTATGAAGCATTTACATGACTTTACATGTATTTACTTGTATGTATTATCCTATTTTATCCTCACAGCAACCCTGGGAGTGATGTGTACTATTCTTATCCCCATTTTACAGAAGGAAGCTGAGGCATAGAGAGGCTGAATAATTTGCCTCAAGCCATTCAGATAAAGTGACAAATGGGATTGAAATCTAGGTAGTCTGACTTCAGAGTCCTGTGATCTTAGTCATTTCCTTTTACTACCTGGCTTATCAGCTGAATATATGTAACTGTGTGAAACTCATGTTGCCACTCATGTGGAGGTCAGTGACTAAAAACATTTTCATTACAATTATTATAACTATTTAGGGTTTAACAAGAAAAGTAACAGAAAATTCAAAAGTGCTTTAAAATTGGCCATTTTCATTCTTTCAAATATGTTCTGATTCCACAATAAGCAAATTCACAGCAAGAATTTGGAGCATTAGAATTATTTTTTAATTTAACTGAGTATCTTCATTTAATTGGTATTTTTAAAAATTGGTTTTCTCTTTCTTGGGTAATGCATAAATCTTCAAAGGAGTAACCTAATGCACTCCAATTCAAATATTAATAAAATGATTTCAATAAATGGTTTTCAGCAATTGTAAAAAATTAATATGAATCAAATAGCTTTTGTGATATTGTTATTGCATCATATTTTAACTATAAAAATGCAATTAATGCTCTTATAGTATATTTTATGGGGTTAATTTCCAGAAGAATTACAGTTAAACTAATGTTTCTCTAGTAAATACTTAGGAATAATTGAGTTTGCAATTTGGTTCTTAATTTATACTGATAATTGCTTCCTACAAAAAGACATCTCTAATTGTAATCAAAGAATATCCTCTCTCCTTTGTTTAAACAGCTTCTCCCAAGAAATCCAAGTCCTGTTTTAAAACACAAAACAACTCAAACAGAAGCATTCTTAATGGAAACTTCTAATAGAAAAGCTTTATCATTGGCCATGAAGTTATCCACTTGAGTAATCAAATAATATTTAAGAATCCTTCATTTAGAGAAATTTTATGTTTCATAGATTGAGAAATATAAATCAAACTGCCAATTTCTGGTTGGCAGGTCTCTTTGAATCTGGTGGGCACACTCTGTGGTAGACAGAATTCAGATGTCTCTGCAAGATTCCCTTTCCTGGTTATAATCAAATACTAACCTAGGTAATGTCGTGAAGGAATGTCGAATATGAAACTAATATTACTAATCATTGACGTTTAAAGAAAAAGGAGATTAGCCTAGATTATCCAGTTGAGATCAATGTAATCACATGAGCCCTTTAAGGACAGAGTCGGAGAGTAGAAAAATCAGTCAGTGAGGGGAGCCTAGAAGAGAAGAGGTAGAAGGGGAGGTCAGAAGGATTTAAAATGTGAGAAGGACACAGCCTATTATTGCTGCCTTTAAGATGGAGGAAGGGGACCCTGAGCCAAGGAAAGTGACTGATCTCTGGAAGTTAAGAACCATCCCTGGAGAACAGCCCCAAGGAAACTGGGATGTCAGTTCTATGGTAGCATGGAACTGAATTCAGCCATTGACCTGATGGGTGTGGAAGTACATTCTTTGCTCAGACCTTCAAATAAGAGCCCAGGCTGGCCAACATCTTGATTTGGACCTTTTGGACCCCAGGAATCAGCTGAACCCAGCCAGATTTCTGACCTATAGAACTGAGAACAAATACATTTATGTTGTAGTAAGCTGTTGGGTTTGTGGTAATTTGTTATGGTAACAATAGTGAACTAATGCGTATCCCCCCCATGGTGGACATATTACTCTCATAATATGTTGCCATAACTGACAGAAACAACTGAAAGAAGACCTTAAAGAATGTTTAGGGAAAGGGAAATTTCTATACCATGAATCTCAAATGTTCCTTGTTCATTTTTTTTTTCAATTCTCCATATTGGATCAGCTTTGATTTAGAAGAAATCTCAAAATTTATTCTATTTTTCATGCAATTGTTTTTAACCCCCCTTCCTCTCCTCACCCTCACTGCCTCACTGTGTTGCTGACAGCATTTATGAACCTCAGCATTCTGTACCTCTAAGGGCTATAAGATTGCAGCAGAATAAGCTCTATTTAATTAACTATACATTGACAATATTTTAAAGATGAATCCTCTCTTTACCTCCTCAATAGAGTTTATCAAAGCTTGGAAGATTCGTGCTCAAGGGGACTGCTATATTCAGAGCCCTCTGTGAAAGGAGTGTTCCTGTCCCATCCCCCACCCAGTGTTCCCTTTCCTTACCTGAAAACAGCTACAAGAAAAGAGGAGCTGTGGGTAAACATGGGAGTTGAATGGAGAAATGGAGACTTTAGATTTTTTTTTAACTTTAGATTTCTTTTTTTTTTTTTTTTGACAAAATTCTCACTGTGTCACCCAGGCTGGAGTACAGTGGTGTGATCTCGGCTCACTGCAACCTCCGCCTCCCGGTTCAAGTGATTCTCGTGCCTTAGCCTCCCAAGTAGCTGAGACTACAGGCGCACGCCACCATGCCTGGCTAATTTTGTATTTTTAGTAGAGATGGGGTTTCACCATGTTGGCTAGGATGGTCTCAAACTCCTGATCTCAAGTGATCCATCAGCCTCGGCCTCCCAAAGTTCTGGGATTACAAACATGAGCCACCGCACTCGGCCAACTTTAGATTTCTTTTAACATGATCTGCTATGACAAACAACTTACTATAATATCAAATATTTTAGATACACAAAAAGGCCTTGAGAATGATGAATGAACACCTGTGTTAACACCAAGCATACAACACATAAAAATAATTGAGGCTTAATTTGTTCTCCTCCCTCTCTCAGATTATTTAATATGTTATTTCAAGTAATTGAATTGTATTAGAGATTTAGATTATTGGAACATATATATTCAGTATATGGATAATATCCAAGATTATAAAAATATACCACCATCAAATAGCATACAAAGGGTTCATTTAGATAATTTGGTAATCCAGTTTTTATCCAACTAGTCAGTGTGTTTTTAATGTAGTCAAAATGTCTAATTTGAGAACTTTGCACAATAAGATATATATATATAGAGAGAGAGTATATATATGAAATATTTTATTATTTATTTATTTTTGAGACAGGGTCTCATTCTGTCACCCAGGCTGGAGTGGAGTGGTGCAATCTCAGCTCACTGCAACCTCCACCTCCCAGGTTTAAGCGATTCTCATGCTTCAGCCTCCCAAATAGCTGGGATTACAGACGTGCACCACCACGCCTGGTTAATTTTTGTATTATTAGTAGAGACGGGTTTTGCCATGTTGGCCAGGCTGGTCTCGAACTTCTGGCCTCAAGTGATCCACCCACCTCGGCCTCCTAAAGTGCTGGGATTACAGAAATGAGCCACTGCACCAGGCCAATATATTTTATATATAAGATTATATATCTTTGAATATATATGTGTATGTATATATATATGTGGATGTGTATCACACACACACACACACATACACACATATGAGAGTTGGGAAAAATGTTTTAGGATCCCATCCTGATAAGTATATCTGCTTTTAAATGATTTTAATTTGTGAAAATGGAAACAGGCTCCTCATTCTAAAGAAACATGACCTTGTAATCCTACTTTTTGCAGACATATTTCCCTTTTATGTTTCCTATCATATTCCCCTATATAGTTTCCTTTTCCATCATCAGTTCTTAATTTTCTTATTACTTAGCAAAAATGCTATTTCTTAGTGATAAATTAGTAAATTGAGTGTTGGAAAGAAACTCTTTTAATATACCCTTATTAGAAGAAAGCATTTAACTCTTTTTAATATACCCTTATTAGAAGCAAGCATTTAAAACAATCTGTAAACGTGGGCTAGGGTGTGAGTGAATGATTCATGATCCTTTCATCAATCTGATTTGATAGTGAGTAGTTTGTTATTAGTAAATCGAACAATTTATTTTTATCATCTTCTGTGATAATTTAATGGGCAGCTGTGGGCACTCTAAGAGTATATGCTTCAACTCTGGGAGTTTATAATATTTTTTGAAAAGTTAAGGCATATGCCCATGAAAACAAACAGAGCAAGAGCCAACTAGATGTAACTGACAAATACTGTTATAGGGAGAAATGCAGTCAATAGAATATTTAAGCTGTGCTGGGAAGAGATGTCTGTATAGGCTACTAAAAAGAGCCTCTTAAGTATAGAGAAATTGAAGAAGTAATGAGAGTGAGCCAGCACAGAGTTATTAAAGAAAAACAAAAGACTAAGTGTTGCTTCTTTATTCACTTGGCTTACTAGGCTGTTCGAAAGTATACTAGAGCCAGGCAATGTGGATTTCTGTGAGACACTTGACATTCTTTCTCAGAGTGTACAAATAAAAAAAAATAGAAAACTATGGATTTTATGTAAGGAAATGTACAGTTAGTAACATTAATACCTGGATGAAGAAATGTTAGTCAAAACATACTGCTGATACTTTAACACAAAATGGAAAAGGTGTGTGCGGGACAGTATTCTCAGCCCTGTTCTCTTAATGTTGTTTCTGCAAATTACTGGCATGAGCAATCAAGATGATAGGAGATAAAATTTGCAAATAATCAGAGCTTCAGAAAATAATGAATGTATTACATTCCAAAATATCTGGACAGGCAGGAATAGATAAACCCTAAAAAGGGCAATTTTATCAGAAATAAATTTAACCTTGTGCTCTTATAGTAACAAAATTAGGCAAAAAAAAAAAAAAAAAATTACTACTCTTCAAAAACAAAAACAAACCAATCTTCTAACCAACCAAACACACTGGAAACCTCATGGTAGTGAAAGTACCTTTCAACAGTTGTACAAGTAGGATAGATAGATAGTTTTAAGGATTGTTCTTGACTGTAACCTCAATAGGGGTTAATAGTATGATTCTCTGATAAATTAGCTAATGCGCTAGTGTGATCTTAGGCTATATCAGTGTTTCTCCACCTTTTTTTAAAAACTATTATCCCTTTAAGGAGTCCCTTAAAATGCTTTTTTCTGATCACTTCCCCAATGATATTTGTTAAGTACATAACACATATGTTAATGTACTTTATGTACATTATATGTGCTTTATACATTTAAAAAAGTAAGATATTTTTTCCCCCAAGAACCAGTTTTCAGCCTCTTGGGGTGATATCACTCCTGTTGAGAATTTATGGGCTTTATTTAATAGAGAATATTCTAGAAAGAAGAAAGAAAAATTCTGTTCTTAACAGTCCTTACAATAATCTGTTCAATTCTGAATAACACATTTTAAGACATATTTCAAAACCTAATGGCATATAAAGGAGAGCAATTAGGATGGCACAACATGAAGAAATTTTAAAGGCAAGCAATGGTTATTCTGGGGAAAATGCAAAAAAGGGGTCCTTATACCTATGTTCAAGTATATAAGAGAATCTTATGTGACAAAAGTGGTCAATTTTTTAACAGTTGTTTTAGGGAAACGTTTTAGCTAAATATTATAAGTTATTTAATCCAAAGTATTCAAAGATGGAACAGGCTGCTTCATTAGGAGTTTTCTTTGTTACTAAAGTACTTGACCCTGTGGTGGGGAACATGGTAGAAAAAAGTCAAACCCTGAATGTACAGGATGATTTTAGCATCTCTTTCATTCCTGAAATTCTGTAATACCAGGCAGCAAATGAATTGAATCTTGAAGGAGAAGACACAGTTAGATGTGCTCAGAGGATCTCATACTCCAAAGTAGACACTCTGGCTTAAGAAAATACACGGAAGTCAGGGCAAACGAACTTGGCTTCTACTGTCTGCTCTGTCCAGAATTCCCTGCTTGGCCCCAAATGGTTACCAACATCCAGGGGCCTGTTTTCTCACCTGCAATGTGTTGGACTTATATTAGATTGTGTTTATCTTTTCTAGTTCTAGAAAGCTAAGATTCTGTGACTCAATGATTTACAATAGGAAAACGTCGTTCCTATTGTCTAACCTTCCCCACCAGCTCAAGCAATTCACAAAGTACTTATAAATCATAAACCAGCTGTTTTGGCCCTTGAGTTGTCATATGTGACAAAAATATCATTTTTTGGAAAGTGTAATCTCTGAGAATAGTTTAGAAAGGTGAAGGGAAAAATTTATAAAACAAAACAGGTGTTTTATGATTAAAAAGAAGTTATGATCATATAAAAATATTGCTAGTCAGGAATTTCTGACACTGTCATCTCTCCACAGCTGAGCATCTTTCATACTTTTAGAACATAAGGCCTTTAAATCCTCGATGGATGAATGTGGCCTTACTGGCCTATGCTGGCATTGAAATAGATGGGTCGGGGAAGTTAGACAATGTTTATTTTTTTTATTTTTATTTATTTTATTTTATTATTATACTTTAGGTTTTAGGGTACATGTGCACAATGTGCAGGTTTGTTACATATGTATCCATGTGCCATGTTGTTGTGCTGCACCCATTAACTCATCATTTAGCATTAGGTATATCTCCTAATGCTGTCCCTCCCCCCTCCTCCAAACCCACAACAGTCCCAGGAGTGCGATGTTCCCCTTCCTGTGTCCATGAGTTCTCATTGTTCAATTCCCACCTATGAGTGAGAACATGCAGTGTTTGGTTTTTTGTCCTTGCGATAGTTTACTGAGAATGATGTTTTCCAGTTTCATCCATGTCCCTACAAAGGACATGAACTCATCATTTTTTATGGCTGCATAGTATTCCATGGTGTATATGTGCCACATTTTCTTAATCCAGTCTATTGTTGTTGGACATTTGTGTTGGTTCCAAGTCTTTGCTATTGTGACATGTGATGTGTTTTTACATGTTTATAGTCCTTTGGTATATCCGTTATGGGATGGTGGGTCAATGGTTTCTATTCTAGTCCTGAGAAATCGCCACATTTCCACAATGTTGAATTTTACAGTCCACCAAACAATTTTTTTTTTCACATCCTTCAGACCTTTTTTTCTGATTTTAATCATGGCCTTCTAATTGGTGTGAGTGGATCTCTCTCTGATGGCCAGTGATGATGAGCATTTTTGCATGTGTTTTTTGGCTGCATGAATGTCTTCTTTTGAGAAGTGTCTGTTCATGTCCTTCACCCACTTTTTGATGGGGTTGTTTGTTTTTTCTTGTAAATTTGTTTGAGTTCATTGTAGATTCTGGGTATTAGCCCTTTGTCAGATGAGTAGGTTGCAAAAATTTTCTCCGATTCTGTAGGTTGCCTGTTCACTCTGATGGTAGTTTCTTTTGCTGTGCAGAAGCTCTTTAGCTTAATTAGATCCCATTTGTCAATTTTGGCTTTTGTTGCCATTGCTTTTGATGTTTTAGACATGAAGTCCTAGCCCACGCCTATGTCCTGAATGGTATTGCCTAGGTTTTCTTCTAGGGTTTTTATGGTTTTAGGTCTAACATATAAGTCTTTAATCCATCTTGAATTAATTTTTGTATAAGGTGTAAGGAAGGGATCCAGTTGCAGCTTTTTACATATGGCTAGCCAGTTTTCCCAGCACCATTTATTAAATAGGGAATCCTTTCCCCATTGCTTGTTTTTGTCAGGTTCGTCAAAGATCAGATAGTTGTAGATATGCGGCATTATTTCTGAGGGCTCTGTTCTGTTCCATTGATCTATATCTCTGTTTTGGTACCAGTACCATTCTGTTTGGGTTACTGTAGCCTTGTAGTATAGTTTGAAGTCAGGTAGCATGATGCCTCCAGCTTTGTTCTTTTGGCTTAGGATTGACTTGGCGATGCGGGCTCTTTTTTGGTTCCATATGAACTTTAAAGTAGTTTTTTCCAATTCTGTGAAGAAAGTCATTGGTAGCTTGATGGGGATGGCATTGAATCTATAAATTACCTTGGGCAGTATGGCCATTTTCACGATATTGATTCTTCCAACCCATGAGCATGGAATGTTCTTCCATTTGTTTGTATCCTCTTTTATTTCATTGAGCAGTGGTTTGTAGTTCTCCTTGAAGAGGTCCTTCACATCTCTTGTAAGTTGGATTTCTAGGTATTTTATTCTCTTTGAAGCAATTGTGAATGGGAGTTCACTTATGATTTGGCTCTCTGTTTGTCTGTGATTGGTGTACAAGAATGCTTGTGATTTTTGTACATTGATTTTGTATCCTGAGACTTTGCTGAAGTTGCTAATCAGCTTAAGGAGATTTTGGGCTGAGACAATGGGGTTGTCTCATCAATCAACTGACTTTTTCAGACTCATGATTGGGTAAAGATTCTCAGGTATTTATGTTGTTTAAATCTAAGCCTATACATAGACTGTCTGAAATAAAAAAGAATACAAAGACAGAGATAAAATTGTGTGACTTTTGCATTTGCGGGAATCATTATTGAAATTACAGCATGGAAGGGCTTTACTATGTAAAATACCAATAGAGTTGTTGCTTTTGTTATTATTATTAGTGTTGATTTGATTTCTTTGACTCTGATTCACATCCTGAAGGGTCTGGCAGAAATCCAATACTTTTTATCCTCCATGAACCAATTCTTATACCCATTTTATTCCAATTTTGTTCATGTTTTTCTCCTCTGAGCTGAAATAAGCTTCATTAGCTGAAAAGGCAGAAAATTTATATGAAATAGTGGAAATTGGGGAAGCTGGGAGAGGGCACCATGATATGATGGCAAGAGAAGATCTTGTGTTGGCAGTGTGACCTTGGATAAGTCACTTAACCTGTCTGACCTGTTTTCTTACTTGTTATTCAGAGTAACTACATTGGCCCAGCCAGTCTTTTTTACATAATTCTTTATCCGCTCTGTGTATTTGTGTTAAATCACTGGGAGAGTCCTTACAAAATAGAGATGTCTGGGTCCTATCCAGTTTGTAGGAAAGTCTGGATCTCTGTTTTTTTTTTTTTGAGAGAGTCTCGTTGTCCAGGTGAGTGCAGTGGACAATCTCGGTCATGCACGCCATTCTCCTGCCTCAGCCTCTCCGAGTAGCTGGGACTACAGGCGCCCGCCACCACGCCCGGCTAATTTTTTTGTATTTTTAGTAGAGACGGGGTTTCACCGTGGTCTTGATCTCCTGACCTCGTGATCCGCCTGCCTCGGCCTCCCAAAGTGCTGGGATTACAAGCGTGAGCCACCGCGCCCGGCCTTTTTTTTTTTTTTTAATTTTTTCAGGCGACTCATATATTCAGCCAGGGTGGACGAGCAAAGCTTTATAATATTGTTGTAAGGACAAAATTGAATAGTATTATCAAAGGATCCTGAAAGGCATTATTTCAATGAGCATTTCTCAGTGAGAAATGTCAGTGAGAGAGATTTTTTTTCCATGGGATTTTTCTTCCTAGCAATATCAGCTTCTGGGCTGATTGCTATATTCTGCTCCCTACCAGGAAGAGTAGGAGAGACAGAACATACCTAGATGATTCCGGTCAGTTAAGAGTCATGTTTCTAGATTTCAGGCTTGTCGTAGTCATGGCACCAAAGATAATGAGCCTGTATCTGTCATTTCCCAAAGGGCCTGACAAGGCTCACAACTACTAGGCTAGCTTCATCCAACCCCACAACTAGATCAGAGGCCAAGATCTTCTCTTCTCTGCATGGAGATGGGACCAATATTCATGAAGGTCTCTGCCAGTTACTTACGTACAGAGCTCCAAACGTTTCCTAAAATTATTCCTTTTATGGTTAGTAAATTTAGGGTCTTCAAGCTGTGCTCAATTATGTGACTTAGTTAGTGCTATAAATCTGATTGACACTTTTTAAAAAACTATTTGAGGTGTGACAGGCAAGAGTATGAGGAGATTTCATTTTATTATTCAATGTCAACCCTATAAATAGTCATATAAAAGTGTCTGGAGGAGATTAAACTTCTGATAAGTATTCAGCAGGACAGAGAATAAAGATTAACCTTTTGTATAAAAGATTAACCTTTTGTATATGATAAAAAATTAATATAAAATATAAAATTAGTACAGAAGACATTTGGCAGGAGAGGTATAGGATAAATTTGTATGTTGAAATGGCTAAGAGGTTCTAATCTTATATTAAGGGGAACAAAAGTAACTGACAAAAACTTTTACTTTTCAAGGTGATAAAGAGAGAAAATGTAAGTAATAGCAGTCTTTGTCCAACTAGAAAAAATTCTTTGGAGACTAATGCTAATTTAAAAAGGAGAAAACTATGTTTAATTCACAGTGTAACAATTTTATAAGATTTTATAAGCATGCATAGGTTTCTGCATTCTAAAGGACAATCTTTTCTTAATTTTGCTCTAGGTATTCACTGGTTATAAGACTTTAACTTGGTATACAGAATTGAACTCTGATTAACTTGTGATAGTTATGTTCTGATTGATTCGGTGATTCTTTCAACACTAGCAATAGAAAACAAGAGATAAAAATCTCAATCTTCTTAGAAGTTAGTTTCCAGTAGAGTGGGAGAGAAAGGCAACAAATCGGAGAGATACAAAATAACTGCTTTTATTCATTTGTAATGTGTCAGGTGGTCTTAAGTCTAGGTGAAAAGCAAAGTGGGAAAGGCATAATTGGGTTACTGGTGAGATTTTTTTGTTTTTTGTTTTTTGTAAAAAATGACAACCTTTTTAAGTGGACATTTTTGCATAAAAGTAAGAAACTAAGTGAGAAAGTCATGAAAATATCCTGGACAAATTTGGAGGAGGATGGTCCCAAACAGTGGGAAGAGTAAATTCTGAGGTATGTGAAAGGGACATAAGGGGAACAGTGCTTTGGTTTGGGAGTTGATGGTCATGATTGGGGAGGGCCAGCTTTTAGGCCATTGTAAGGACATTGTTAATTATTCTGAAAAAAGGGGGGATCATTAGAGGTTTTACATGGAGAAGTAACATGATCTGACCTTTTAACACATCATTCTGGCTGTTGTGTGGAGAATAGATTATAGTAAGATAAGACTGGTACTTTATTATAACAGCCCTAGGAAACTCACACAGCAATTAAGGTGAGGACTAAGAATGTGCCATTGGATTCAGCTCCCGAAGGTCAGTGGTAAATTAGACAGAAGTAATTTCAGTGAAGAAGGGTCAAAATCTGGACTGGAGTGGGTTCAAGAGAGGAGAGACCATCGAATGAATTGGAGGTAGTAAGTAGGTAAACATTTTAAGCAGGATTTATGTGAAGGGGGAAACAAATAAATGAAATTATACTTGAAGGTAGATATGAGACCAAAGGAGGCATTTTTCTCCTTCCCTTCCTTTCCCCACATTTTCCCTGCTCCCCTTCTTCTCTCTCTCTCTCAGATGAAAATATTACTACATGATTGAATGCTGATGGAAATAATCTATTAGAGAAGATAAAGTTGAGGATCTTTAAGGAGGGAAGCAGACAACAATTGTAGTAGAAATACCCCTAAGAGGCAAAAGGAAATGGGATCTGGTGCTTAAGAGGAAGGATTGGCCTTAGGACTGAGACAGAAAGGACAGAGGAAGGAAGGACATGGGCATAGACTGAGAGAGTGAATAGATGTTAAGAAAGTAAGGAGAATAGCTCTTCCAGTTGCTTCTATTTGTTAATGAAAGGGGAAGAAAGTTTACCTACAAAAACAAAAGACAATGGTAGGGTTGTTGCATATTTAAGAAGAGAAGAAAAGTTAGGAGATGGTCATCTAGGACAGTGGGGAAGTTCCAGCAAAATGTAATAGGATTGCAGGTGTACGCTAAGCGCCCTCTTAAAGTTAGTGATTATGAATTCAGAGAGACCAGTAAGCAAATTGTATATGTTTTGTCATTGCAAGAATGTATGTCTTAATTAATTGATTAATGTTGTTAAGGATACAAATGTCTCCATTCTTTTAAGAAAAGTTAATTTAGCAGCAGAATTTTAGTAGAATGTATTTTCCCCATGAATTAGAGTTGCCAGACAAAATAGAGAAGACTGTTAAATTTGAATTTTAGATAAACAACAATTCATTTTTAAGCATATGTTTTCTACTTTCTAAAGTTCTTGGATTTAACACCTGCAAATGTAGAGGTCACTTGTGGCGTCCAGAACTTTTTAATTTTATAATGTGTATGGACGGTGAGCAGTGCACCAGTTTTTGAACCAGACTTTTTGAAGCTGTGTGAAATTTTTACAAACTAACTTGTGAGCTGAATTGTAATTCCACCAAATGTTGATTCAACTGTTTAACATTTTCACTAAAAATTAATAAGAAATGTTGAGGCACTTAAATCTCTTACTTTGCTGCTTTTGCCATCTCTCTGGGAACATTTACCCTGTTGGCAGACTCTCAGCGATTTTACATTAATCTCTTCAGTGATAAAGCCTGCATTAACAACCTTCAGGCTGATAAAAGTTAGCCCTCCAGCAATAGTGGCCAAGGTGTACATTGTATGTAGTCGTTGGTTTTTTATTTTGTTTTTGTTTTGTTTTGGTGCACTTAAAACCCTGGAGACCAAGAGGAGATATGAGAGTACAGGTCAATCCTTTATACCTCAAGACTTCCTTCTTCTGTCTTATAAAGTTACTTTTAACTAATATAAATGTTTTAAGAGGATTAAAAAGAAAATGACATTTGATGTGTGTTGGCTGTGTCCTCACCAAAATCTCAACTTGAATTGTATCTCCCAGAATCCCCACGTGTTGTGGGAGGGATTTGAATCATGGGGGTGGTCTTTCCCATGCTATTCTCGTGATAGCGAATAAGTCTCACAAGAACTGATGGGTTTATCAGGGGTTTCTGCTTTTGCTTCTTCCCCATTTTCTCTTGCCACCACCATTTAAGAAGTGCCTTTTGCCTCCTGCCATGATTCTGAGGCCTCCCTAGCCATGTGGAACTATAAGTCCAATTAAACTTCTTTTTCTTCCCAGTCTCAGGCATGTCTTTATCAGCGGCATGAAAATGGACTAATACAATATTAGATTCTAAAATTGGCAGAATTGAAAATAGTGATATGAATGGTCTAACATGACTGATCAAATTGTTTAGTATCAAAAATATATATTTCATTTGGCTTATGAATAATAATTATAGCTATAATTTATTCAGTATTTACTATGCACGAGGCACTGTACTGAGCACTTAATATACCAAACTCTAACAAAAACACACTAAGAACTCATTAATTCACTCAACCAATATTAGTTACCCTAGGCCTTGGGAAAATATTGAATAAAAGATGCAGAAATCCCTGATCCCATGGAGCTCACATTTTAATAGGCAAAAGTCAATAAATAAGAAATAAATATATTAGATGGTGATAAGTGCTTTGGAGAGAAAATAAAGAAGGAAATGGGGATATGGGATAATGAGAGTAGAGATCAATTTTAAATAGGGAGGTGAAGGAAGACTTCTCTGAGTTTGAGCAAAAACCTGAAAAGAATTAAAGAAGTGATACATGTTATCAGCTGAGGAGAAATCATTCTAGGGAGAAGAAATAGCAAGTTAAAATTCCTGGGTAAAAAGCATACCTTCTATGTTGAAGGAATTTATGATAAATTTTGTATGCATTCATACTTTCTTATCAGGGACCTTTTGTAACCAACCACGTATTTATGAGATGACAAGTTGGTCACTGATTTTTGCAAGTCTCAATCCCATAACTTTGTCTCACTAGCACAACTCTAAGAACTACAGCAGTATGAATGTTGTCCCTAAAGAAATATGGATGTCCCACCTAACCTTAGAGTTATCACAAGTTAAGAGGTTGGAGGCATATCACAAATTAGGCTATTCTTATTTGCCTCATGGATCAAAAACCAGTCACTTAAAAGACTATCAAGTAATGTTTTAGTGATCTCACAGAAGAACCACATCTTGGTATCTTGAGGTACACAAGTAGAAATAGAGCAAAGCCCCTTTCTCTATTCTTTTAGTCAATGAGCAGTCACCAGTTGTACGAGCAAATGGGCAGGGAAGATCTTGGAACCTATGTGCATAGGTTAGTTCCCTATTCTCTCTTAGAATGAGGAATAGGCTGGGCACAGTGGCTCATGCTTGTAATACCAGTAATTTGGGAGACTAAGGCAGAAGGATCTTTTGAGGCCAGGAGTTTGAGACCATCCTGGGCAATTTAGTGAGACCCCATCACTATGAAAAAGAAAAAAAAAAAGAATATTGTCAATATTGTCATAATGACATTTTGACTCCTAGATCCTAGAAGTACTCTATTTTCATTAAATCTCCTAGGGTCTTAGTCTATTTGGGCTGCTATAAAACAATACCATAAAGTGGGTAGCTTATAAACAGCAGAAGTTCATTTCTTACAGTTCTGGAGGTTGGGAAGTCTAAGATCAAAGCTCGGGCAGATTTGATGTCTGGTGAGGGCCCACTTTCTGGTTCATAGGTAATAGTTTCTAACTGTGTCCTCACATGGCAGAAGAGAGAAACATGCTCCCTTGGGACTCTTTCATAAAGCCACAATCCCATTCATGAGGGCTCTGCTCTCATTAACCAGCCACCTCCCAAAGGTCCCATCTCCTAATACCATCACCTTGGGGGTTAGGATTTAAACATATGAATATTTGTAGAAAAAAAACAAAAAACAAACATTCAGACCATAGCAACTCCACTTTAGGCATTTAAATATTCCTTGTAAGTACACAATAGGTCTTTCTAAGTCTTTTCTAACAACAGCCTGTTGGAAAATATAATAGAAGCAAAGATCTCAGTTACAAAACTCAGCTCCTTCTAAACAAAACTTAAGCTCCTTCTAAAAATCTTTGTATGGCTCTCTTCCTCACTTATACAGGTCTCTACTCAAAGTTACCTCCTCAGAGAGACCTTCTCTCTCCATCTAAATACCTAGTCAGTTTCTTTCTTATTATCGTGCTTCATTTTTTATTTGAGCATTGTATATCTGAAGTTAAATTGAACTATATATACGTGTGTGTGTGTGTGTGTGTGTGTTTTCTTAATTATTTTTTGTCTCCCTAACTAAAATGTAAAGTTCATAAGGTATGGAAAATTTTCTGTTCAATGATATAGCCCCAGTTCTTAGAAGAGTTTCAGGTACATCATAAGCATTTAATAAATATTCATTTAGTGAATACATGTTGAATGAGTGAATAAATGAATGAATATCACTGAGAAGAAAAAAACTGCTGGGCATAGTGGCTCACACCTATAATCCCAGCACTTTGGGAGGCTGAAGCGGGCGATCACTTGAGGAGTTCGAGACCAGCCTGGCCAACATGACAAAACCCTGTCTCTACTAAAATTACAAAAATTAGCCAGGTGTGGTGGTGGGTGCCTGTAGTCCCAGCTACTCAGGTGGCTGAGGCGTGAGGATCGCTTGAACCCGTGAGGCACAGGTTGCAGTCAACTGAGATCAGGCCACTACACTCCAACCTGGGCAACAGAGTGAGACCCTGTCTCCAAAAAATATTTTAGAAAAGACAGATCTTCCATTTGTTTGTATCCTCTTTTATTTCATTGAGCAGTGGTTTGTAGTTCTCCTTGAAGAGGTCCTTCACGTCCCTTGTAAGTTGGATTCCTAGGTATTTTATTCTCTTTGAAGCAATTGTGAATGGGAGCTCACTCATGATTTGGCTCTCTGTTTGTCTGTTATTGGTGTACAAGAATGCTTGTGATTTTTGTACATTGATTTTGTATCCTGAGACTTTTCTGAAGTTGCTTATCAGCTTGAGGAGACTTTGGGCTGAGACAATGGGGTTTTCTAGATATACAATCATGTCATCTGCAAACAAGGACAGTTTGACTTCATCTTTTCCTAATTGAATACCCTTTATTTCCTTCTCCTGCCTAATTGCCCTGGCCAGAACTTCCAACACTATGTTGAATAGGAGTGGTGAGAGAGGGCACCACTGTCTTGTGCCAGTTTTCAAAGGAAATGCTTCCAGTTTTTGCCCATTCAGTATGATATTGGCTGTGGGTTTGTCATAGCTAGCTCTTATTATTTTGAGATACGTCCCATCCATACCTAATTTATTGAGAGTTTTTAGCATGATGGGTTGTTGAATTTTGTCAAAGGCCTTTTCTGCATCTATTGAGATAATCATGTGGTTTTTGTCTTTGGTTCTGTTTGTATGCTGGATTACATTTATTGATTTGTGTATGTTGAACCAGCCTTACATCCCAGGGATGAAGCCCACTTGATCATGGTGGATAAGCCTTTTGATGTGCTGCTGGATTCGGTTTGCCAGTATTTTATTGAGGATTTTTGCATCAATGTTCATCAAGGATATTGGTCTGAAATTCTCTTTTTTGGTTGTGTCTCTGCCAGGCTTTGGTATCAGGATGATGTTGGCCTCATAAAATGAGTTAGGGAGGATTCCCTCTTTTTCTATCGATTGGAATAGTTTCAGAAGGAATGGTACCAGTTCCTCCTTGTACCTCTGGTAGAATTCGGCTGTGAATCCATCAGGTCCTGGACTCTTTTTGGTTGGTAAGCTATTGATTATTGCCACAATTTCAGAACCTGTTATTGGTCTATTCAGAGATTCAACTTCTTCCTGGTTTAGTCTTGGGAGGGTGTATTTGTGGAGGAATTTATCCATTTCTTCTAGATTTTCTAGTTTATTTGCGTAGAGGTGTTTGTAGTATTCTCTGATGGTAGATTGTATTTCTGTGGGATTGGTGGTGATATCCCCTTTATCATTTTTTATTGTGTCTATTTGATTCTTCTTTCTTATCTTCTTTATTAGTCTTGCTAGCAGTCTATCAGTTTTGTTGATCTTTTCAAAAAACCAGCTCCTGGATTGGTTCTGGGAAAACTGGCTAGCCATATGTAGAAAGCTGAAACTGGATCCCTTCCTTACACCTTATACAAAAATTAATTCAAGATGGATTAAAGACTTATATGTTAGACCTAAAACCATAAAAACCCTAGAAGAAAACCTAGGCAATACCATTCAGGACATAGGCATGGGCAAGGACTTCATGTCTAAAACATCAAAAGCAATGGCAACAAAAGCCAAAATTGACAAATGGGATCTAATTAAACTAAAGAGCTTCTGCACAGCAAAAGAAACTACCATCAGAGTGAAGAGGCAACCTACAGAATGGGAGAAAATTTTTGCAACCTACTCATCTGACAAAGGGCTAATATCCAGAATCTGCAGTGAACTCAAACAAATTACAAGAAAAAAACAAACAACCCCATCGAAAAGTGGGCAAAGGACATGAACAGACACTTCTCCAAAGAAGACATTTATGCAGCCAAAAAACACTTGAAAAAATGCTCATCATCACTGGCCATCAGAGAAATGCAAATCAAAACCACAATGAGATACCATCTCACACCAGTTAGAATGGCCATCATTAAAAAATCAGGAAACAACAGGTGCTGGAGAGGATGTGGAGAAATAGGAACACTTTTACACTGTTGGTGGGACTGTAAACTAGTTCAACCATTGTGGAAGTCAGTGTGGCGATTCCTCAGGGATCTAGAACTAGAAATCCCATTTGACCCAGCCATCCCATTACTGGGTATATACCCAAAGGACTATAAATCATGCTGCTATAAAGACACATGCACATGTATGTTTATTGCGGCACTATTCACAATAGCAAAGACTTGGAACCAACCCAAGTGTCCAACAACAATAGACTGGATTAAGAAAATGTGGCACATATACACCATGGAATACTATGCAGCCATAAAAAATGATGAGTCATGTCCTTTGTAGGGACATGGATGAAGCTGGAAACCATCATTCTCAGTAAACTATCGCAAGGACAAAAACCAAACACTGCATGTTCTCACTCATAGGTGGGAATTGAACAATGAGAACACATGGACACAGGAAGGGGAACATCACACTCCTGGGACTGTTGTGGGGTGAGGTAGTGGGGAGGGACAGCATTAGGAGATATACCTAATGCTAAATGACGAGTTAATGGGTGCAGCACAACAACATGGCACCTGGATACATATGTAATAAACCTGCACATTGTGCACATGTACCCTAAAACTTAAAGTATAATAATAATAATAATAATAATAATAATAATAATAATAAAAAGAAATTTAAAAAAAGGAAAAGACAGAGAAGGCCAGGCTGCAGGCAGATGATCAGGCTACCTTCCATTTGTCACACCTCTTCTTTTCTCAGCTTTTTACTTCTTTTGTGTTTACATGCAAACTCTCCAATGCTGACACTTGACAGTAGCCTCACTCATTGGCTCTGTCAAAAAGATGTGATAACTCAGAACATTGACCTCCTCTCATATATTTTCACTGAGGCAGAATAATTCCCCCACTGAGTTGTTCAGGAATTTTAAAAGGTAGCTTTTTTTCTCATATCTTTTTAGTTACATAATCTTGATTATCACATCACTTAAATTTTTATTTATTTATTTTTCTTAATTGCTCATTCCAGAAATAGTGTCTCATAAAAACAAGATTTTAGAGCTGGAAAGGATTTTAGAGAGTATTCAATCTAGCTCTTGATTTTCAAATGAAGAAATGGATGCAGAGAGTGGGGGGTGGGGAGAGAGAGAGAGAGAGAGAGAGATAGAGAGAGAGAGAGAATTTTCTAGTCATTGACAAGTGATGGAAATCAGACTCAAGCCCAGGTCTCCCAGACAAGTTACTAGAGTACTAGAGTTAGGTGAAAGTTGTGAAAACAATAACAGCCAAAACAATAAAGTAGCAATGTTTCTCTCCCTGTTCATCAGACAGATTAATGTAAATTGAAAGGGACACACATCTCCATGATGAGTATCCACATCTCCATCTTTGTTTTACACTATAGCTACTCACTGCCAAAATTGCTGATTGGGTTTGCTTCCAACAATCAGCAAAAGAAGTACAAGGACATAAGTGTAAATATATCAGCTGTGATATTGCCATGTTCGATTTCCCTCTCAAAATTCTTAATAACCAGGGTTTAATTGCATGACTGCCTTCCCGTACGATAGCTTTGTAATAATTTGAAGCAAAAAGTAAAACTATCTGATTTTCAGGTAACAAAATTGCAGATTTATTTTAAACAATAATTAATGACTAAGATTGCTGTATGTTATTGAAAAATGGGTGGAAATCGATTCTCAATTAATAAAATAAAAATTATAAAGCAGCAGTCATGCAGTAGTTTACAAAGATGAAAGTGTGCAAGTACATTGCTCAGTAATATAGAGTCTGATTTGAGAGAAATTGCAAAGATGACAGCTGTTGAAGAAGATAAATCAAGGAGAGAAGTCCCTGAAATAAAGAGTCAGGAATTTGTCATTTGCTTCAGATTGGATGGTGTAAGCTTTACTGTACATATTAGTGGCTGCATGTGATGCCCATGGATCATAATGGATTGGGATGTGTGTTGTTTTTAACTGTGGCATCCTAACATTCTACACAAACAGGTAAACAAACAATACCACATTGAAGAACAGGAGCAAGAACACAGTAAGTTTGCTATAAGATTAAAAAATGAGATCTGTTTTATAAAGAAAGGCTCTCTAAGGCAAGTCAGGATCAAAACTTAAAATTTGCTGTCTAAAACCTATAGAGAATATTAATCTTTTCAATAAATCTGGCAGCCAAATCAAGGTTACAGTGTCAAATAAAATATGGCATGAACCTTCTTTTGGCATCAGGTCCAAGCAGAGACCATCTTAACTTCTTAACATGTAGCTTCCTCGTGCCATTCTCTTAAGAGAGAGAGAAAATAAAATCTTCTCATTAAAACTGGCACTGCCTCAGAAACACTGACCTCTGCTCAGAGAAAAACTTCACATTTTCTTATTTGAGCTCTTTGCATGAAAGTGCAAGAGTATGAAGTGTGGGGACATATGGATTATCTTTTAAAAGCTTTAAAAATGATAATTTTGGCAGGAAACAGTCTTACAATTGTCAGAAGAATATTTTTTCTTACTCTTGGGAAAGGGCTACATTGCAAAAAAAAACAAAAACAAAAAGAAAAAACAACAACAAAAAACACTCTCTCCTTTCCTCTCTCTTCCCCCAACATCTGAATTTATTATAGCCCTCGAAGCAATTCAAAGCCCAGGTCAGGCAGTCCTGGCAAAGGATTATGTCTTATCTGTTATATCCAAATATTGTCATGACATGGATCCAAGTGCTTCATGTATCTGCCAACATGCTTACTCTGAGGAGAAAATAAAAAAAACTACATGTTTATTGGGGTTAATACAATGCACATTAGAGGCAGACTTTCAGTGTTAGAATGGGTGTTGAACTTTACATAAACTAGCAAGTCCTCTCTCACCTGTGTATAAAGTCCTTCCTAACATCCCTTTCTGGGCTCAAACTCTTTGGTCACTGAAACTTCACTTTCTGAAGCTGCTCCTTCTACTTCACCTGTATTTCTCATGGCTACAAAAATCATTCTTTCCAGATGAAATCTACTTCACTGCAGCTTCTGCATATTAGTTTTAGTTTTGCTCCCTGAAGGAACATAATATAAAACTCTTAATTCCTTTTCCATATAGCAACTACTTAAGTATTGAAGCAATCGTTATTTGCTGTCGCCTGTCTTATTTAGGCAAAATATCCTCAATTATCTAATTCTTCCTTATATTGCAGAGATCCTTTGCTGTCCTGCTCACTTTTCTCTGGACATGCATTGGATTCATTGTTTAAAACTCTGCACTTTGTAGCTGGTTGACCTTGGAAAAATTACTCAACTTCTTTGTGCTGTGTTTTTCTCACTAGAACACTGAAAATAATAACAGTATTTACTGGCCGTGTACTAAAATTTATGTAAAACATTTAAACAAAAGATTCAGTAAGTACTCAATAAATGTTTACTACTAATTCTTCTATTATTCCTATGACAGATATGAGCCACATCTTCCATATTGAATCTGCTCTTCTGTAAGTCCTAACATTTTGGTGGATGGAATTGAGCCTAAAGTTAGTTAATACTTGTATATACTTTCTGCCATTTACCTATCACTGCTCCTAAAATTGTGCACTTATCCAACTTAAGATGAGTTTTGAGGCTTCAATGCTCTTTGGCAATTCTTCTGTAATTCCTAGTTATCTCCCTCAGTGTCTCTGCAGTGCTTTCACCCACTTCACCCTCTCAAACCTAAAATTCTGCCATTCTTTCCTTACTATCAGAATTGTCCTCCTTATTGCTGAGAAAATTGAAGCCACTAGACTAGAGATGCATCCTTATCCTATCACCAGACTTTTAATCATACTGCATTCATTCCATGTTTTCTTCCTTTCTGCCCATTATACTGGAATATTCCCTTCTGGAGGGCAAAGCATGAGTGAATCTTTCCACCTGCCTTGTTTCTATCCCAGATACCTTGTTGTATTTTAATAATTATAATTTCTCATTTGTTTAGCATCACCATCTTTCTCTCTTGTAGATTCTCTTCATCAGAAGTAAAATGTTAACATTTCTGTCTTTTTAAAAAAATAACTATCTGTTAAGGTTTAGTACTAGATCATATATATGTTACTTTTCAAAAAAGAAAAGTGAAAAATCTTTTTAATTGTGCAAATATCTTTAAAGAGGCAACTATTCTAATTTATACTTTCTAAACCTTAAGTAATTTTTTAAATGACAAAATTGTGTTTATTTATCATGTACAACATGATGTTTTAAAATATGTATACATTGTGGAAAGGCTGAGTCCAGATAATTAACATGCATTGCTTCACATACTTCACATTTTTTTTTTGTGGTAAGAACACAAAATACTTTCTAAGCAATTTTCAGGAATACAGTTCTGTTAACTCCACTCACCGGGTTGTACAATAGATCTCGAACGTATTCATCTTATCCAGCTGCAATGTTTTATCCTTTGACCATAATCTCCCCAACTCCACCCCATCCCACAGCCCTTGTTAACCACCGTTCCACTCTTTGCTTCTATTTCAACCTTTTTAGATTTCACATATAAGTTAGATCATGTGGTATAAGTCTTTCCAAGCCTGTCTTATTTCACTTACTAATGTCCCTCAGGTGGATCTATGTCATCTCAAATGACAGGATTTCCTTCTTATTTAAGACAAATGGTATTTTATTGTGTGTATATGCCATATTTTCTTTAGCCATTCATATGTTGACAAACATTTAGTTTTATTCCATATTTTGGCTATTGTGAATAATGCTGTGAGGAACATAGGAATGCAGGCAATCTCTTTGACATACTAATTTCATACCATTTGGACATATACCCAGAAGTGGGATTACTAGATCATATTGTAGTGGTATTTTCAAAATTTTCTGAAAAACCTCTATACTGCTTTCCATATGGCTGTACTAATTTCCATTCCCACCAGGAGTGTACAAGAGTTCCCTTTCCTCCACATCCTCACCAATACTTATCTTTGGTCCTTTTGATTATAGCCATTGTAACAGGTGTAAGGTGATAGCTCATTGTAGTTTTAATTTGCATTTCCTTAATGATTAGTGAAGTTGAACAGTTTTTCATATACATGTTGGCCAATGTGTATGACTTCTTTGGAGAAATGTCTATTCAGATATTTTGCCTATTTTTTAATTGGGTTATTTGGTTTTTTTTTTCTATTGAGGAGTTTCATATACCTTTTAGGTATTAACTCCTTATCAGATATACGGTTTAGAAATATTTTCTTCTATTCCACAGGTTGTCTCTTCACTCTGTTAATTGTTTCCTTGGCTGTGAAGAAACTTTTTAGCATAATGTAATCTCATTTGTCTATTTTCACTTTTGTTGCCTTTGCTTTTGAGATCACATCCAAAAAATCATTGCCCAGATTTATGTCATGGAGATTTTCCTCTATGTTTTCTTCTAGTAGTTTTAGAGTTTTAGGTATTGCTTGATTTACATCTTTAATACATTTAGAGTTGATTTTTACATATGGTATGAGAAAAGGGTCTAATTTCATCTTCTGCATGTAGCTATCCAGTTTCCCCAACAAAATTTATTGAAGAGACTGTCTTTTCCACATTTTCTATTCTTGGTGCCCTCATCAGAGATTAGTTGATCATATATACATGGGTTCATATTGGGACTCTCTATTCTATTCCATTGCTCTTTGTGTATGTTTTTATGCCAGTACCACACTGTTTTACTACAGCTTTGTAGTATATTTTGAAATCAGAGAATGTGATACCTCCGATTGTGTTATTTTGGCTCAAGATTGCTTTGGCTATTCAGCATCTTTGTACTCGCATATGAATTTTAGGATTTTTTTCTATTTCTATGAAAAGCGACATTGGCATTTTAATACAGATTACATTGAATCTGTAGACTGGAATAATACAGACATTTTAAATGATATAAAGTCTTTTAATCATTGAATGTGGGATAACTCTACTTGTGTCTTCTTCAATTTCTTTTATCAATGTATCAGAGTTTTCAGTCCACAGGTCTTTTACCTCCTTGTTTAAATTTATTTCTGCATATTTTATTGCTTTTGTAGCTATTATAAATGGGATAGTTTTCTTGATTTCTTTTTTGGAGAGTTTGTTGTTAGTCTATAGAAATACTACTGATTTTTGTATGTTGATTTTGTATCCTGCAACTTTCTGAATGTATCAGTTTTAAGAGTAGTTTAGTGAGGTCACTAACTTTTTCTATTCATAAGATCATGTAATCTGCAAAGAGGGGCAATTTGACTTCCTCTTTTCCAATCTGGATGCCACTTATTTTTCTTTTGCCTGATGGTTCTGGCTAGGACTTCCAGTACTTCAGTTAGACAGAACTGAAAAGAATGAGAATCCTTGTCTTATTCCTAATCTTAGAGAGATTGAGAATGATGTTAGCCATGGATTTGTCATATATGGAATTTACTGTGTTAAGGCACGTTCCTTCTATATCTAATTTTTTGAGAATTTTTATTACAAAAGTATATTGAATTTTGTTAAATGCTCTTTTCATCAATGGAGATGATCATATTTTTCTGTCCTTTATTCTATTAATGTGGTGTATCACATTTCTAGATTGGCATATATTCAACCATACCTGCATCTCTGGAATAAATCCCACTTGATCATGATGAATGTTCCTTTAAATGTACTGATGAATTTGGTTTGCTAGTATTTTGTTGAGGATATTTGTATATATGTTCACCAGGAATATTGGCATGTAATTTAATTTTTTTGTAGTGTCCTTTTATGGATTTGGTATGGTGGTAATGCTAACCTCATGAAATTAGTTTGGAAGTATTTCTTCTTCAATGTTTTTCAGAAGAGTTTGAGAAGGATTGGAATTAATTCTTCTTTAAATGTTTGGTAAAATTAAGCAGTGAAGCCATCTGGTCCTGGGTTTTCTTTGATTGGAGACTTTTTATTACTGATTTAATCTTCTTACTCATTATGAGTTTGTTTGGATTTTCTCTTTCTTTGTGATTCAGTCTGGGTGGGTGATATCTCTCTAGAAATTTACCCATTTCTTCTAGGTTATTCAATTTATTGAAATATAATTATTCATAATAGTGTCTTATATGCTTTTGCATTACTGTGGTATCAGTTGTAATGTCCCCTCCTTCATTCATAATTTTATTTGAGTCTTTCTCTTTTTTATTAGTCTACTTAAAGATTTGTCCATTTTGATTAACTTCCAAAAAGCCACTTTTGTTGATTTTTTTCTATCATTTTCTCAATCACTATTTCATTTATTTCTGCTCTAATTTTTATTATTTCCTTTCTTCTGCTAACTTTGGGATTAGTGTTTTTTTTTTTTTTTTTTTTAGTTCCTTGAGGTGTAACATTAGTTTGTCTATTTGGGATCTTCCTTATTATGGGTGTCTATTGCTATAAACTTCCATTTTAGAACTGCTTTTGCTGCATCTCATGAGTTTGGATGTTTTGTATTTCTCTTTTTCACTTATCTCAAAATAGTTTTTAATTTCTCTTTTGCTTTCTTTTTCGATTCGTTGGTTGTTAAATAGCATATTGTTTAAGTTTCATATATTTGTGAAGTTTTTGAAATTCTTCCAGTTAACTGATTTCTAATTACTTACCATTATGATCAGAAAAAATACTTGATATGATTACATCTTTTCAAATTTGTTAAGACTTGTTTTGCCAATATTTCTGTGCTACACCCAGGTTCTGTAATCTCTCACATGGTTTCTTTAGCTCTTGTGAATGACCTAACATACTATCTACCCTGAAGAATGTTCTGTGGGTTTGAGAAAAAAAGTATATTCTGCTGCTGCTTAATGGGAATGTTCTGTATATATCTGTTGGGTCTATTTGGTCTGAAGGATAGTTTTAATTTGATGTTTACTTATTGATATTTTGTCTGGATAATTTTTTCATTGCTGAAAGTGGGATATTTGAGTCCCCTGCTATTAATACCAGGGTTGCTAACCTGGTGCTGGGGCCTGAGGCCTGGGACTGCATGGGATGTTTCAGCTTTGGGCTTGTCTGAAACCTGGGGTGAGCCTGAAGCCTCAGTCTGTTGGGCCCAGTCTGGAGGCTGGGTCCCAGGGTGCTGGCCTGATGACTAAGGCTTCAAGGGCCAGCCTGGTGCTGGGGTGGGTTTGAAGCCAGGAGCCATGGGAGTCAGTCTGGTGCTGGGGACAATCTCAAGTCTGAAAGTACTGGGGCTGACCTGGTCCTGGGTCAGGCCTGTGCCTACATCTATGTCTGGTTCTGACCAAGGGCCAGGGCTGGTAGGGTTTGCCCGATACTGGGGCTGATTCCGAGCCTAGGGCTGCTGGGGTCAGCCTGGCAGTGGGGCAGGCCCAGAGATTGAGTCTGTCGAGCAAGCATGGATCCCAGGGCTGTGGGAGCTATCCTAGAATCCAGGTGGGCCTGGAAGCTTAGTCTGCAGCTATCAGCCTGAAGTCTGGGGCCATGGGTGCCTGCGTGAAGCTTGGTTTTGCTGGAGCAGGCCCAGTTTTGCGTTCCACAGTAAGCCTGGTGCTCACTTTCCTTCCCTTAAGGAGTGGGTATTGCTGTCTGTGTCGTGCTGCATACAGTTTGTGAAGTGGCTTCACAGGTGATGTAAAGCTGTCCTTCTTACCTTTATCAGTGTCTTTTTTATTTCTGTGCTCCACTCAGCTTCTGTAATCTCTCACATGGTTTCTTTAGCTCTTGTGAACTTTTGTTTGTGCACGGATATTTGTTCAAATTAATGTTTCTCTGTGGGGATAAGCACTGGAAAGTTCTCTTCCACCATCTTTATAAACCTTTTCTAATTCTTATTTCTACTTTTTATTTTACCTCCCATCTGCTCCTTAATTCACTATATCAGATTTCAGCCCCATTCTCCATTGAAATCATTGCAACATTTGTAAGTATTGTTCAAACACTCTTTCTTTAAACACTCTTTTCTCCTGGCACCAATTATGCCACACTCTCCTGGTTTTTCTTCTACCTGTGTGGCCATTTCCTATGAATCTACTTTGTGGGTATTTTTCTACTGCCTGTGTTAGCGTTCCTTTAAATTCTGCCCTAGATATTCTTCTCCTAAAGAGAATTCTACACACCCTCCCAGAACAAGCTTATCTATTTCTTTGCCTTAAAAACCCAGCTATATGCAGATGGATCTCAAATACATATCTCCCATCTGTAATGATTTTTCTCCTGAATTTCCAACCTGTATATAAACCACTGTGCAATATATATATACCCAAAAGTCAACATATCTAAAGGAGAACTTCTGTCCTCTTCTAATCCCACTGCCACACCTGTACTTTTTCCTCTGTTACCTCTCAGTGAATGGTATTTATGTTCAGCTGGTTTCCCAAGTGAAAAGTCTGGGAAATATATATATATATATATATATACACACACACACATATCTATAATGTTTTTCAGAAAACTTTTTAGTGGCTCCGCATTACTGTTCGTATAAATTAAGGATCACTTGTCCCTGCTCTTTAGGTAGGATTCACATATTCGACTCTTTTTTAGAGATCATGGCTACAATTTACAGCTATCTTGGGCAAATTCCTTCTGTATAATGTCATATGAATCATTAAGTCTTAAAATGATATGGAACTCCATGACATTAATTTTTTATTTTTGATGTTTGTTTAATCCTTTTAAAAACACTCATTCACCATGGCAGGCCAGAGTGATTTCCTGCAGGGTGATTTTCCTAATGCCCTTTTGATGGGAATCAGCCACTGTGGGCAACACAGGGTCCCTTACCCCAAACCAGAGGAATCAGAATCCCTGGGGAAGGGATAGAAGTGGAAGGCTTCTGTAAAAGTTCTTCTGGTGACGCTAATGAGCTGTCAGGGTTTAAAACCTCTGGTTGAGAGCTGTTAGGCCAACGGAGGATACACAAAAGCAAGGCCAATGGGATGGAAACATGGAATTTAAGAGACAGTGAAGAACCATATCAAAGATAACTTTCTTTCAACCTTTGTAGTGTTAGGTGCTCCACATTTTTATAGGGGGCTTGCATCTTTGGGAATGGCTAGGGAGGGTTCAACTTAGCTCTTCAAACAATCTATAGGCAGTTTATCTTTTTACTTTTTCTCTGAGCTCATTATCATTCCAGCACTGAATTTCTTTTTTAATAGTATATGCTTCTCTTTTCTTCTTATTTTAAAAAACATATATAAAGAGTTCTTTTTGGCTGGGCATGGTGGCTCACGCCTGTAATCCCAGCACCTTGGGAGACCAAGGCGGGTGGATCACGAGGTCAGAAGATCGAGACCATCCTGGCTAACAGGGTGAAACACTCTCTCTACTAAAAATACTAAAACAAACAAACAAACAAACAAAAAACACAAAAATTAGCTGGGCGTGGTGGCGGATGCCTGTAGTCCCAGCTACTGGGGAGGCTGAGGCAGGAGAATGGCCTGAACCCAGGAGGCGGAGCTTGCAGTGAGCCGAGATCGCGCCACTGCACTCCAGCCTAGGTGACAGAGTCTCTGTCTCAAAAAAAAAAAAAAAAAAAAAAAAAAAAAACTTTTTATAACTCTATATCTCTACTATTCTTCAAAATTACTCAAATGTTAACTACATTGTAAAGACCAGTTAATTAATAACTCCAGCCTGCCTGTTCCCAAAGCATTTTAAACAATTACCTATTTGTAGTTACTTTCCTGTATTCTGATTTTTTGGTTTGCATATCACTTTTTCACTTTGGACTATGGGACCCTGAAAGCAAGAAACTCATAATAATGATGGAATGATTAGATGAACAGATGGTGTATACTTTGACTCTCCTGGCTTGTAGTATATGAACCCTTTACATGTTTATTTTTGGTTTTACAATGTCCATTCATTCTTTTACCAAACATGATTGAGTGCAACTTGTGTGTTAAGGCCTGTGCAAGGCACTTATTTCATCTGAATTTTGTCCATTTACATATAAGCTTCTCATTGAGTCTGAGGTGCAGCCACATTCTTTTTCTTTTTTTTTTTCTTTTTTGCTTAAGATCACAGAATTATTATTGATAACCTTCAAACCCTCTCAAAGTGTCAGAATAAGAGGTCATTAACTATACCCATTTTTCTCTGAACTTTTTGGAATCTACCATGGCCACATATCTGGACTACTATAAACTCTAAAATTTATAAGATAATTTTGTTCAGAGTTTCCACTACTTCAGTCACAAATGCTTTTGGATTGGTTAGCACAGGATTAGAAAAGCGCTCCTCTTGTGACTGCTTTTCCATCTGAACAAGACTTGCCAAGGATGCCGTATGTTGATGGGATACCCAGTGAGTGAATGATAGAAGCTCAGGTTGCTGCTCTGTACTGCTTTCGTTCTAATTGTGGAGTCTCTATCAGGGAAGCCTCATCCCTTTTCTCAATCTTGCCTGGCAATTTAGAGTATACCTTAATAACATAATGTATTTTCATCTCTCTTTCACCTTTAAAAGTATGTGATTTTAGCAGATTACCAACACAAGACATATGTATTTCCATACAGGCATATCTTTATTGACAGTCTTCTACTCCCACCCCTTCCACCTTTCCCAAAAAAGGTCAGCACTATTATAATAAAATTGACACTTCTATTGCTGTGACTGAGTTATCGTTTTGCTCCCATAACATTCTGTGATGACTACATAGTTAGTTAACTCTTTGTGCTATAATCTCATTTTTTGTTTCTGCCCCATCCATTGTGCTGGAATGCTCATGCCTATCCACACATCCACATGTATGGTTCAAGTGGATATTCTATTTTTTCACATCAAATTTTTTCATATTGTGTTAGTTTATTAGTCTTCCTCCAATGCCAGAATGTTATCTGCCTTTGCTCTGTTACCCTAGAACATTCCTGTTTCTTTGTTTAATTTCATTATCCAAAAGGATTTATATGCAATTTATTCAAAATCCTGGCAAGTTTTTGGAAATATAAATGCCTGTGGTCTGAATTTACAATGAATAGCAAAAATAGTTAAATAATAAAAAGAGGTAAATAAAGTGGGAAAAATTACTCTATAATTTTTACACTATTAATTCTATTAAGTTTTACACTATAGCTACAATAATCAAGGTGGTGTGATATTGCCAGAGAATAGACACATAGATCAATGGAACAGAATAGGGAAGTGATCCCCAACCTTTTTGGGACCAGGGACCAGTTTTGTGGAAGACAATTTTTCCACGGATAGTGAGTGGAGGCGGGGGTGCTTTCAAGATGAAACTGTCCCACCTCAGATCATCAGGCATTAGATTCTCATAAGGGATGTGCAACCTAGATTTCTTGCATGTGCTGTTCACAATAGGGTTGGAGCTCCTATGAGAATCTAATGCCACCGCTGATCTGACAGAAGGCAAAGATCAGGCAGTAAAGTTCACTTGCCGATCCTGCTGTGTGGCTTGGTTGCTGATAGGCCACAGACTGGTAGTTGTCTGTGGCCCAGGGTTTGGGGAGCCCTGGAATAGGGGACCCAGAAATATTGCCACACAAAAATCTGTATATTCAACACATTTTTGACAAGATGCAAAACCAATTTAATAGAAGAAAGATAGCATTTTCCACAAATGGTGTTGGAGCAATTTGACACCTATAGGCAGCAAAATGAGTTCCGAACCAAGTCTCACACTGTACACAAAAATAAACTCAAAATGGATCAGAGACAAAGGTAAAATGTAAAAAACTTATAACATAAATGTAAAATGTTTAGAACAAAATAGGAAAAAATATTTGGGATCTAGGGCTAGGCAGAGTTCTTCATACCACAATCATGAAGTGTAAATTTTAAAAATTGATGAATTAGACTTCATCAAAATTTAAAATGCTAACTTTGTGAAAGCCATGTAAGGAGAATAAAATTACAAGCTAAAGAATGGGAGAATGTATTTGTATTGTATATGGATATACCATGGAATACTACTCAGCAATAAAAGGGAATAAACTGTTGATAAACACCTTAGGTTGAATAAATCTCCAAGAATTATATTATGAAAAAAATCCCAAAGGATTACATACTATATAATTCCACTTATATAACATTTTGAAATAATAAAATTTAGAAATGGAGAATAGTTAGTGGTTGTGTGGGGGCACTGAGCTAGCAGGAGGATGTGGGATTGTGAAGGAGGGAGATGGATATGCTTATAAAAAGGCAACATGAATACTCTGTGGTGTGGGAACTGTTCAACATCTTGACTGTGATGGTGAATCCATGAACCTACACAGGTGACAAAACTGTATAGACTTATTGCACACCCACCCATACCACACTAAGACAAATTAATACAAGTAAAACTGGAGAAAGATAAATAAGATTAGTGGGTTATATAAGTGTCAAGACCCTGAAAATATAGTCTTACAAAATGTTACCATAGGGGGATAATGAGCAAAGTTTACAAGGGATGTCTCTATATTATTTCTTATAACTGCATGTGAATTTGAAATTAATAAAGAACCCAACTAAAATTTATTTCAGACATTTACATAGTATCTAACATATTGTGTATGTGTATATATATATATATTTGGGGGGATCTAGGGGTTTGGATCAAATAAGAGACTTGGTCTCAAAATACATATATGTAAAATATAAAATATATATGTAAAATATACTATATATGTAAAATATATATAATATATGTAAAGTATTATTTTATATATATATATACACACACACACACACACAGAGAGAGCAAGTCTCTTATTCTGTCACTCAGGCTAGTGTGCAGTAGCATGATCATGGCTTACTGAAGCCTCAACCTCCCAAGCTCAACCAATCCTCCCACCTTAACCCTGCCAAGTAGCTAGGACTACAGGCATGTGCCACCATGCCTGGCTAATTTTTGTATTTTTTGCAGAGATGGGGGCTTGTCATATTGCCCAGGCTGGTCTCGAACTCCCAGGCTCAAGAGATCTGCCTGTTTTGGTCTCTGAAAGTGCTGGGATTATAGGCATGAGCCTCCATGCCTGGTCTATTTTGTCAGCACACCGTAATATTGTTGTTTTCTTTTTGTGGCACAGCTGAAATGTTCTCTACTAGAGCTGTTACACATCTTGTACTTTCTTCTTTGTGTAAAACTTATTTGAATGAATAATGACTTGGGAATAAAATAAATATTTGGAAATATTTCTAAATAAATATTTAGAAAAATATACCTAACAAAGGTAGAATGAAGAGAAGGGATATGTGTCTTTTATAAAATGGTCAATTTTGAATTTGTGAGGACAGATACAAATACTTGTAATTGTTAATGAAGTGAATTAGTAACCTTTGGTTTGCAGCAGAGAAAGCTTAGAATAAAGTAGGTGTTGAACCCCTTTATGTGTTACAACAGATGAAAAATAGAGCAAGGGACCATGGGGAATTATAACGAGTTATAAAAGAAGATGATTGATGTTTATGCTAGATATCTATTTCATCAGAATAGTTGGGGTTAGTAATGATATTAACTCTACTAGAAATAAGAAGATGCCCATAAGTAGTCTTCCATTTAGAGCTCATGATGCCAATATAGCTATGCTCACAAAAATTTCAGGTTCTAAAATAAATGTTGACAGGGAGTAGACTTTGTTAAGGAATGAAGATTTTAAGTAGGTTAATATCATGCTCCCAGTCACAAACATGGTCTTCAATTACCCAGCAGAGCCAAGTTGCTATTTTCATGTCCAAGATATATTGAATTCAGATCAGCATACAATTAAATAAGGGAATATTTTCTATTTGGAAATAAAATTTAGTTTAAAGGATAATGTGGACTCCTGATTGCTGTTGACAAGATTTACAAGTTTAGATTGTAAATTACGTGATAATTGTTTTAAGTCACTAAACTGTGAGATGATTTGTTATTCTCTGTTAGCTAGCTGGAGCACCTACATTTAAGTTTGTTATAATCTGATCTTTGTTATCATCTGAACTCTCTGTATCTATCTCCATCATCTATCTATATATGTGTATCTATGTATGCATCTATCCCTCTCCCTTTCAAGGCTTTCCTTTACATGGAAGATTTGAAAAGGTCTTTTAGTGGTCTGCTTAAAGAGTTGGTCTAGAAACAGATACTTTTACAATAATTGCTAGAACTTGTCTGGAAATGCCCCTAGGATTCTAAAACAGAGCCTTCAACAGTTAAGATGTTGACTTTTTCATGTTAAAGAAGAAATCCTGCAAGGATGTCACTGCAAAAATAATAAATTAAGTACTTAATGGTATGCTAATAAAGTTTCCTTTGCCCCTTATTCTCTAATTTATGTACACAAAAGCTTATTGGTAACTGTAGGCTTTCAAAATATTTGGAGAATGTTTATTATATATATTTTTGAAAATGGCAGTCATTTATATTTATTACCTTGTTTGGAAATATTTCTAGCCAAGGGAATAGTAAAGCTCTGGTAAACACACAGTGCTTGTATAGCAGTTATACTACACTGAATAACAGTGATAGGTTAAACACATTGTATCAAATTGAAAAGTGGAGATATGCCAATGACAGATATCTTGGCAGCAATTCATACTCTGCAACACTCACACATCTGGTGTGTAGGGTGAGTAATTTTCTACCTGACCTGCTGATTTTCTGTGAATATATTCAAGTACTGCTTGACCCAGTCATGTTTTCTGGGTGGAGAGAATGTAAGATTTGATATCAGGTTGTGTGTGTGTGTGTGTGTGTGTGTGTGTGTATGTGTGTGTGTGTTTTAAAGAAATATCAACATTTTAATTGCAGAATTTTCTGAAGAAAATGAGAATTCCAATTATCTACTATTTCAGGCTGTGGCAGTTTAACTTTCATATAAGAAGTTAGGGATAGATGAGCCTGACCCAAAGAACATCTAGAAGTAAGCTAATTTCTCAACCTTTGTTTCATTTTATCCACATATCATGGCATTGAATTGTGACTATCTGCTGCCTGTTTACCTATAAGGGTTCTTTTGCACAGAGGGAGACAACAGGCTCAGATAAGTTCTGTATTCTCAAACCTTACCTTAGAATTGCCATTTTTACGGTTGTATTCATAATTTCAAATGTGTTCTGCTGTAGCTTTGGGTTTTTTGTTTTGTTTTTCATTTACAGAGTCCCTAGCAAGGAATAAGAAGCCTGCTAGCTATAAGAAATATTTTGCATACATTTTGAAGTACGTTTAACAAGGAGACAGCAAAGCAGACCATTATTTGCTAGATGCAGTTACAACTGCTTAGACTCATGAACAATTCCAGGGCAGGGGTCCTGGATTCTAACACCTGACAAACTAATATTAAGATGTTTCTCTCTCAATGAAAATTTTTTATCACAATGAAAAAGAGCAGTAAGCACATATTAAATATGTTTTAAATAAAGGAATAAATGTCTTCAGTTTCCAAGTTAAACTGTATTTCAAAAGATCAAATAACAAAGATAACACACAGCTGCTCCTGTCATCTAATGGTGCATAATAAATCATCCCAAAATTTGGTGACTTAAGACAACAATCCTATATTATCTCTTATAGTTTCTGTGGGTTAGGAGCAGTCACAAGCCCTTCCCCAGATTCAATGGAAAGAGTGTAGACCGATTTTAGGGAGATTATGTGGGTTGAGACATATATTAGTGTGGCCATTTTTAGAAAATGCAATATGCTACAACATGGAAATTTCTTTTTCTACAAAGAGGTGACACAAGATTGGTGGCTTCAGTGGCTATATGTAGGTATATCTATGTGTGTTGGAATTTATATCTTTAATATGGCATAAAATGTATTTCTCAACAACTTCATTTTTCAAAGGAATTATTGCAATGACTATAATTTTCCTTCCTAAGGATAGGTCATAACTTAACACTTATATGACAGTTTCATTTTTTTGCTGTTATAAACAACACTCTACTACATATATACATATACTTCTAGATAGAGTGGTTCCTTAATTGTATCACTTGGGATTACATTTGGCTGCAAGTAACAATCAATTTAAAAATGATTTTTGTTTTTTTCTCCCATGTCAAAAAGTTGAGGGGTTGGTGATTGCTGGCATGCGTTCATTTGCTCAATGATGTTTCCAAGGATCTTTCGGATCCTTGGTATGTTCACTTTTATCTTTATAGTTTTAAGATTATGTCTGCCCTCTGGGTATTTTGTCTACATCCCAGGTGGGAGGAGAACAAAGGGGAAAAAGTCAAAGGAATATATTCTAGTGAATCTAGACTACTAATGGTGGGGGAAAAAATTTCTTCCCTGGGGAACTGCGCCTAATCTCATTGGCACATGGTTCAGCCTAGCAATAAAGGAGACCGAAAAAATGAGTATTCTGTTTGCTGGGTATTATGATTTTCTTAAGTTAGTTCCCCTGTAAATATACTTTGATATGGATAGTTCTATCCTGAAGATTTACTGGGGAGTAATCTTCAGAGTTAAGCCTGTAATGAAGGGAGAAATGTAGGATTGGGTAGAAGCAGCAGCTGGCTTGCAATGAATGTGGTTGCAACTGAAACCATACCTGAACTCTTGGGGACTCTGGAGGTCAGGTGACCTTTCAGAATTGTCACATGTAGAGACAAGGGGCCTATGCCTTTGTAATCCTAACTCACTCCGTCATTAATTCTGAGCTTCCCCTGGGAAGAGACATTGCCTTGGGGAAGGTAGTTTCCTACAACCTATGACAGTTCCTAGCGAAGGACTATGCCATGAGTGGTCAATAGCAGTTGTCCCCAGCAGCTGGAAGATGGATGTATCCAATATGAAGAGGGGATATGGCCAGAGCTCTATGATATGCAATAGAGGGGAGAAAAGACAAAGGAAAGAAGAGTTGAGAGTAGGCATTAGGTGAGTTTATCTGCCACACTGAAAATGTGTATTTTGTGTATTTACTCTTTTATATTTAACTGTGTTTTCCAAAACTTTTGAATTAAGCACATATTCCTTTTGAAATCATAAGACTTCTGAACACTTAAAGTAAAATATATCTGCATATATGTATATCTACAGACAGAGAGAGACAGAGTTGTACAGTTCATCCATAGTATAATTGTAGAAGAGAAACAAGTCTTTTTTTTAACTTACCCAGGGATTTAAAATGACTACAGTAATGAATTAAAAGTGACATATATGAAGTAAAATCTTTGACTTGGTAAATTTATTCATGTTATTTTTGCTTTACATGCATACTTATTTAAACATAAAAGGACACAGAGTATTATAATGATTCTTGTTACAGATTATGTCTTTTTAAGGTAGTTATGAACTCCCAAAGCACAGTGTTGCATAGTGACTTCTAAATAAATACTTCAAGTTTTATCTTTTTACTGGAGATTATGAAAGAGTGGAGAGTTAGAAGGATTTAAAGTTATATTATTGAGTCATACTCTAAAATATGTGATGTGTTTCCACTAACTGGACATATTTGAGGGGACCACAAATATGAATCCCTTTGGGTTAGTCATCTTCATGGAAGATGAGTAAAATATAAGATAACAGTAAATAAAGTTCATTCTGTCTGGATTCCAATATCTATACTGCCATTTCTCCTTTTTTCAAATCATACTGCTTCATATATTCATAGCGCAACCTCCACTTCATCAGCACCTGCTAACAGAGCAAGGATAAATATGAATACTTTATTAGACCCACTAATAAAAATGGCCACTGTAACTAGGATGCAGATCCTGAAATAATAAAATGTTTTATTTTCAAAACTATCTTAAATACTCACTGTGACTCATAATATTTAACTGGAGAACCAATTATAATTGATTTCTTTTTCTATGGTTCAACTAATGTACCATAGCATTTGAGGCTTTTCCCTCATGAATTTGTGGCTCCCAAAACAGTGATTTTGGGTACACTTACTGCATTATAGCAAAATATTGTATTCAATTTACTAAATGTAGATATAAAACTAGCCCCTGGCTCATAGACTCTATTTCCAAAGCAACAGGAAATGAATTATTCACCAACAGAGAAAGCACATAAATGTATCTTTAAAGTGCAAAGATTAAAAAAAATCGTATTGTTTGTTATGTTTTATTTACCACAGAGAGAGTGATGTGAAAAAAGCAGAATGAGAGGAAAAGTATAAGGGATTTTGTATTCTGCAAGATGGGATAACTAGTGAGAAGGGAAAGAAACTATGTGACAAGAATAGCGAATGGGCAGGGGAGAAAAGAGAAAAGAATGATAGTTCAGAGCCCAGAAATCAATAAAGGTAGATCAACTGTGATGCCTGGAGATACCAGAAAGGACCAGCTGTGATCACAGCAGTACATTGATTATGTAGAGACTGAATTCAGTTTCAGAGAAGGGAAGATGATGGGGTGGGCATTGAAAAAAGAGGATGTGGAAGATGAATGGAGGAAGACAACAGGGACTGGCATTAGTCTATTTATGGGAAAAGAAAGAGCAACAGATTTTAGCCTATTAATTTCAAGTGAATAGATTAAGCCTATTAATTTCAGTTGAATATAATTGCCTGCCCCCGCCCAGAAGTCCACTTCTAGAGTTGGGGCGGCGGAGGGAGGATATTGTATTCAATTAAAGTCCGCTTCTAGAGGATGCAGGGAAAATACATTCATTTGAAATTAATAGGCTTAATAGAATGTGCTGGAAAAGAGGAAATCACGAACTCACTTGAGTTGCCAGCAGCCCTTAGAGATGTCTGAAAAGCAAATTTAAAAACAAGTCACTTGCAGAACAGTTTCTAGTTCTTAATAAGATAATTCAGAATTTGAGACAAAATTATGAACAAAGATTGCAAGAGGGATTTTGCTAAGCTAAAAACCCTTGCAGAGAACGCCTAGAATGGCATTGCTTAGATTTAAGCTTTTTCTTGGAAATGTGAGAAGTGGCACGGCTGACAGTCTTGTCTTGTTCTTCCAGTGGTGGAAGGTGATAATGAGCCATCAGGGTCCAAAGGGTAGGCTGTTAGAAGGAAGAGAAACATTGTGCCTGGACAAACAGCATAATTAGCCCTCAAGTAATCCAGCCATGGTTGTGGTTTTATGCAGGGATGGCAGCTGCCCATTAGTGTTAATTAACCAACAAGGTGTGGGTGTGCTTTCCAAAGACTGGCAGCCGGGGGCTGAAGGGATCCACAGTAGTCAGAGGCTGAAGGTGAGGGTAGGACTCTAACTTCTGTGATGAAAAATGAACAGGGCTTTTATTGGCATTCTCTGTTTCTGGCTACTGAGCATCCAGGACGCTTTGTACTCTGTGTCCCAAGGGGAGGTGCTCATTAAAGTTACCATCTCACCAGTGAGAAAGCTCAGCCTCTGCCCTCAAGAGCTGGGAAAGGAAGCAACCTGTCTCCTGACTTCTGGAACAAAACTGCATACACTGAGCAAAGCCAGAATGCTGTGGGATTTCTTTCTTCAGAGGCTGAGCCTGACAACGGTTTGAAAGGCTCCAGGTGCAGTGCAAGCAAGCCAGCCTTCTGAAACAGAGTCAAAAACTGGACTAGTTGATGGCAAATGCCCTCCAACTCCTGTGACTCAGACTCAGAGCCTTGGAGCAATGCTGGTGAGAATCCAGGCCTGGCTGGTGCAGCCATGTAGTGCCATGTGGCTGATGAACATGGAGCTACCTTGAATGAAGCATTGCTTTCTTGAATTTTGATTTAAGTTTCATGTTACTTGACATAAGAATTGAAAACAACTAAATACATAGGAAGTATTGTAATAAGGATAGAAATAAAATAACATACAATGTAACTTTCAGTATTTGCAATAACAGTTTTCATTAGACCATTCACTATTTCTTAAAGAGAATTTGTATTTAAACCAAACATTTCTGATTTATCCAAAAATCTTCTGATACTGGGATTTATTAATATTAAAACTTCTATGTTCTCTATCAACACATTTTTATATGACAGTCTTATTTTTAGATTTTTTAAAAACAATTCAATTGATATATAGAAACTGTCTTTCTTTAAGACTTTTTAAAACTATCCAGCTAACATTTTTTAAAGCTTCACTGCATTATCTCCTTATTATGAAGCCCATCAGCATTTAGTATTTTACTCATTTAGCATAGTATACACTGTCATTTACATGTTTTCATTATTAATAGCTCTAAATGTTTTGTGTATTTACACCTAAATCTCTCATTTCTTGAAGCATGGCAACTACTTTTTCCCCATCTTCTCTTCTTTTTCTTTCAGTGCCTAGAACATGCCTGATAGATAATAAATATTTGTGGATTTTGTTGTTGTCTTTAGGCCTCTGTAAAGAGATCAATCATAAATATGTATAGAGAAGACGATGTGAAAAATATTTTATTTGCAATGTTGGGTTAAATGTATTCAACAGAAGCTTTAAGAACCCACTGCTTGCAATATCTTAGAACCAAAAAGAGGAGTAAGATGGTTTCTGTCTTCAAGGATTTCACAATTTAACCTTGTGCAAATAGAATTAATATGTTGGTTTGCTCTAATTATGGAAGGTTAGTATACAAGATCCCTCCTTACTCCTCCCTCCTCCCTTCTAGAGCTACTAGGAACCATAAATAATATATATTTAAAAAAATTACTAAGATTACACTGCAAGCGTCTTATCCTATCCTCTAGTAAGGGCCACTACTCACAGTATGTGTCCAGTATTTCAGTGTGCTGTAGAGGTACAGGGGTAGTTGAGATTAAACCTGTAATAATTTATGCCCCTGCTAACGTTAAAGGACCTAAATCTTTTGTTTTCTTTTAATTCTATATTACATAATTAGCTATACTTCATTTTTATAATATAATTAAATGCAGAACACATTCAAGGAGCCCTCATGAGATTCAGGGACCCAAGAATGAGGGGATATGAAATCATAGTATTTAATAATAGTACATACACATATTTGTAAATTTTGCTGGGACTTCATATATACATACACAGATGTGCTTGCCTCACTTCCACTCCACATACATATACATACACACACACACACACACACACACACAGACACACACACACAGTGTTCTTCCAATTTGTCTTACTCATTATCGGCAATTTATACTCAGAGACAAGGGGCTCTCTCTGGGATTATAATTATGGTAAATTTCAAAGCTTCTTTATCTATTTCCTTCAAAGTCATAATAAATAGATGCCTACAGGAAAAAAAAAGTTTCACAGATTATTGTTATGATATCTTCCAAGATAGAAGTTGCCAGATGATTGATTGCCAACTGTCATTCTACTAAGAGACCCGTTCTTTTGTGAAAGTAAGGAATGAATCTGGGTGTGTATTTCGTGATTAGTTAGGGAATCAGGTGATATTGATGGTCTCATCCACATCCAGGAAGTTTACACAATTGCAATTCAATTAACTTTGTCCTCTGCAACACCTTCTGTTCCCATGATAGCATTTGAACAGTGCAATATGTACAAAACATGTTGATTCAGAATTAGACTCACTGAAAACTTTATATTGGCTTTAATATATTGTGTTTCTCTTTAAGAAAATCCTTCTCTTTCTACCATGTGAGAAATCAGGTCACACTGGTCATAAAATTGCTTTGAAATTTGACAGCAATTTCAATGATAATGAAAGCTAATTATAGCATTGTTTTGACATCTACCCTTTACACAATGATCCTATTAATAAATACTTATTAGACCTGCATGCTTCATATTTATGCTTGACCTCAGCTGACAACAAAGTATAACACTAGTTCAGGAAACAACACTTAATCCTGTATTTAATTTATAGTTTAGATTTGTTTCATCTCTTTGGTACTTAAATATATTTTATTTGGTACTGTTTATTATATTAAATTTACTAGGCAGGTGACATGTACTTTTATCTTTTGAGTGGTGATTCTGAGGTGAATAATAGCTTAATTTAGAGAGGGACCTTGAATAAACTATCTAGCTGGTTTTACCATTATAATTTACATCACACAGCAATATGAGGTGTGTGTGTCCATTTACAGTTATATATTATTCCAAACTAAAAGGGAAACATATTTGGCAAAATGGGACTCTTAGAGCAGTCTACATTGCAGACTTCAATTTGAGCTATGTAACATATATTTCTCATAATTTATTGGAAGCAATAATACTGTAACAGCCAAATATGTTTGAGTTTGTGTGTTTGTGTGTTTTCATCTCATTTGCTTCTTTTGTGATGGCACATTCTGACACAACATACTGATACCTCTTTTTCAGAACAATGTTGACATATGTCCACTTAGACAAATGAATATTTTCATCTTTAATGACTTGAGAGGGACAAGAATTTCAGACACAAATTGAATAGAATTGGAGGTGTGAGTAAGACAGGAAAAAGAAAGAAATATAGGACCATATTACAATTACTCAATCATAAGAATCATTACCTTATATCTGCTGCAGACACACACACACCCACACACACACCATGCACAGAGTACCTTTCCAAATGCGTTGAATTTAAATTCATTATTAAGATCAATATTGGCTGGTCTGATTTTGTCATTGATAATAAGCTTTAATTGACTTGTTTTTGTGCCATTATTTGACATTAAGACAAGGTAAAACCAGTGCCTTGTTTCCCTACTGTGAATTCTAAATCATTTTTGTGAGTCATCATTTTAAATATAACAGCATATGAGACCATGAAAACTATTTTCTGCTTAGCAGCATTTTTTCTATGTAATCATTATATATGTGTATTTTCTGGAAACCTTATTTATAAATGTTTCTGTATCTTCAGGCTTTGCAATATGTCTCATGATTAATAAAATTCTCTTGATTGGTATTAAAAATTCACATACAGGTATAGACAGGTTTTATTCTCTTCAAAATAATTCATTTTTATTATATAAGCCAAATTATGAATTATTAAGAATATACAAAAGGAAAGTTGAAATTACCTTGATTTTCACTCCTCAGAGATCACCACAATTGCCATTTTGGGGAGGATCATTTTGGATATCAAATTTCCATATGCATACACAAAACCTTACCATCTTTCATAAATGAGATTATTACATGTGCTGTTTTACTTGTCATTGGTGTGTTCCCATGTCAATACATATAGAACTATTTCATCAATCACTTGTTTTTTGTAAATTAGAAAAGTAATTTCACTGTTAATGTAGTGAAAAATATACTTGGAACAACTTCAGTCAATATAGAAACATAGTTAAAAGGGGATACTTCTCTTCATAGCAATAGTAATCCTACCTTCTCTCCCATATATAACTCAAATTAAAAGTGGGAATTATCACGGTAGACATTATACTTTGCATTTGTACATAATTTTAAGTAAATAATTTTTTTGTTTGAGATGGAGTCTTGCTCTGTTGCCCAAGCTGGAGTGCAGTGGCAGGATCTCGGCTCACTGCAAGCTCCGCCTTCTGGGTTCATGCCATTCTCCTGCCTTAGCCTCCCAAGTAGCTGGGACTACAGGTGCCCGCCACCACGCCCAGCTAATTTTTTGTATTTTTAGTAGAGATGGGATTTCACCATGTTAGCCAGGATGGTCTTGATTTCCTGACCTCATGATCCGCCCACCTCAGCTTCCCAAAGTGCTGGGATTACAGGCGTGAGCCACTGCACCCGGTCCTGTAAGTAAATAATTTTAAATAGAATCATATTTTCCATTCTGCAGTATCTCACTTAAAATTATATACTTGAGATATTTTACAGCAGCATAACATTTTTTTTTACAGAATCATAATATTACATAATTTATTCTCCACTGTTAAATATTTAGATTCATTTTCGCTTTTACAAATAAAGTTTTCACGTGGCTGTGAGTCTGTTCACATATGCAAGTATTTCTGAACAACAGATTACATTAAATTGAATTGCTACAGTTCTGAACATTTTAAATTTTCATAGCTGAAACTAAATTGCTCTCTGAAAAGTTGGCCATTTACCGTCCAGTTGTGTCCCCATATTCTCAGCAGTATAGGATAATATCAAACTTTTTACATATTTCTGATCTGACGAGAAAAAACGTGATTTTCTTGCTTTAGTTGCATATCCTGCTTAGTAAGAGGTAGACTGAGAATCTTTGCATCTATTTATTAGTCATATTTCATATGTAAAGTCTCTATTTAAATATTTTGTCCATTTTTAATGGCCTTTTTTCCTTATGGATACTTAGCAGCTATTTATACCTATGGATAGTAATTTTTATTATCAAATATAAAAACAAATTTTTGCCTATCTTTTGTATTTTAACTTTATTTTCAATATTTTGACATTTAAAAATTTTTATGTAGTAATGTATTCTAGCCTTTTTACATAATTGCACTTTTTTCCTGAAAGTAGATAGCAGGAAATTGGGCCGTCACCAATATTTTTTCCCATTACCCTGAAAAACACTAAATTTTTGTGTTTTTAATTACTGGCACATAATACTTTTCTTCATTCTTTTTTTTTTTTGTTGAGATGGAGTTTCATTCTTGTCACCCAGGCTGGAATGCAATGACGTGATCTCAGCTCACTTCAACCTCTGCCTCCCAGGTTCAAGCGATTCTCCTGCCTCAGCCTCCCAAGTAGCTGGGATTACAGGCATGCGCCACCAAGCCCGGCTAATTTTTATATTTTTTAGTAGATACGGGGTTGCACCATGTTGGCCAGGCTGGTCTCAAACTCTTGACTTCAGGAGATTCGCCCACCTCAGCCTCCCAAAGTGCCGGGATTACAGATATGAGCCACTGCATCCAGCCCATTCTCCTTTTTTATAAAACTTATTTGCCAGCCTTTCATATATTCCAGATGCACATTGAAATTTATCTAAGTTCAGTATAGCTCCATAAATTTAATAGACAAATTTTGTGGGAGATAACATTATATTTTGCAATACTGAGTTTTTCCATCCAGGAATCTGATATTTCTCACTATTCTTTCCAGTCTTTTTTTACATCATTAAGTAAAATTTAATACATATATAGATATGCACACATATCTATAATTGTGCTTATTTCAATAGATACATACTGCTATGAAATTTATAATATTTAGTTACTATAACAAATTTTGTTATGAAAACTTTTATATAGAAAAATATATTATTTATCTCACATTCATTCTGCATGAAGAAGTGTTAACGAATACTCAATAGTAGTAACAGTTTTCAGATAATCTTGTATTCCCTAGGTAGACAATTTTGAGACCTGGGAATAAATATAGTTATTTGTTAACAATATTTGCATTATTGCTTTTTTTATTCATTTAGATTTACTAGAACCTTGAGTAAAATATTGATTAACCTCACTTATAGTGGGAATGCTTATCTTATTCTTGACTTTTGAGCATGACACTTGCTGGAAATTTCTGGATTTTGTTTTAGATTAAGAATTATTCTTCCTATTCATAGATTTCTAAGGTTTTGAGTTTGTTTTTTAGTGTAGTTTTGCTTTGCTTCAATCAGAATAGGCATAAACCTGTCATCAATGCTTTTTAAAAATCTATTGCTATCCGGTTCAACAAGGAATTTCAGTGTTAGATCTCAATCATGAGTCATTTGTTCATTCTGGGAATAAACAATATTGTCTTGCTTTATTATTTTTTTATTACACAGTTGAATTAAATTGGCTAATATTTCATCTACAAATTCATGTTTAAATTAATAGGAACGTTGACTGATAGCTCTTCTCCTTTGTCTAATTTCTGTCTAATTTTGTTATCAGTTAAGCAGTAAAACAAAATTATTGAAATGGAAAGAGGTCTAGAAATGAAGTCAATCTGTTCCTCATCTTATAGATGGATGACCAAAGACAGAGAGGTAAAGCAAAACTAATATCAGAGACCGGATTGTGTGATTGACGATTCATAAAATTTGGGAAGCAGCTTGAGATGCAAAGTTCAAGAGAATATGAATTTCCTAAGTAATAATTTGTCTCCGTGTAACACTCTTACTACAGTCATCTCTATAAAGTTCACCTACCTCTAGCTTCTTATAGTATTTGGAGACAGAGTTTTAGTCTTTGATCCTTTCACGTGTCCCTTTAAATAGATTGTGCTTGTTGGGATTCACTTTCATTGATTTTGACTTCTATGATTTGCCTGACAGTTCCCAGCCCACGTAATAGGTGCATAATCAATATTTGTTAGTTGATGAAATTGTTTCCCTGCACTTTGCTATGTGCTTTTACAGCACAGTTATATTAGTTAAATATTCTACAGAACCCATAATTCATAATCATTTCTTATTACTACCAAGGGAAGCACAGCAGCGCTGCTTCACTAGGAGAAAGAGGAGGGCTGACTTGTTAGCCAGAGGTCAGTCGGGTGCCAACATGGGGAGATCACAGCTCTTTCTGCAATTATCAGAAGCAGAGCATATATTACATTCTGAAATAGACAATGAAGCTCTTGGATTTGTCGATGGAAGTTATTGTGCCTCTTTCCATCTGCCACACTTGCCAACATTTGGCATCCAGCTTGGGCCCTTTAAGAGTTACTTTACTTGATTAAAAATAAATAAATTAAAAGCTAAATTGAGACCTATTCAGTAGTTCCAAATTTGATATCTTAAGCGAAGGTAAAACTTGAAAGAAGCTGCTCCCCAAGACTTGTTAAGGATGATGGCCAGACTAGAAGAAAAACAAGTACTTTTCTTGAAAGTCCAGTTGTCTAAGCCTTTGTAGAATATTGCAAATGAATTTCAAAGGAAAAATTTCATTCTTCTTTATTTCTTGTCCTGAGTTTCTGCTGCTGACTCCTCTCTTCAAACCCATTTTTCTTCCATTTGTCATCTCATGTTCATCAAGAAGATGATACATTCTCAAGCATACTGATTCAGGCATTCATGCATTCATTCACTCCCCGAAGAACTATTTATAGATTGTCTACTGTGTGTCAGGTTCTGGCACTGTAGGCTGAATGATGAGCAAATACAGGTGTTGTCCCTGCTTTTATAAATCTGGGAAAATGTATGCTAATCAAATAATCTCCCCAGTGAAATATAATTACAAACTGAGAATCATGCTCTGAAGGAAAAATCTGACTTAAGTTGGCAGAGGTTTCAGGTATTCTGTGTGGAGGTGGAGGACAGTGTTGGTGAAAAACTTTCCAAAGAATTACTTTTGAGCAGAGATCTGATGGATAGCAGTTAAGCAAGTATAAGTGGTGTGAAGGTGGCTGTGAAAAGGGAGGAGGAGAGCATTCCAGCCAGCAGAGAACAGTATGTACAGATGTTTTCTGGCAGAAGCAAGCACTGATACATAAAAGTACATTGATATAGCTGAAGCAAAGAGAGAACAAGAACTACACATGATGACTCCTGGGCCAGACTGCAAGACGTAGTAGGGATGGGGGTATGATGTGGGGATGGGAAGGTGATGATGGGGGAACCAAATTTGCATCTGAAAAAATATGTTGGCTGCAATGTGAACATATTGTAGAGAAAGAACATTTGCTGACAACAAAAGCTAAAACTGGAAACAAGAATAAAATAAATAAAACTGATCAAAATCTTAACTAGGGTAGAGGACAGCAAAAGTATAGGTTGGTGCAAAAGTAATTGCGGTTTCTGCCATTGCAAAAACTGCAATCACTTTTGCACCAACCTAATACATGATTTGAGATATTACTGAGAGGTAAAATGTTTTAAAATGGATAGATGGGAGAATGAGAGAGTGAGTATTATCCAGGCAACCTGTAGCTCTCTGCCTTGAGTCATAAGACTCATGGGGTTACTTTACCTCATACACAGTCCTCTGTTCATGTCAGACTAGTTTAACCATCATCATTTGACTTGAACACTCTAGGAATGATTAGCATGGTTGTCTCTGTGGCTGAATTGCATATTTTCAGGGATAACTTACTTGACCTCTCAGCATTTAATAGATGATATCATCCTCTTGAAACCTTTTCTTCTCCTGGTCTCCATGACATCACAGTATCGTGGGCAACCTTTCTTATCTCTGGCCACTTTTTCTAAGACTCATTGAAGGAGTAACCTCATGTTTCTGCCTAATAAATATTAATATCTTATATACCTTCAATAACTTTTTCTCCTCACATAATCATATCTAATTGCCATCAATAAACTAGTAACTTCTTAATTAATATCTCTACTTTAGACCCCCTCTTAACTACACATCTAACTATATGTAGTTTATGTCTTCTTATGTATCTCAGTGGCAACTCAAACTCAAAGTATCTAGTCCAACTCTTGCTATCTCCCACCAACTTGAAGGACTTCTAGTGTTCCATCTATCAGTGATTTGGCTAGTGAATTTGTAGTTTTGCTACTTACTACTGTGTCCAAGGGGCATAGACACCATTTTTCCTTCTTCATGCTTCTTCACAAGCTTTTATGAACTGCCATTTATTTCTAAATTCAGAAAGAAGCCCAAGTCTCCTTTGCCAATACAAGTTAAAAATAAATAACCCATTTCAGCTAGATTATTTCCACACCCATATTCAAAGTTTTTCTTTGTTTATTTGTATCTTTGCTACGGATTTGTCTAATCTTGATGTTTCCAATGAATATACACAGTCAGACTGAAATCCACTTGGGGCAGTTAAGTTTAATAACCTAAGGACTTTCTTTTCTCAGATGTTTCCCCCCATAACCTAAAGCAATAATTCTTACCTTTATATTCATATGGTACAGAATTAGGATCATTTTTATTAGAAAGGAGTGGAAGAAAGGAAACAGCTTCCAATAAACAAATTAAGTTGTACACAGGACTTTAAAAAATAGAATTCACCAAATGTGTTAATTTCAGATTCAATAGACAGTAATTTATATTAACAATGATTCAGTTCCAGATAGAGATAAATTATTATTTTTATTTATTTACATAGATGAAATGCTATTTCGGGGTATTTAACTTGATGGGAAAATATTTTTAAAAAGAATATATCATCGTCTTTACCCTCAAGCAGCTCACCATCTGATAGATACATAAATGAGTTTAGAGAGAAGGAGAATTTGCTATAATGCGAGAGTGTGGGAAGATAAAGATATGGATCCTGGGCATCTGAATAGAGTTTGTGGAAGAAACAGTATTTGATCCAGGCCTTGAAGTATAGGTATGATTTTCAAAGAGTATGTGAGGGGTGGTTTTCAAACAGAGTGAACAGCTTGCTGAAAGATAAACTTAAAAATGATAAATTATTTTCTTCAAGAATTAGATGTTCTCTTGTACCTGATATGTAACATGTTCTAATAGACATTGAAGAATTAGATCGTCAAAGGAAGACACTTATCTGTATGTGCAGGAACTCAAATGACTGTCTCCTTCCTTGCATTTGTCCCTGACACTAGGACATGCCGGCTGACTAAACCCAGAGGCAGGCATTTAATAAGAAGTTGCCTTTCACAGGAATAATTATGGTTATACATTACCAGCTTTCAACTTTGCTGAAAGTATCCATCTGAGATTAGTACATTCTTAGGGTATAAGTTTCTGGCTCAGTACTTACTAAGAATCGTAGTTCTCTAGTTGTATGCAAAGGAAAACAAATTTGGCTTACTTAAAAAGAAAATAAAGACTTTATGGAAGACATAAGGTAATGCACATAAATCAAAATGAAAGAAGGCTAAGATTCGACAGAACAAAGAGTGATTCAGGGCTGTAGGTGGCACTAGTGAGTGAGGGATATGCCCAGGCTAGACCTAGGGGAGGACCAGGATCCTTGATTGACAGTCGTACCAAGACTTTACACCACTAGGTTAGAGAAAGAACTGTTCTCCGAGGGAAATCAGTGCTATTACCAAATGGAGGAATGGATTTTGGATGGAAGGCCAGAATATCCCCTACACTTGATTTTCTTATTTCAATTTTTAACCTTTTCTCTATTTCTCAAGTAGAAGTTAAGTCATTATTTCTTGCCTCTAATTTGTGAAGCTTTCTATTTAACTTCCTACGCTATCCCACACATATTCAGGTCATTCATTTTTAGACTTTCACCTCAGTACATTTATCTTTGGGAAAGAGTGTCTATTTAAACAAATAAATTAACCAGAATCCTAGTATGTATCTGTGTGTTGCCATGTGTGTATTGTTGTTGTTGTTGTTGTTGTGTGTGTGTATGTGTTGGGGATGGGGGAGGTGGTATATCAGAATCACCTGGGAGAACTTTTAAAAAATCTAATTATACAGTCCTTACACCTCTGACTTCCATGCATATACACACTTAATATATCAGAATATCTTGATGGAAGGGAATTGGACTTTTCTTTTTAATAGCTATTTACTGGTGATTCTATTACTCTTACGATCTCTCTTATTCCACAAGTTGAGGACTATTGATTTGGATTTTTTGTAGGCCCCATTATATTTCCATTATTGAATATATTTGCCATTCTGGATTCTAGAACAACTAGGAGAAAGTTGTTGAGAGAAATATTTCATCTCCTTATAAAGAAAAACTTCATAACTTGTGTAACTTTGTAACTTTGGGCTGTCCTGCAATGGGACTAGACTGCCCTGCAAGACAATAAATTCTCTGCCTCTGGAAGTATTTACACAAGAGTTGCATGACCAATTGGCAGATGGGAAAATGCATGAAAATGAGACAGTGACCTTTCTCCCCCATTGAGAGCTAGGACACGTGGTGACATGATATTACAATTAACTATGTGAACAATATATAAACAATGAATGTGTGACAATGAAAATCTCAGCAAACATCAAGGTTTGCTTCATGTTCTGGAGAGATCATATTACAGGTAAATACCTGTGTGGGAACTTCTCGGTGACAGACTGAATGATATGTGATAAGCAGCTGTCCAAATAGTGTACTCATTCCTAACAATGATTCCATTTCAGTTTTCTAAGATGACTGAGAACACTACCAGTGCTCCTGAGATTTCGGATAAAACTTAATACTAGAACGTTAAAACATATCATGCTCTGATATTCAATATATTTAAAATAGAATATGTTTACCAGATTAGAACAAAGTAATGATGAAAAACAGACAACCTATAGTATGGTAGATCTTTTTTAAAGGGTCATTGAGAAAATTTTCCATCTCAAAATATCTGTTTTATTGCTGTCCCTTGCTCTACCACTGGTGACTCATTCTTTTGTGTCAAGCATGATCATCCTCCTGACCTTGATAGAGAGTGAGGGACAGAACTAGCCTAGGTGTCAGGATTCTACAAGGCCAGGCTCCACAACAGGGAATTTCTTACCTGAAACCATGGGTTAGGGAGTGAAAGATACTATGTTCTCTGCTGAGTGAAAGAAAAGACTCAAAGTCCAGCAAATGGAAACCATGACAGAAACATACTAACTAGTATACAGAACTGGAACTAGGGGCCACTGCCATGGCACATGGCTGTAATCCTAGCACTTTGGGAGACTGAGGCAGATGGACCACTTGAACTCAGGAGGTCGAAACCAGCTTAGCCAACATGGCGAAAACCCGTATCTACAAAAAATACAAAAATTAGCCAGGTGTGGTGGTGCGCACCTATAGTCTCAGCTACTTGAGGGGCTGTGGTGGGAGGATCGTTTGAGCCCAGGAGGTGGAGGTTGCAGTGAGCCTGGATGGAGCCACTGCACTCCAGCCTGGGCGACATAGTGAGACTCAGTCTCTAAATAAATAAATAAATAAATAAAATGAACTTGAACCAGGAACCAGAAAGAAGGGAACAAACATCAACATGATTGTTCAGTTGAGGAATTGTCTGTCTAGGCGTTTTCATCTACGGTGTTTTTTAGAGCCCAAATAGGGCAATAAGGTCAGCCATGTTTAAAGGGCCTAGAATATACCATACATTTTAGAGGGCAGAAGGAATGGTGGGAAGGAAAGAGCTGCAAGAGAGGGTTGCTAATACAAAACTTCACTCTCCTCTCATAACAAGACACATAACCCTGTTTGAAGACTTCTCATTTGTTTTTAAATTATTGCAATATTGGTAATTATTTTAAGGATGTCATTTAATCTTTCATAAAAATGAAAGAACATTTTGTCCCAGGTTTTTCTTTTCAATAAATGTGTAAATTTAAATAACTACCTTTCATCCCATTTATTTAAGATAATTTAGATTCTGATTTTTGTAGACTTGGTTAAGGATATAGCAAAATATCAATAAAAAGTCTGGTCAATCATTTCAATGCCAGAATGCTTTTCAAGACTTTCTTCAGGGTAGCAAAAAGGACACACACATATTGCTAGTTAATAGTCGCTCTGCCGTTGGTTGGTTTGAGTATGTTTCATCCCCCTGCTTAATTTTGCTTTCTTATTTATACAATATAGGATTAGAGAGTGGGGTTAAATATCACAAAATGGTGATCTGTGAACTAAAGTAAGCCAACAGACTGTTAGTTTGGCTAAGACATTGAGTTTTTCCTTTCATTTGTCTCGTTTTAATGGATGCCTTTCAGTAGGGCATACATAATCATTTTGTTTGGGTACCCACAACCCCAGCCTACCATTGAGTTCAATCTAGACTCAATGTTTGTATCCCATCCCCTGCATGGCCCTTGAAAGCATTTGAGTTTGTGGCTCTTGGGTCAGACATATTGTTAAATTTCTTTAGGCTCCTAAGGCTTTAATTCTACAAAACCTCTGAGAGTATGAAATTTCTTTTTTCTTTTCTTTTTCTTTCCATTAGTTGAGAGATAGATTAAATGGAAGGCAATTCATACATGGTGAGGGCCACCAGGCTTCGGACTCTCCCCATACATTATCTCGTTTAATTCTCAAAGCATCCCAGTGCGGTAGTCATTATCATACTCATTTTATAGGTGACAAAACAAGGTCAAATAATTTAATATCTTGCTCATGATCAGAAGCTTATTAACTGTAGGAATTGGGTTCAAACCCAAATCTGTTTGTCTCCAAAAACTCCTGATACCCTTGTTTCCCTCAGTGAGCAGAAACATTCCACAGAGATCTTATGAATATTAACAAAGCTTTGCCCAGATTTTGCCCAGATACACAAAGGATATCAAATGTCCAAATATCTAAAACTATTTTTATAGAACATCTTATTTGCAGGCTGTATTCTTGACCAGCAGGGAATTACATTTCTACTGTTCTTGGGAACATACTTGACTAAAGAGCCATGCAGAATTTAGGAAGAATCATCATTAGAAGAAATTTGGCTTTCATTCACACATTGATATAACGTTAGAAAAATACGTCATAAAATCATTCAAATTTGAAATATAAAGATATTTTATTTCTAACTTTTCTGTTTTGTCACAGATACTACGTATCTTAAAATTCGACCTTGTTTGTACAAAATAGCACTAAAACTGCACGTAACTTGAAAATATACTCTATTACCTAGAACCTTTATTTGACAGGACAGTTCTGGTAAGGAGAAGGTCAGGTATGTGCAGGCATAGAATACATGAAGACAAAAAGAGTCTTAGTACGATGACTGAGCAGAAAACTGTGAGAAGAAAACACAGCTTTCAGTTGTGTTGTATTTTAATTAGAGGGTTGTATAAAATTAATTCTGCTAATATAGACACAAATTGTGTTTAACATAATTTCCATACTATGTCGGTCACTTAATTGGCTTTTAATAAGCCTGGTGGCCAACAAATATCCAGGAGAAGAATGTATATTTTCAAAAGGAAAAAGAAGAAAATGAGGATACATTAAATATAAGTAAATACTACATAGGGGCAGTTTTTTTGTAATTTCTAAGCTTTGGGTTAACCAGCATTCTTCTAATTTGACCACATTGAGCCAGTGATTTTTATTTTTTTACTTTAAACAAACAGTGCTCAAATTTACAGGTCAATATGTTTTGCAAATGCAGTGTGAATTAATATAATACAAATTAAAGCAATTAGACTGTCAAGTTTCACTTTTAGTGATTGGGGTTTGGGGAGTAGAAAGGAGCACAGAAACTGTTGCCCTTTTCAAATAACTCACAAATGTGCTAATTATGTGTCAGATATGAAAGTTGAGGCATTGTGACCTTCAAGCCAACAAAAGACCTTTTCAAGTAAGCCATCCCCATGTACATTAATAAAGTGAGCAATGCCCTTCCACAGTTATATAATGTATGGCTGTTATTTCATTGTATGTGAATGAAAACCAAGGAGTTATTTCACTATTGGCATATTAAAAGAAATGTTATAAAAAAGCAAAGACTGTAAATCCATTTAAATAACATTTTGTGGTACTCTTAAAATAGGGATCCAAAGTCATATGTTGTTTATTTCCACTGCATGTGGCTAATGCGTGGTTTCTCCACAACTGGATGTATTTTAGATCTTAGCAGGAAAAACTGCAATGTGTTAAAGTATAAAACAACTGACAGAGATATTTTAAAAGTTAGAAAAATTATTGTTAGATAAAGTATCTCCTTGCAATGATAAAAACAATGATATATTTTGTAGATCAGAGAAAACATTGCTTCTGTCCATAAGCCTTACTGTGTTAGTAAGAAGAATGTTGAACAAGAGTGGGGTTCAGAGGAAGGGAAAATAATCTCTTACTCTTTATCATGGCTCTTTCCTGGTCTGAAGAAAGTATTTGTAAACCTTAGATTTAGGTCATGGACATAATGGTAATTAAAAACGCACTCATTTTGTTGGAAGACAATGTAAATTTCAGAAGCAATAATATAAGAGAAATTTGGGTGTCACTAATGCTTGAATCAAATGCACTGCAGCAATGTCAAAGAGTGCCCATGAAGTTGTAGTGGAAAATCAAGAGCAGGAAGAAGAAGTTAATTATCTTGTATTTGTTCAGCTTTGTAGTGTATTTGATGCAAACAAAACGTATAAAGATACAGTCATACTTAATGCAACTTAAATATGAGTAATAGACCTCTGGGAAATAATAAACCAATTACAAATTTAAAATAAATCACAATCATATGAGATTCCAAGAACCTATTAGCATTCAATCCATAGATAAACTTTTGTTTTTCCATTCTCATAAGAGCTTCTTATTATGGGTTAGATGTGGATACCAAGAGACTGTATAGGGTTTACTGATTCGCTCACTAGTCTCTCCTTCTCATTTTAAACAATTATCTAGGTCCTTTTATTGTTATTTGCTTTAATAGATTCTCTGAATTCTTTCATAAAATAGATACCAGTGATGATTTTGAGAATGTTATTTGTCATTGAGATTCTCAACGAATGTGTACACATTCTTGTTCGGTATAAGTGTTGCTGCATTTCCTTGATAATCTAAAATAATTTCTATTATTTTGGATTGTATTTAAGGTGGCAAATCTTGCTTGTTCCATGTCAACAAATGAAGATGGAATTAAAATTGTCAAAATTGCAGCCAATCATTTGGAAACCTTGTGTCCACAGGTATGATAACTAAGTTACTGTCTTTTTGTCTGTAAAATTATATATAATTCCTAATTCTTTTATGCATATAAAAATACACTATTTTTTTTTCTTTTTTTTTTTTTTTGAGACCGGGTCTCACTCTGTTGCTGACACTGGAATGCAGTGGCGCGATCTCAGCTCACTGCAACCTCTGCTTCCCGAGTAGCTGGGATTACAGGCATGTGCCACCATGCCTGGCTAATTTCTGTATTTTTAGTGGAGACGGGGTTTCACCATGTTGGCCAGGCTGGTCTGGAACTCCTAACCTCAAGTGATCTGCCCACCTCGGCCTCCCAAAGTGCTGGGATTACAGGCATGAGCCACCGTGCCCGGCCAAAATGTTTATTTGAAGCATGGAAGACTGAATTGTCCTAAGGTGATTCTTAAAAAGAGAGTAGAGAAAAAGACTGACATTCTTTAAGTGGCCATATTGGAATCTCCTGAGGCAAGGGTGCTTTGTCCAAATGATTTGATTTATTTTTAGTAATTATTTATTTTGAAATTTCAAGTCGGCTGAAAGGATTGACTCTTTTTTTCTTTTATCAAAGAAGATATGGGTTTGAAAAAATTTAAGAAATATTTTCTTGTCAGTAATTCAGATGTTTCTTAAAATCTGAGGAGTGACACACTTTTAGGGAATTATTTCTACATGACAAATGGTTTTGAAGCCATGAATCAAGATACACATAGAGCAATTTTAAACACTCTTATCTGAGAAGAAGCAGGATATAATATGGATACTTCCTAATAAAGACCACAAATGTTATAAGGATGAGAAATATAACAAAGATTAGGGACTTGAAGTCTCTGGACGTCTCCTGAGATTCTCAGTCTTCAAAAAGTAGAGCATGTGTTAAATTCTTGATTTGCCTTGCTGACAATTTCATCTCTAAGAATATTAAGGAAACTGTGAAGGAAACTGCTTCTTTGGATTTAATGTTGATTAACAAGTAAGAACAAGCTGGAAAAGTGGGATCTAGAGGACCTGCAGCTGAGATCTCCCAACTGATGTCAATTTTCTATGAGACTCCAGAGGGAACAGAATACTGCAACAAGGTCTCTAAAGTAGTTGAATGAAATATACTCCCATCAACACTCTTTAAGTGTTCTCATCTCTGCACATTGTGAATAATACTCAAGGTTATCATTTTTAAAATGCCTTTTCAATCTAAAGAGTATTAAGTATCTCTCATTGGTTTAAATGTGTAATTTTCTGATTCCTAGTGAGAACATTCTTTTCGCAAATATTTATTGACTATTTGGCTTTCTAATGCGGTGACTTGCTTATATCCTTTTCCAATTTTCCAATTTTTGTTGGGTTGTCTTTTTTGTAATTAATTTGCTTAGGTTTGTTAAAAATATCTCTGTTGCCCATGTCTTTTGAAATATTTTTTAAATAATTTTTCAGTCACAGAAGATTTTAAGAACTTTAATGTAAACATATGATTTATCTTTTAATTATTTTAATATATAGTTATGGAGCACCTACTGTGTGCCCTGGTTTGTAGTTTTGTGCCTCGTTAAGACATTCTACCAACAAATATTTCACATATTTCCCAAATTATGTTGTTAAAAGAGTAAAGTATTATTATTCAACATACAGATATTTATTCCCTCTGAAATATATTTTTATGTCTAACATGAGGTAGAGATCATTTCATTTAGTAGTGTTGACATTTGGGCCACCATCCTATATTAAATAGTTGATCCTTTCTCAATTGCTGTGAAATTCTACCATTGTCTCACACACATCCCATAAGGACTTGTAAATATTTCCATTGCCTAATATATATTTGCATACACATGTTCATATATACTTATAAACATAAATACACGTACACATGTACAAGTTTATATAAACATTATATTATGTTTGCACTTGGTAATTCCCCAGTGTTTTCTTCCCATATGGCCATATGAACAACTTCTTTTATGTTCAATTTACGAGGACTCAGCTTAAATATCATCTTCTCAGAGATCAATCTCCCTTCTCCCTAAATCACTCCTCCAGCTATGACTTACTATGTTACCATATTTATTTATTTTAGAGTCTATATCACAATCTGAAGTTATATTTTATATTAATTTGTTACCGTTATTATATATATTACACACTCACACAGAAAGTTCATGAAGTCAATGATTTGATATCCCTTATTCACTATTAATATCCCCTGTACCTAGCAGAAATAAAATATATATTGGATGTTCAATAAATATTTGTTCAGTGTATAAATCAGTGAGAAGGTTGCTAGAATGATAAATCATTCTATATTCATAGAGGGCAGGGATGATTTCGGCAACAACTTCTTGGTATTTTTCTTAATATGATGTGTCTTATTTTTAATAAGATGAAAAAAGACAGTATAATTACTTTGAGCTGTAACTGATAGAAAAAAGTCCTTTACAGTGGCTATTTTATGTATAGATACTGACCAAGGATGAGATCTGAATTCATAGGCTAGATTGATTTTAGAGTGAGTCAGGTAAGTCCTGGGTCAGGAGGAGCTGATAGGGTGGCCCTGGATTTCTATGTGTTAAGTACAATTGAATTCACCTAGGTTTCAGTGAATTGAGTTGTTCTGGTTCTTACTGTGTACAAAGGACCACAACTGTAAAGCTTTGCCCAGTTATAGGTATCACCCTTCAAAAAAGATTTGTCACTTGGAGCATACTTAACAGAGATATTTGAAACAGTGACATGAGTTGAAACTATATCATATGAACACCTCAGAAAAGCAATCGGGAATTTTTAGCCAGGAAAAGACCTGGAGAAACACAATCACTCTCATTATATCTTTAAAGGACTATGATGTGAATGTCTTGTTCTGAAGGGCCTCAAGAGGCAGAATACAACCTATGAGCAGATGTTAGAAGAATGCAAATTTTATCTCAATATAGAGATGAGTTTTTTTAACAGAGCTATCCTGAAAGGAATTGGACTTTATTGAGAACACAGAATTTGGAGTTTCTCAACACTACAGACATTTAACACAAGGAGAGTGATTAGTTGACCAAGGTATTTTATGGGGGGGCACAAACAAACCTTGGGTGAAAAGTGGGTCTAGAAGCCTTTTGAAACCCAATCCTGAGATCCTCTAATGGATCTGTCTGTTTTATGAAAGAGAGAAATGTGATCTGGATGATTGCCGGAGTACTACAGGTGTGGGAACAGTTATGCTGAACCTGGTGGAAGGATAAAGCCATCTATAGGGCTTAATACTTGCTCCACTTTAACAAGTGACTTGGAAGAATACTGAAAAAGTAAACATTTTATATTTGTGTAAGGTACAAAACTGAGAAAGGTAGAATGGTCTAATGTTTGAAAACTCATAAGCTGAAATTAAGGGCAAATATAAAGTCAGGGCCTTAGCTTAAATAGAACCTTCTGCACGAGCGTATAGTGAAACTATTGCACATCAAAAGCACATGGGTCATCAGGACTTGAGAGGGACATTTGCTCTCTTGTTCAACGAATTTCAAACCTGGATCTATGAAAGCATTTTCATGGTCTATAGTAAAAGTAGCTCAGTGTAGTTAGCTTTTATTCACATAGTGAAATTTATTCAACTTTTCATTCTCAGGTTTTTTTTTATTATACTTTAGTTTTTAGGGTACATGTGCACAATGTGCAGGTTTGTTACATATGTATCCATGTGCCATGTTGTTTTGCTGCACCCATTAACTCGTCATTTAGCATTAGGTATATCTCCTAATGCTGTCCCTCCCCCCTCCTCCCACCCCACAACAGTCCCCGGAGTGTAATGTTCCCCTTCCTGTGTCCATGAGTTCTCATTGTTCAATTCCCACCTATGAGTGAGAACGTGCGGTGTTTGGTTTTTTGTCCTTGCGATAGTTTACTGAGAATGATGGTTACCAGCTTCATCCATGTCCCTACAAAGGACATGAACTCATCATTTTTTATGGCTGCATAGTATTCCATGGTGTATATGTGCCACATTTTCTTAATCCAGTCTATCGTTGTTGGACATTTGGGTTGGTTCCAACTCTTTGCTATTGTGAATAGTGCCACAATAAGCATACGTGTGCATGTGTCTTTATAGCAGCATGATTTATAGTCCTTTGGGTATATACCCAGTAATGGGATGGCTGGGTCAAATGGTATTTCTAGTTCTAGATCCCTGAGGAATCGCCACACTGACTTCCACAATGGTTGAACTAGTTTACAGTCCCACCAACAGTGTAAAAGTGTTCCTATTTCTCCACATGCTCTCCAGCACCTGTTGTTTCCTGACTTTTTAATGATGGCCATTCTAACTGGTGTGAGATGGTATCTCACTGTGGTTTTGATTTGCATTTCTCTGATGGACAGTGATGATGAGCATTTCTTCATGTGTTTTTTGGCTGCATAAATGTCTTCTTTTGAGAAGTGTCTGTTCATGTCCTTTGCCCACTTTTTGATGGGGTTGTTTGTTTTTTTTTCTTGTAAATTTGTTTGAGTTCATTGTAGATTCTGGATATTAGCCCTTTGTCAGATGAGTAGGTTGCAAAAATTTTCTCCCATTCTGTAGGTTGCCTGTTCACTGTGATGGTAGTTTCTTTTGCTGTGCAGAAGCTCTTTAGTTTAATTAGATCCCATTTGTCAATTTTGGCTTTTGTTGCCATTGCTTTTGGTGTTTTAGACATGAAGTCCTTGCCCACGCCTATGGCCTGAATGGTATTGCCTAGGTTTTCTTGTAGGATTTTAATGGTTTTAGGTCTAACATTTAAGTCTTTAATCCATCTTGAATTAATTTTTGTATAAGGTGTAAGGAAGGGATCCAGTTTCAGCTTTCTACATATGGCTAGCCAGTTTTCCCAGCACCATTTATTAAATAGGGAATCCTTTCCCCATTTCTTGTTTTTGTCAGGTTTGTCAAAGATCAGATAGTTGTAGATATGTGGCATCATTTCTGAGGGCTCTGTTCTGTTCCATTGATCTACGTCTCTGTTGTACCAGTACCATGCTGTTTTGGTTTTTAATATTTTTCAATTCTGTGAGAAAGTCTTGGTAGTTGATGGGGATGGATTGAATTATAAATATCGTTGGCAGTATGGCCTTTCACAGAGCATGGAATGTTCTTCCATTTGTTTGTATCCTCTTTTATTTCATTGAGCAGTGGTTTGTAGTTCTCCTTGAAGAGGTCCTTCACATCCCTTGTAAGCTGGATTCCTAGGTATTTTATTCTCTTTGAAGCAATTGTGAATGGGAGTTCACTCATGATTTGGCTCTCTGTTTGTCTGTGATTGGTGTACAAGAATGCTTGTGATTTTTGTACATTGATTTTGTATCCTGAGACTTTGCTGAAGTTGCTAATCAACTTAAGGAGATTTTGGGCTGAGACGATGGGGTTTTCTAGATATACAATCATGTCATCTGCAAAGAGGGACAATTTGACTTCCTCTTTTCTGAATTGAATACCCTTTATTTCCTTCTCCTGCCTGATTGCCCTGGCCAGAACTTCCAGCACTATGTTGAATAGGAGTGGTGAGAGAGGGCATCCCTGTCTTGTGCCAGTTTTCAAAGGGAATGCTTCCAGTTTTTGCCCATTCAGTATGATATTGGCTGTGGGTTTGTCATAGATAGCTCTTATTATTTTGAGATACGTCCCATCAATACCTAATTTATTGAGAGTTTTTAGCATGAAGGGATGTTGAATTTTGTCAAAGGCCTTTTCTGCATCTATTGAGATAATCATGTGGTTTTTGTCGTTGGTTCTGTTTATGTGCTGGATTACATTTATTGATTTGCATATGTTGAACCAGCCTTGCATCCCAGGGATGAAGCCCACTTGATCATGGTGTATGAGCTTTTTGATGTGCTGCTGGATTCGGTTTGCCAGTATTTTATTGAGGATTTTTGCATCAATGTTCATCAAGGATATTGGTCTGAAATTCTCTCTTTTGGTTATGTCTCTGCCAGGCTTTGGTATCAGGACGATGCTGGCCTCATAAAATGAGTCAGGGAGGATTCCCTCTTTTTCTATCAATTGGAATAGTTTCAGAAGGAATGGTACCAGTTCCTCCTTGTACCTCTGGTAGAATTCTGCTGTGAATCCATCAGGTCCTGGACTCTTTTTGGTTGGTAAGCTATTGATTATTGCGACAATTTCAGAGCCTGTTATTGGTCTTTTCAGAGATTCAACTTCTTCATGGTTTAGTCTTGGGAGGGTGTATTTGTCTAGGAATTTATCCATTTCTTCTAGATTTTCTAGTTTATTTGCATAGAGGTGTTTGTAGTATTCTCTGATGGTAGATTGTATTTCTGTGGGATCAGTGTTGATATCCCCTTTTTCATTTTTTATTGCATCTATTTGATTCTTCTCTCTTTTCCTCTTTATTAGTCTTGCTAGCGGTCTATCAATTTTGTTGATCTTTTCAAAAACCAGCTCCTGGATTCATTAATTTTTTGAAGGGTTTTTTGTGTCTCTATGTCCTTCAGTTCTGCTCTGATTTTAGTTATTTCTAGCTTTCTTCTAGCTTTTGAATGTGTTTGCTCTTGCTTTTCTAGTTCTTTTAATTGTGATGTTAGGGTGTCAATTTTGGATCTTTCCTGCTTTCTCTTGTGGGCATTTAGGGCTATAAATTTCCCTCTACACACTGCTTTGAATGTGTCCCAGAGATTCTGGTATGTTGTGTCTTTGTTCTCGTTGGTTTCAAAGAACATCTTTATTTCTGCCTTCATTTCATTATGTATCCAATAGTCATTCAGGAGCGGGTTGTTCATTTTCCATGTAGTTGAGCGGTCTTGAGTGAGTTTCTTAATCCTGAGTTCTAGTTTGATTGCACTGTGGTCTGAGAGACAAGTTTGTTATAATTTCTGTTCTTTTACATTTGCTGAGGTGGGCTTTACTTCCAACTATGTGGTCAGTTTTGGAATAGGTGTGGTGTGGTGCTGAAAAAAATGTATATTCTGTTGATTTGGGGTGGAGAGTTCTGTAGATGTCTATTAGGTCCACTTTGTGCAGAGCTGAGTTCAATTCCTGGATATCCTTGTTAACTTTCTGTCTCGTTGATCTGTCTAATGTTGACAGTGGGGTGTTAAAATCTCCCATTGTTATTGTGTGGGAGTTTAAGTCCCTTTGTAGGTCACTCAGGACTTGCTTTATGAATCTGAGTGCTGCTGTGTTGGGTGCATATATATTTAGGATAGTTAGCTCTTCTTGTTGAATTGATCCCTTTACCATTATGTAATGGCCTTCTTTGTCTCTTTTGATCTTTGTTGGTTTAAAGTCTATTTTATCAGAGACTAGGATTGCAACCCCTGCCTTTTTTTGTTTTCCATTTGCTTGATAGATCTTCCTCCATTCCTTTATTTTGAGTCTATGTGTGTCTCTGCACGTGAGATGGGTTTCCTGAATACAGCACACTGATGGGTCTTGACTCCTTATCCAGTTTGCCAGTCTGTGTCTTTTAATTGGAGCATTTAGCCCATTTACATTTAAAGTTAATATTGTTATGTGTGAATTTGATCCTGTCATTATGATGTTAGTTGGTTATTTTGCTCGTTAGTTGATGCAGTTTCTTCCTAGCCTCAATGGTCTTTACAATTTGGCATGTTTTTGCAGGGGCTGGTACTGGTTGTTCCTTTCCATGTTTAGTGCTTCCTTCAGGAGCTCTTTTAGGGCAGGCCTGGTGGTGACAAAATCACTCAGCATTTGCTTGTCTGTAAAGTGTTTTATTTCTCCTTCACTTATGAAGCTTAGTTTGACTGGATATGAAATTCTGGGTTGAAAATTCTTTTCTTTAAGATTGTTGAATACAGGCCCCGACTCTCTTCTGGCTTGTAGAGTTTCTGCCGAGAGATCAGCTGTTAGTCTGATGGGCTTCCCTTTGTGGGTAACCCGACCTTTCTCTCTGGCTGCCCTTACCATTTTTTCCTTCATTTCAACTTTGGTGAATCTGACAATTACACGTCTTGGAGATGCTCTTCTCGAGGAGTATCTTTGTGGCGTTCTCTGTATTTCCTGAGTCTGAAAGTTGGCCTGCCTTGCTAGATTGGGGAAGTTCTCCTGGATAATATCTTGCAGAGTGTTTTCCAACTTGGTTCCATTCTCCCCGTCATTTTCAGGTACACCAATCAGATGTAGGTTTGGTCTTTTCACATAGTCTGAAATTTCTTGGAGGCTTTGTTCGTTTCTTTTTATTCTTTTTTCTCTAAACTTCCCTTTTCGCTTCATTTCATTCATTTCATCTTCCATCGCTGATACCCTTTCTTCCAGTTGATTGCATCGGCTACCGAGGCTTCTGCAATCTTCGCGTAGTTTTCGATACTTGGCTTTCAGCTCCATCAGCTCCTTTAAGCCCTTCTCTCCATTGATTATTCTAGTTATCCATTCGTCTAATTTTTTTTCAAAGTTTTTAACTTCTTTGCTATTGTATTGAATTTCCTCCCATAGCTCAGAGTAGTTTGATCGTCTGAAGCCTTCTTCTCTCAACTCGTCAAAGTCATTCTCCGTCCAGCTTTGTTCTGTTGCTGGTGAGGAACTGCGTTCCTTTGGAGGAGGAGAGGTGCTGTGCTTTTTAGAGTTTCCAGTTTTTCTGCTCTGTTTTTTCCCCATCTTTGTGGTTTTATCTACTTTTGGTCTTTGATGATGGTGATGTACAGATGGGTTTTTGGTGTGGATGTCCTTTCCATTTGTTAGTTTTCCTTCTACCAGACAGGACCCTGAGCTGCAGGTCTGTTGGAGTTTGCTAGAGGTCCACTCCAAACCCTGTTTGGCTGGGTGTCAGCAGCAGTGGCTGCAGAACAGCGGATTTTTGTGAGACCACAAATTCAGCTGTCTGATAGTTCCTCTGGAAGTTTTGTCTCAGAAGAGTACCTGGCCGAGTGAGGTGTCAGTCTGTCCTTGCTGGGGGGTGCCTCCCAGTTAGGCTGCTCGGGGGTCAGGGCCCCACTTTAGGAGGCAGTCTGTCCGTTTTCAGATCTCCAGCTGCATGCTGGGAGAACCACTACTCTCTTCAAAGCTGTCAGTCAGACAGGGACATTTAAGTCCGCAGAGGTTCCTGCTGACTTTTTGTTTGTCTGTGCCCTGCCCCCAGAGGTGGAGCCTACAGAGGCAGTCAGGCCTCCTTGAGCTGTGGTGGGCTCCACCCAATTCGAGCTTCCTGGCTGCTTTGTTTACCTAAGCAAGTCTGGGCAATGGCGGGCTCCCCTCCCTCAGCATTGCTGCCGCCTTGCAGTTTGATCTCAGACTGCTGTGCTAGGAATCAGTGAGACTCCGTGGGCATAGGACCCTCTGAGCCAGGTGTGGAACACAATCTCCTGGTGTGCCATTTTCCAGGCCCCTTGGAAAAGTGCAGTATTAGGGTGGGACTGACCCGATTTTCCAGGTGCCGTCTGTTACCCCTTTCTTTGACTAGGAAAGGGAACTCCCTGACCCCTTGTGCCTCCTGAGTGAGGCAGTGCCTCGCCCTGCTTCAGCTCGCGCACAGTGCGCTGCACTGGCTGTCCTGCACCCGCTGTTTGGCACTCCCTAGTGAGATGAACCCAGTACCTCAAACGGAAATGCAGAAATCACCCATCTTCTGTGTTGCTCCAGCTTGGAGCTGTAGACTGGAGCTGTTCCTATTTGGCCATCTTGGCTCTACCCCCCAACAACCCGTTCTCAGGTTTTATATTCACTACTTTATATTTATCAGAAATATTTGATTTATGAAATAATAAAGTAGATAATATTTTTTTACATTTTTAATTTTGGCAAAAAATAATTTATCAATAAATAAAAAAATTTTTTTCTTTACTAATAAAAAAATAAAAATATACCCACCCTATGTCAGTTCCTTCTCCTTCCTGTGTCTCCTTCTTCTTTGAAAAATATTTGTGGCCTGAAAAGTCCAGAAAGTTGTAAGTACTAATTTAGGTGACTTAACAGTATAAGTCAGTAGCATGATATGGGGACTGACTTACAGCATTGAAATAATTGATCTTTTTGTAGTGTAAGTGTGATCATTGGATTTTCATGCTCATGTGTGATGCCTGCCTCCCTCAAACCTTGTTATGACACTAGCACATTATTCGTATGACATGAAAAATAAAATAAAATGATTATGATACTTAGCTTGTGAAATAGAAGGAAATTTTCAATATACTTGGCACAGGAATGTCCACATCAAGAATTTCATGGTGAGTCCTGGGCCCATAGTTTAAAGGATAGGCAGAAAAAGAGTAAGTTGTTTTAAACCACAGTGAGCTATCACCTCATTACAGGAAGTGTTTAAACAAAAGCAAAATAGGGTGTACCTTGACAAAAAATATTGGAGAGATAATTTCATTATTGAGAAGTAGAAGAATTAGATCCTCTTAAGTGTTCTTTCCATAAATAAAATTCACTAATTAACAAAAATCATGATGAAAACCTAGGGTATTTTCCCTGTGGTGAACACACATTCAATTAGGCAGACCCTCCTAAGTACTTAGATTTTCCAGAATCACAAGAGAGAAATGTGGTTCTAAAATATGTGGTTCTAAAATAAGTCAAGTTTTCCAATCACTGTCTAGTTTGTGTCACTATCTAGTACTGCTAGTACTGCTTTGTTATATCTATCTGTTGCTCTCACCAAGTAGTATCCAATGACCTGACAGGGCTAAAACAGCTTCCAGAGGTACCTAATTTATTTTCAGTGATGTGGTTGGGTATAAAGAGATAATATTTTTATAAATTGTTACTGAAAATCTATAATTTCTAAAAGAGATGTATATTGGGTGTGTTGATAAGTAGGGAAGAAAGTCAAGATTGCCCTAGAGAAACATGTGAAATATAAAAAGAATAAAGTATTTGGGCTAGGGCATGCACTGGAGATCACTTGTATTCATATTTTAGCATGGAAAGCCATAAACTCCATGAGGATAGGAATTTTTGTTCCGCTGATATATCCTAAGAATAATGCTTGACGCATAGTAGGCACTCAGTACATTTTTGCTGAGTCAATGGTTATACTTAAATGACCTTTTTCGGATTATATTCATTGGCAGGTAAATACTGGAAGCCATTACTATTACCCTTCCTTCTTTGTTTTCTGGGAGTGTAGAAACTCCCAATTTCTAATCAAAGTGATAAAAATTCCCAGTATGACACTTTGTCTGTTGAAGTACAAGTCATGTGAAGTGACTGGCATTATCTGTCTCTGCATAGACAGGACTATTTTGTAAAAACAACAACTTGTTCTGATTAAGTTATGATGTATTTAGTACACACTTCAGTAAGGGCATTAGACTATTTCTTTCAAATGGAATACTATGTGCTTATTTGTATGGGTTTTTTATTTGTTTTTCTGATAGAGAATCTATCGTATCTGTGAACTGAAAACACTTAATTTTCTAAGTATCAAGTTTGGGGAAGCAAATATACTTTCTTTCATCTACTGTTGATGATGATGATGGATGTTTTGTTTGCAACTAAACAATATAGGACCCAAATATTCAATGTAAAATGACCATATTCTTTAAGAATCATGTAAGAGCCATATCAGGCCTTTTATAATTTATGCCTAATTTATTTCTTTCCACTTCAGGGAATGGCACAAAATGCTCTTAAGACTTTGGAAACCAACAGTCATGTCATAGTGTAAAAAAGACTTAAATGAGGTGATTTTATTTTTAAAAAGCTTATAATAATTGAGTGGTGTATCCTCAAGACTGACCAGGGTGATTTCAAATGTAAGTTTAGTACCAGTTTCTTTCTAGTGATGGTGTGGTAACTATGTGGGGAGACAGTGCTTGGGTGCAGCTATGAGCACAGCTACTAAGACTGGAAATAAATGTCTGTGCCTTTGTCCTATCACTGTTCTGTATCTTGTTCCAATTACACAGCCACTTTCTTCCACCCACCCCAAGGATCTCTTCATTCAACAAATACTTATGGACCATCTACTGGGAACATCCATGAAGCTAGGGTGAGCCAGGGGCAGGGAGTGGGGATTTATGGGGTACTCACTGGAGCAGTTCTGAGAAATAAGAATTTTAAGGCCTAAGTTTTATTAGAAGGAAAATCGGAGGTGGTGTGTCCTGGCAGAAGAAACAATTTGTGGAAGAGAAGTCATGGCCATCAAACTCAAGTGGGGAGGTGGGGTAAAAAATTAGATAATGACTTTAAAGTACATAGCCTAGAATAAGCATGGTTTCACATGCAGGCCAAGGCAAGAATCTCAGAATGAATTACAAACCAAAGTGTTTACAGCCTCTTTTATAATCATGGTGTGTGCTATGGTATTAAGCACATTAACATAAAGGATCTGTGCTGGCCTGTACAATGTTCTTCTAGTCATGGAGGAAAATAAAGATAGAGCCTTGCTGACATTAAGTTTATAATCAAAATTGAAAATTTATTATCCAGATAGAAAGGAAGTGGTGTTTGGGAGGAATTGGTGGAAATGGCGTGAGAATTGGATTCATGTTGGGGGATACAGGGAGAGCCCACAGAAAAATGTCATTTTCCATGGGCCTTAAAGTAGAAGCAAGATTTGCACATTTGGGAAAATATGAAAAGGGCATTCTAGGCAGTGGAGATGAAAAAAACATGTAATAGAAATTGAAAAAAGTAAGAAATTGAGTCTAAGCCACGTTGTTTCTTTACAGGAGGCACTGTTGGATTTTGGGTGGAACAATTCTTTGTTGTGTGATACAGTCACAGTGGTGGGGCTCAACCTTTTCTGGGGAGGCCGGAAAGCTCAGAATCAGCTCGAAGGCACAACTTCCACCTCCCCCATTCCAGTCTTTCTAATAACCAAAAGTGCCTTCACACATTTCCATAAACCTCCTAGTAAAGTGATGTTGCCCCACAGTGGGAGGGCATAGTCTGTGGAAAGGTATGTTGTAGCCCCTTAGTGCCAAGTGAAGGGGTTTAGATCGGTTTCACAGATTTGGTTTAGTTACTACAGGTACTACAGGTTTTGAGTAGGAGAGCGACATCATCACAGCTGTGCTTTCGGAAGATTGATTTGAAAATTCTGTGTCAACTGAATGGGAAAAGGGAGAGGCATGACCCACTAAAAGATAATTGAATATTACATGCAGAAGTCAGGATCTGAATAAGAGATGTAGGAAGAAGAATTTTTAAGATGGGACAAATTGCAAATGGACAATATAAATTGATCAGAAATTGAAAACAAATTAGATGATTGTGATGATGGAGGTGAAAGGGAATGAATTTGAGGTTTATAGCCTAGTACCTGGGAAAATAGTGGTTATATTAGAAGAAATTGGAAACAAAATTAAGAAAGGGACACTTTAGGACAGAAATGAATAAATTTAAGTTACTACCAGAAGATCCAGGTTGAGATGATAGAAAATAAAACCACAAGAACTTGAGATGTCACCACTAGATTATGGTAGCCATTCATATAGATGTGATGATTAGAACCATAAATATGGGATGAGATTGATAAAGAGCAAAATAAAAATAAAAGAATCAAAGGCATAACCTTAAGAAAACACATCTGGGAGAGAAAAGGAAGAGGAACCCGAAAAAGAACAATGAGCAAAGTAAGAGGAAAGTCAGGGAAGTGTGGCTTGCTGGAAGCCTAGCAAATGGGAGCATTTCAGCACAGTGATCAGCAAAGCAAGATACTCCAGTGAAGTCCAGAGGGATGAGTACTGACAATTTGGAAATTAGGAAGTGAGCAGTCATCTTAACCAAAGAATAGTTTCAGCAGCATTGTGAGAAACGAGGAGAGGGCAGGGGCCAGAAACTACATTCCTAGATTTTTTCCCCCTTAAGTTGAAAAGTAAACCTAATTGTGGAAAAGAGAATCACTGGGAAGCTCCACCTTGCAGAGTTTTACTATCAAGTCCTACCATACTTTTTACTATCAGTTATTTTTTTCTTTATTTGTGTGTTTATTAATTGGTATATCATAGTTATATATATTTTGGGGGTACGTATGATATTTGGATACATAAACAATGTGTAATAATCAAATCAGGGTAATTGGAATATCCAGCACCTCAAATATTTATCCTTTTTTGTGTTGGAGACACTACAATTCTTCACTTCTAGCTATTTGAAGCATATAATAAGTTATTGTCAATTATAATTTTCCTACTGTACTATCTAATACCTGAACTTCCTTTTTCTATCTAACTATTTTTGTGCCCATTAACCAACTTCTCTTCACTGCCCCTTCTCTTTCTGGCCTCTGGTAACCACCATTCTACCTCCATGAGATCCACAGTTTTAGTGAGTAAGAACATGCAATATTTGTCTTTCCATGCCTAGCTTATTTTACTTAACATAATGACCTCCAGTTCAATCTGTATTGCTGCAAAAGACAGGATTTCATTTTTTTGTGGCTGAATAATATTCCATTGTATATGTGCATGTATATATACACACATATGCCACATGTTTTTTATTTATTCATCTGTTAATGAACACTTAGGTTGATTCCATATTTTGGCTATTGTGAACAGTGCTGCAATAAACATGGGAGGACAGGTACCTCTTTAATATATGGATTTCCTTTCTTTGGGGGTATATACCCAGCATTGGGATTGCTGGATCATATGGTACTTCTATTTTTAGTTTTTTGAGAAACCTCCGTACAGTTTTCCATATTTGCTGTACGACTTTATATTCCCACCAACAGTGTACGAGCATTCCCCTCTCTCCACATCCTTGCTAGTGTTATTTTTTGTCCTTTTAATAATAGCTATTCTAACTGGCCTGAGATTATATCTCATTGGGGTTTGATTTGAATTTCCTTGAAGACTAGTTATGTTGAACATTCTTATGTCTTCTTTTGAGAAATGTTTATTCAGGTCTTTGGGCCATTTTTTTTCCCCAACATGTCTAAATAAGCTGTTATTGAAACACAGCCATGTGAATTCCTTTATGTATTGTCTAGGGTTGCTTTCATACAACAAGGAAAGAGACCATCCACCTAACCTAAAACAGTTACTATCTGGCCTTTTTAAAAAAACTTATAAGTTCAGGGGTACATGTGCGGGTTTGTTATGTAGGGTAAGCTCATGTCATGGGGCCTGAAGCGTTTGCCTCAGGACCATAGCCCCACGGGTATTTTTACACACAAACTAGAGGCTATTCAAAAGATACACATGAAGTCTATTCCTGGAGATTATTTTGTCACCCAGGTATTCAGCCTAGTACCCATTAGTTATTTTCCCTAATCCTCTTCCTCCTCCCACCCTCTACTCTCCAGCAGGCACCAGTGTCTATTGTTTCCCTCTGTGTGTCCATCTGTTTTCCTCATTTAGCTCCCACTTATAAGTAAGAACATACCGTGTTTGGCTTTCTGTTCCATGTTAGTTTGCTAAGAATAATGGCCCCCAGCTCCATCCATGTTACTGCAAAGGACGTGATCTCATTCTTTTTTATAGCTGCAGAGTATTCCATGGTGTATATGTACCACATTTTCTTTATCCAGTCTACCAATTGATGGACATGTGGGTTGACTCCTTGTCTTTGCTATGGTGAATAGTGCTGCAGTGAACATACACATACATGTGTCTTTATGATAGAATGACTTATATTCCTTTGGATATAAACCCAGCACTAGGATTGCTGGGTCAAATGGTATTTCTGAATTTAGGTCTCTGAGGATTCGCCATGCTGTTTTCCACATGGTTGAAATAATTTACACTCCCACCAACAGTGTATAAGTTGTTCCTTTTTCTCCACAACCTTGCTAGCATCTGTTATTTTTTGGCTTTTTAGTAATAGCCAGTCTGACTGGTGTGAGATGGCATCTGATTGTGGTTTTGATTTGTATTTCTCTAATGATAGGTGATGTTGAGCATTTTGCATATTTTTTTGGCCACATGTATGTCTTCTTTAGAAAAGTGTTCATGTACCTTGCCCACTTTTTAATGGGGTTGCTTTTTTTTTTTCTTGTAAGCTTATATAAGTTTCTTATACATACTAGATAATAGACCTTTGACTGGGTGCAGTGGCTGACAACTGTAATCCCAGCATTTTGGGAGGCCGAGGAGGGCAGATCACTTGAGGTCAGGAGTTCAAGACCAGCCTGGCCAAAATGGTGAAACTTCATCTCTACTAAAAATACAAGAAAAATTTAGCCAGGCATGGTGGCACATACCTGTGGTCCCAGCTTCTTGGGAGGCTGAAGTGGGAGGATCACTTGAACCTGAGAGGTGGAGGTTACAGTGAGCTGAGATCACACCACTGCAGTCCAGCCTGGGCGACACAGCAAGACTCTGTCTCAAAAAAAGAAAAAAAAAGATAATAGACCTTTGTCAGATGCATAGTTTGCAGAATTTATCTCCCATTCTGTAAGTTTTCTGTTATACTCTGTTGAATGTTTCTTCTGTTGTGCAGAAGCTCTTTAGTTTAATTGTATCCCAATTGTCAATTTTTTCTTTTGTTGTAATTGCTTTTAGTGTCTTTATCATGAAATCTTTGCCCATTCCTGTGTCCAACGTGGTATTGCCTAGGTTGTCTTCCAGGGTTTTTATTGGTTGGGGTTTTACATTTAAATGTTTAATCCATTTTGAATTAATTTTTGTATGTGATGTAAGGAAGGGGTCCAGTTTCAACCTTCTGCATATGGTAGCCAGTTATTTCAGCACCATTTGTTGAATAGGGAATCCTTTCCCATTGCTTGTTTTTTGTCAGTTTTTTTTGAAGATCAGATGGTTGCAGGTGTGCAGCCTTATTTCTGGATACTCTGTTCTATTCCATTGGTCTCTGTTTTTATTTTGGTGTGCTGTTTTGTTTACTGTAGTGCTGTAGTACAGTTTGAAGTTAGTAGCATGATGCCTCCAGCTTTACTCTTTTTACATAGGATTGTCTTGGCTATTCAGGCTCTTTTTGTTCCATATGAATTTTAAAATAGTTTTTTTTATAGTTGTGTGAAGAGTGTCATTGGTAGTTTAATAGGAATAGCATTGAATCTATAAATTGCTTTGGGCAGTATGGTCATTTTAAAAATTTTGATTCTTCCTATTCATGAGCATGGGATGTTTCTCCATTTGTTTGTGTCATCTCTGATTTCTTTGAGCAGTGTTTTGTAATTCTTATTGTAGAGACCTTTCACCTCCCTGATTACCTGTATTCCCAGATATTTTATTCTTTCTGTGGCAATTGTGGATGGGATTGCATTTCTGATTTGGCTCTTGACTTTTGTTGGTGTATAGGAATGGTAGTGATTTGTGTACATTAATTTTGTATCATGAGACTTTGCTGAAGTTTTTTTTATCAGCTTAAGTTTTTGAGCTGAGACTGTGGTATTTTCTAGATATAGGATCATGTCATCTGCAAACAGGAATAACTTGACTTTCCCTCTTCCTGTTTACATGCCGTTTATTTATTTCTCTTCCCTGATTGCTCTGGCCAGGACTTCCAATAGCATGCTGGATAAGGAATGGTGAGACAGAGCATCCTTATCTTGTGCTGGTTTTCAAGGAAGTGCTTCCAGCTTTTGCCCATTCAGTTTAATGTTGACTGTGTGTTTGTCATAGATGACTGTTATTATTTTGAAGTATGTTTTCTCAATACCTAGTTTATTGAGCATGTTTAACATAAAAGTGATACTGAATTTTATTGAAAGCCTTTTCTGCATCTATTGAGATAATCATGTGGTTTTTGTCTTTAGTTTGCTTATATGATAAATCACATGTATTGATTTGAATCAACCTTGCATCCCAGGCATGAAGCCTCCTTGGTCGTGGTGCATTTGCTTTTTGATGTGCTGCTGGATTCAGTTTGCAGGTATTTTGTTGAGGATTTCTGCATCAAAATTAATCAAAGATATTGGCCTGAAGTTTCTTTTCTTTCTTTCTTTTTTTTTTTTTTTTTCTGGTTGTCTCTGCCTGGTTTTGGTATCAGGATGATGGTAGCCTCATAGAATGAGTTAGAAGGAGTCCATTCTCCTCAATTTTTTGGAATAGTTTCAGGAGGAATGATACCAGCTCTTCTTTGGACATCTGGTAAAATGAGGTTGTGAATCCATCTGGTCCTGCATTTTCTTCGGTTGGTGGGCTATTTATTACTGATTCAATTTCAGAGCTCATTATTAGTCTGTTCACAGATTCAGTTCCTTCCTGGCTCTGCCTTGGCAGGGTGTCTGTGTACAGGAATTTATCCATATATTTTAGATTTTCTAGTTTATGTGCATAGAGGTGGTCGTAGTGTTTTCTGATGATTATTTTTATTTCTGTGGGGTCGGCGGTAATAACCCCTTTGTCATTTTTAATTGTGTTTATTTGGATATTCTCTCCTTTCTTCTTTAATAGTCTAGCTAGAGGTCTATCTAACTTATTAATTTTTTCAAAAAACTCACTCCTGGATTCGTTGATCTTTTGAATGCTTTTTGGTGTCTCAGTCTCCTTCAATTCAGCTCTGATTTGGGCTGATTTGTTTCTTTTCTTCTGCTAGCTTTATGTTTGGTTTTCTGTTGTTCCCTACTTCTTTTAGTTGTGATGTTAGGTTGTTAACTTGAGATCTTTCTAACTTTTTGATGTGGACATTTAGTGCTATAAATTTTCCTCTTAATACTGTCTTAGCTGTGTCCCAGAGATACTGGTATGTGGTATCTTTGTTCTCATTAGTTTCAAAGAACTTGTTGATTTCTGCTTTAATTTCATTATTTACCCAAAAGCCATTTGGGAGTAGGTTATTCATGTAATGAATTTCCATGTAATTATATGGTTTTGAGTGAATTTCTTAGGCTTGATTTCTAATTTGATTGTACCATAGTTTAAGAGAGTGATTGTTATGATTTCAGTTATTTTGCATTTGCTGAGGAGTGTGTTATGTCTGATTATATGATTTATTTCAGGGTATGTGCCATGTGGTGATGATAAGAATGTATTCTCTCTTGCTTTTGGGTGGAGCGTTCTGTAGATGTCTCTCAGGTCCATTTGGTCCAGTGCTGAGTTCAGGTCCTGAAAATCTTTGTTAATTTTCTGCCTCAATGATCTAATACTGTCAGTGAGGTGTTGAAGTCTCCCAGTATTATTTTGTGGGAGCCTAAGACTCTGAAGTTCTCAAAGAACTTGCTTTTATGAATCTGGATGCCTCTGTGTTGGGTGCATATATATTCAGGATAGTGAGGTCTTGTTGTATTTAACTCTTTACTGTTATATAATGTCCTTCTTTGACTTTTTTGATCTTTGGTTTAAAGTCTGTTTCATCTGAAATTAGGATTGTAACCTCCCTTTCTTCTGTTTTGCATTTGTTTGGTAAACTTTTCTCCACTCCTTTATTTTGAGCCTATGGGTGTCATTGCATGTGAAATTGGTCTTGGTTCTTTATTCAGCTTGCCCCTCTGTGCTTAATTGGGGCATTTAGCCCATTTACATCTAAGGTTAGTATTGGTGTGTGGATTCGATCCTGTCTTCATGATGTTAGGTGGTTAGCATGCAAACTTGTTTGTGTGGTGGCTTTATAGTGTCACTGGTCTGTATACTTAAGTGTGTTTTTGTAGTGGCTGGTAACAGTCTTTCCACATTTAGTGCTTCCTTCAGGAGCTCTTGTAAGGCAGGTCTGGTGGCAACGAATTCCATCAGTATTTGCTTGTGTGAAAAGGATCTTATTTCTGTCTCAATTATGAAGCTTAGTTTGGCCGGATACGAAACTCTGGGTTGAGATTTCCTTTCTCTAAGAATGTCGAATATTGGCCCCCAATCTCTTCTAGCTTGTAGGGTTTCTGCTGAAAGGTCCACTGTTAGTCTGATGGGCTTCCCTTTGTAGGTTACCTGGCCTTTCTCTCTAGCAGCTTTAACATTTTTTCTTTCATTTTGACCTTGAAGAATCTGATGATTATATGTCTTGGGGTGATCTTCTTGTGAAGTATCTTACTGGGGTTCTTCACATTTCCTGAATTTGAATATTGGCCTCTCTAGCTAGGTTGGAGAAGTTCTCATGGATGATATCCTGAAATATGTTTTCCAAGTTGCTTATACTCTTTCTGTCTCTTTCAGGGACACCAATGAGTCATAGATTTTGTTTCTTTACATAATCTCGTATTTCTCCTAGGTTTTATTAATTCCTTTTCATTCTTTTTTCTCTATTCTTTTCTGACTGTCTTATTTCAGAAAGCCAGTCTTCAACCTCTGAGATTCTTTCCTCAACTTGGTCTATTCTACGATTAATACTTGTGATGGCATTGTGAAATTCTTGTAGTGTGTTTTTCAGCTCTATCAGGTTGCTTACATTCTTTTATATACAGGCTATTTTGTCTGTCCGTTTCTGTTGTTTTATTCTGATTCTTAGCTTCCTTGGATTAGGCTTCAATGTACTCCTACATCTTAATGATCTTTGCTCCTATCCATATTCTAAATTCTATTTCTGTCATTTCCACCATCTCAGCCCAGTTCAGAACCCCTGCTGGAGAGGTGATGCAGTCATTTTTAGGACAAAAGGCACTTTGGCTTTTTGAGTTGTTGGAGTTCCTGTGTTGGTTGTTTCTCATCTTTGTGGACTAATGTTTCTTCAGTCATTGAAGTTGTTGACCTTTGGATTTTTTTTTTTTTTTTTTTTTTTTTTTGCTTTTATCCTATTTGATGACCCTGAGGGTTTGATTATGCTATGAAGTGAATTCTGCCAACTGGCTTTGTTTCTGGAAGATTTTAGAGAGTGAACACTTAGCTTTCAGCTCCTGTACTGGGTGCTATAACTCTGGGGGAGTGGTATGGTGACCTGACAGTGTTCTTTGGCTCCTTGAGGTTAGAAATCTGCTACACTAGGGGGGCCGAGGTACTCCCAGAATGCTGGTCAGTACTCTGATGGGTGGTGTCAGCCAAAGCATTTCATAGTGCGGTGACAGCAGGATCTGTCTTCATTCGCGTATGTCAGCAGCAGTGGCAGCCACAGCATGGCAGGGTGCACGCTCATCGGCTGCAGCAGGGTGCTAGTGGGTGTCAGCGTACCTGCCTCCATGCGGACATTCACCACAGTGGTGGAGGCATGACTCAGGGGAACGGGGCGGTGGCCCCTGCTGGTGAATGTGCATGCAGTCACACTGGTGGTGGTATTAGCATGGGGATTATTGCCCACTTTTAATTGGAATTTTTGTTTTTGTTTTTGTTCTTTGTTTTTGCTACTGAGCTGCTCGAGTTCCTTATATGTTCTGGTTGTTAATCCCTTGTTGGATGGATAGTTTTTAAATATTTTCTGCCATTCTGTAGGTTGTCTCTTTACTTTGTTAATTGTTTTCTTTGCTATGCAGAAGCTTTTTTAACTTGATATATCCCATTGGTCTATTTCTGCTTTTTTCACCTTTGCTTTTGAGGTCTTACCTAAAAAAATCTTTGCCCAGACCAGTGTCCTATAATGTTTTCCCAATATCGTCCTCTAGAAGCTTCATAGTTTCAGATCTCATGTTTACGTTTTTAATCGATTTTTATATATGGTGAAAGAAGGGAATCTCTACTCTTATTCTTCTGCATATGAATATCCAATATTCTCAGCACCATTTATTAAAGAGACTGTCTTTCCCTGATGTATGCTTTTGGCACCCTTGTCAAAAATCAGTTGGCTGTAATAATGTGGGTTTATTTCTGTATTCTCTATTCTGTTCCATTGTTCTATATGCCTTTTTTCATGCTAGTACCATACTGTTTTAGTTACTATAGCTTTGTAGTACAATTGAAAACCATGTATTATGATGTTGAGCTTTGTATTTTTTACTGAGGATTGCTTTAACTATTCAGTCTTTTGTGTCCATACACATTTTAGGATTTGTTTGTAATTACCTGAAGAATATCATTAATATTTGATAGGATTCTACTGAATCTGTAGATCACTTTAGGTAGTAGACACATTTTGGCAATATTCTTCAAATCCATGAGCATAGAATATGTTTCCATTTTTTTTGTGTCCTCTTCAATTTATTTCATCAGTGTTTTACAGTTTTCGTTGCAAAGATCTTTCACTTCTTCATTAAATTTATTCCTACTTGTGATATATATTTTTAGCTATTGTAAATGTTGCTGCTTTCTTATTTTTTATTTTCAGATTGATCACTGTTAGTTTGCAGACATACTATTAATTTTTGTGTCTTGGTTTTGTATGCTGCAGCTTTGTTAAATTTATTGATCTATTCTAAGAATTTTTTGGTAAAGTAGGCCTTTCTAAATATAAAATCATGCTATATACAAACAAGGATAATTTGACTTTCTTCCTTTTTAATTTGGATGCCCTTTCTTTCTTTCTTTTGCCTAGTTGCCGTGAGTAGAACTTCCAGTACTATGTTGGATAAAATTGGCAAAAGTGGGCATCATAGACTTGTTCCACATCTTAGTGAAAAGGCTTACAGTTTTCCCCATTCACTATGATTGCTATAGGTTTGTCACATATGTCCTTTATTGTGTTGAGATATATTTCTTCTATGCAAAATTTGTTGAAGGTTTTTATCATAAAGGGATATGGAATTTTATCAAAAGCTTTTTCAGTATCTATTGAAAGGATCATAGGGTTTTTGTCCTTGATTCTGTTGATATGCTGTATGACATTTTTTGATTTGCACATATTGAAAGATTCTTGTATCCCTGGGATGAATCCTACTTGGTCATGGTGAATGATCTTTTTAATGTATTGTTGATTTTTGTTTGCTAATATTTTGTTGAAAATTTTTGCATCTATGTGTGTCAGATATACTGTCTGTGGTTTCCTTTTTTGTTGAGTCTGTCTGGTGTTGGTATCAGGGTAATTTTTCAATATTGCCTTTTGTCTTCAGAATCTACATAGTGCAATAGGTTTTTAAGCAATTCTAGCAGCATTTTCTAAAGTATGTTTTTATACAGTGAACTCAAGCTTGTGGAGCTAAATATTAGTATGAGTTCTCAAGATTATTAATAAGTAAGTAAATAAGATATCCTGGACTTGTAGGTGGTTCACACTTAGATTAGCCTTAAATACATAAACAGATTTTTTTAAAAAGCTTTAAACCTTAAGATACTTTTATGTAATTCAGAAGGTAATGTTAGTGCTGAAAAATATTTTGTTCGTAACATTATTTTTAAATGTCATTTTAAATGTGAGGCTGAAATAAAATGTCATTTGTAGTAGGATGTTTAACCAAATGGAGAATGTCTGACTATTTCTCCCCAGAACCTTGTCTTGAGGGTTAATATTAAAATTACTCATGCCCATAAATCCTAAGAACTTCTATACCCAGTCATGACAAGTTTTCCAACCAAAAGACCTTATACAAATCTAAGCAATCATTCATCCTCTTCCTTGTATTACAATCAAGATTACAAATTATAGTTCTATAACCGAAAGTCTCTGGACTCTCATTTTATGTGTTGTAACTGACAATGCTAGTGTCCCCTACATCCTAATTTAGATTTAGAGAGGTTTTCTGCATTCTTTTCAAGAAGAGAGTATTCCAACTTCATATCTACACGGAACCAAAAGTTTAGGATTGGCAGTTCACTCCAGGTTTCTTGGAGTATATAAGCTGGTTGGGGCAATGATCTGGGAAAGGTAGTGTTAAAAAGCAATGAAACAGACTTAAGCATAAATGTCACTAAGTCTATTATATGTACACCAATAGTCATTATTTTTTCATCCTATACTTTCTATTTTTTTCTGTTCTAAGGCTGCATTTGTTAGCAATATTCTATAAAATTAGATTTGTCATTTTGGATTACACAAGGAGAATGGGACAAGGATAATTTAAAACAAGGATAATTTAAAACAAATCTAAGCAGTCCTACCGTTACAGATGGTTAGTATAACAGACAGTGTGCAGAAACTGGATCTAGGGAGCTGAAACAGAACTACACTGAGATCCAGAAGCTATAAGGTAATTGCTCCATAGAAATAATGAACTGGTTTTGGGGAACTTGAGAGTCAAATGTTGTTTCTAGTAATTAGCAAGGTATCAATATGATATTGCATAGTTTATTATTTAAAAAATAACTTTAATCTCTGTCATGTTTGTTCAGAAATAAAATAACGGTACTTATAGCACAATAAAATTCTACTTTTTGCCTAATGGAGGGCAACATGAGTTAGATATCTCACAAAATAAATTACATTTTTTTTCAATTTGTCAATTTCTGCTCGTTGAAAGCTACATTAAAGTCATGAACCTGCTTTTGAACATGTAGATACCTTCTGGGCATGTTATGGTTGTGTGCTTGGTAAGAAAGTTTACAGAGGAAAAGATGATTTATTCTCATGCATCTGAGATCTGGCAGGTACTTTCCTAGAGCTACCATATTTAATTCTTGCAATGGTCTTGTGACATACACATTATTGGGCTCATTTTATTATAAGAAGAAGAAATTCAGAGATTTTAGGTGACTACTCCAAAGTTAAAGAACCAAAAAAAAATGCTTTAGGATTTGAACACTAATAATTTTCTTGGTTTTAGAATTATTTCATCAGTGAGAGTTTAATTGACTCATAATTGTGTAATTCTCCAAAGAATATAGACTTTTCTACTACCCCTTGCTATAAAAGACATGGTAAAGAAAATATCCCAGGAATCTTACTTTTCAACATTTAAGTCTGCAATGCTTTTGACTGTCATATATTTAGGGCTTGCTATTTCATAATTGAAGGCCTTAGCTCCATTAGAAAGGATGTCAATATTACTTGACATTTATGTATCACTTTATTATTAAAACAGGCTTTACAATTTCTGTATCATACTTAGTAAGGTTTGATACCAAGAGAGATTTTGGGGGTTCTGTAAGATTACACAGCAAAGAGAGGGAGGAAGTTAAAATACAGTTCTTGCCAAGTCATTTAACATCCTTATTTACTTAACAGGAACTCCCTGAGGTAAAAAAATGATGGATCAGTGTGTTATGCAATTTTGGCATAATATTTTCAAAAATCTAGTAGTCAAAGCTTTTGACTAAAAATTAAAAGGCTGATTTTTATGGGTGGTGTTGGGTATAAAAGCGTATATTTCAACTTGTTAGAGCAATATATGGTCCCTTGAACATGCACATCAGCGATACTGGAAAAAACAATTTGACTGAATTTTAAAAATTGCATTATTTCAAGGTATATGTTCTTATTTTCTTTTTTTTTTTTTTTTTGAGACGGAGTCTCGCTCTGTCGCCCAGGCAGGAGTGCAGTGGCACAATCTCGGCTCGCTGCAAGCTCCGCCTCCCGGGTTCATGCCATTCTCCTGCCTCAGCCTCTCCGAGTAGCTGGCACTACAGGTGCCCGCCACCACGCCTGGCTAATTTTTTTGTATTTTTAGTAGAGACGGGGTTTCACCGTGGTCTCGATCTCCTGACCTCGTGATCTGCCCGCCTTGGCCTCCCAAAGTGCTGGGATTACAAGCCTGAGCCACCGCACCCGGCCTTATGTTCTTATTTTCTTTAAAATAATATTTTGTATTAAAACTTTCTGCTTAGGATCCAGGGCAATATACTTAATTTTTAAAGAATTTACTATATGAAAAACCATTTTTCTGAATATCAGATCTTTAATCAGTTAAATAAGTTATATAACTTAATGTGTTCCTCTTTAGGTTGTTATTATAGGTGAGTTCAAAATAAATTTGAGGTTCTATTTCAGCAACTGTATTAGCCTGGTTGTTAAGTTTGCTTCTTTTGTCTACTTTGTTTTTTATTATTTATTTCCATATCAACAAGGACTTTGTACTATCTCAAGTCATTTTTCTAATCTGGCAAGTTATTAGCTAAAAATGAATAATTGAATAAGAAATGAACATTTCCCAAAGACTTTAGCTCTAGGTAACATAGTGACCTAAGAGAATGTACACTTACTCTGTCTCACATATAGGTGCTATTGAATATTTTTAGTGGTGATGTTGAAGATATTTGAATTATGTTGGTGGTGAGTGGAGGCCAGAGAATTACTTAATATGTGGACTGGCATAGTGTTAAGTCTGGAAGGAACTGTGGTGAACAGTTTCTTTGCTTATGGTGCAGTTTCTTTTGAAGGACTTAAAGCAAGTACTGGAACTCATTTCCTAAGACACTTTGACGTCACTCATTGCCACCAAATTAAGAAAAGAAGAAGAAGAAGAAAAGAAAAACACCTGTAATGAGTTTTCAGAGGCTTATATGGTGTTACTATATTTTTTCAGAATGTATTGTTGTGTAACAAGAAATATTTCATGGGTGATCCAAAGTATAGGAGTTCTGGGATAGAAAAGCAAACTCTAGCATGGGGGCAGCCTAGGAGAAATGGGCCAAAAATTGAAGGGAATATTACAGCCATGACTGCAAAACTGCCTGTCAGCATTCCAGAAATAATTTATGGTTGTGCTCTTAAGCGAATACTTAAGTTTATGGCCAGTGCCTATGAACCAAGCTTTGTGGATGTTAATAAAGAGTTGACAGCTATCTTTCCATTGAAGTCTTTGCCTCTCTGAGTGGAATATATTGTCAACTGCCAATAAATAATAATCATTATTTCAGTTGCTGCCAGATGCTGCCTAGAAATCATGGAATTCAAAGGCAAATATTTGAAAGCCTGAACAAAAGTATAATTTCAGTCATTTGTTGCAGTTCTTTGTAGCTTTTCTCAAGAAAGAGCTTTTATAACAAATGTATATATGCAAGGGTTTATTTCTGGGGTCTCTGATCTATTCCCTTGGTCTATGTGTCTGTTTTTATGCCAGTACCATATTGTTTTGATTACTATACCTTTGTGATATAATTTCAAAATCAGGGAGTGTGATGCCTCTAAGTTTGTTCTTCTTGCTGAAAATTGCTTTGGTTATTTGGTGTATTTTGTGGTTCCATATGACTTACAATTTTTTTCTCTTTCTGTAAAAAATGCCATTGGGATTCTGATAAAGATTGAAGTGAATTTATAGATCACTTAGGGTAGTACAAACATTTCAACAATATTAATTCTTCCAATCATTGAACACAGATATCTTTCCATTTCTTAATATCTTCTTAAATTTCTTTCATCAATTTTTTCTAGTTTTTAGTATCCAGATCTTTCATCTTTCCAGTTAGATTTATTCCTATTTTGTTCATTATGTAGCTATTGTAAATATAATTATTCTCTTGATTTGTAGTTCATCATTAGTGTATAGATACTCAACTGATTTTTTGTATGTTTTGAATCCTGCAACTTTACTGAATTTGCCTATTAGTTCTAACAGTTTTTGGTGGAGTTTTTATGGTTTTCTATATATAAGACCATGTTGTCTACAAACAAGAACAATTTGAATTCCTCATTTCCAATTTAGATGCCAATTATTTCTTTCCTTTGTCTAATTGCTCTGGGTAAGACTTCCAGTACAAAGTTAGATAGAACTGATGAGAACGGGCATCCTTGTCTTATTCCTGATCTTAGGGTAAAGGCTTTCAAATTTTCGTCATTGAGTATGATGTTAGCTGTGGATTTGTCATAAATGGACTTTACTGTGTTGAGGTACATTACCTCTATACCTAGTTTGTTGAGAGTTTTTATCACAAAAGAATGTCAAATATTATCAAATGCTTTTTTCTTCATCTATTGAGATGGTATGTTTTTCTGTCCTTCATTTTGTAAGTGCGATGTATTACATTTACAAATTTATGTATTCTTGAATTCTTGGGATAAATCCCACTTCTTCATGTTGAACGTTCCTTTTAATGTGCTATTAAATTTGGTTTGCTAGTAATTTTTGAGGATTTTTGCATCTGCATTTATCAGGGATATTGGCCTGTGATTTTCTTTTCTAATGGTGTCTAATAGTGGTGTAATAGTGTTTAATATTTTCATATATTTAATGTTGCTAATTAACCTTCTTTTGTTTCAACTAAAATATTAAATAACTCCTGTTTCTTGTAAGGTAGGTCTAATGGTGGTGAAGTTTCTCAGATTTTGCTTTTCTGGAAAAGTCTTTATCTTTTATTTCTTGGAAGGATGGCTTTTCCAAGTAAAGTATTATTGATTGACAGATTTTTTTGTCTTTCAGTACCTGGAGTATATAATCCACACTCTCCTGTGCCTGCAAGTTTTCTGCACAAAAATCCACTGATAATCTCATGAGGGTTCCTTTGTATATGACTAGTTGTTTTTTTCTTTCTGTGTTCAGAGTTTCTTGTAACTGATTTTTATTTGTTATTTTTAAAAATTTTAATAAATATATATGTATAAAATAAAATGCCATGTTGACCAGGCTGATCTTTAACTCCTGGGCTCAAGTGATCCTCCTGCCTCAGCCTACCAAAGTGCTGAGATTACAGACATGGGTGTCATTCAATTTTAATAATATGATTATAATGTGTCCCAGTGAATAATATGATTATAATGTGTCCCAGTGAAGGCTTTTTTTATGAATCCTTTGGGCATCATAGATCTGGTGTTCATTTTACTCTCCAGATTGGAAAGATTTCTGTTATGATTTCTTTAAATATGCTTTCTGCCCTTTTCTCTGCTGCTTATGGGGCTTCCATAATGCATCTATTAGTTTGCTTCATGGAATCCCATAATTCCCATAGGCTTTCTTCATTCTTTTTCATTTCTTTATTTCTGTGACTGGAGAATTTTAAATGATCTGTCTGAATTCACTGGTTCTTTTTTCTGCTTGAGTCTGCTATTGAAGCTTACTATTATATTTTTTCATTTCATTAATTTTATTCTTCTGCAGAATTTGTCTTGTTCTTTTTTATTAATATGTTTCCATCTTTTTGTTGAACTTCTCATTTTGTTCATGTATTGTTTTCCTGATTTTATTTAGGTGTCTATCTGTGTTCTCTGGTGGTTCACTGTGCTTTTTTAAAACAATTATTTTGAATTCTTTGTTAGACAATTGTTAGATGTCTATTTCCTTGGGATTAGTCACTGGAACTGTATTTTGTTCCTTTGGTGGTGTTGCGTTTCTTTGATTCTTTGTGTTTCTTGAAGCTGTTTGATGGTATCTTCACATTTGAAGAAGGAGTCATCTCCTTCAGTGTTTACTGTCTGACACTGGGAAAGAAAAACCTTGACCAGTCAGCCCCGTTAGAGATTTTGGGGGTCTTTCAGACGTTTTTGTATGTAGAGGCACCCACTCTATTCCTCTTTTCTCTTCAAAGAGGTAAGTATTTAGATTTTGTATATTCTCTTGATCGTGCAAAGCCAGGCTTGTTGCTAAGAGACTCTCACTTATTTTCCTTAAGACAGTGTCCTGAGTTGTTTAATATTGTATGACTCCTCCCAATCCAGCGGAGTCAAGCCAGCTGCTGATATTTGCTTGCCATCTTTGGGAGCTTGCACATGCTGTCTTGCAAAGGCTCGGATGTTTTGTCTGTGGGTGAGCATAGGGTACCACATGTAGTAGACAGCAGGGCTCTAACCATTTTAGTTGAGGTGCATGGAATCCTGGGAATACATATCAGTTAGTTGGAGGAGTCCACAGGGGTCGTGGGTAGAGATCCTAGTGGAGACCATCATGAACCAGCCAGTGGGATTTATGGCCATTTGTTGAGATATTCATACAGGCTGCCACGGCCCCTACTCCTTTTCCCTGTTCCTAGTGTCCCCAAGATTATTTCATTTTGCTAATCCCCTTAGTATTCTGGGTGGGATGAGACAGAAGTGGGTCTCCTTGGAAGGAAGGAAGCTGCTCCCACTTTTCTTCATAAGAGAAATTGTAGGATGAGGGTTAGTTGAGTTATGAGTCACCATACCTTGCTGCACTTGAAAAATGAATCAAAAGTCAACAAGGAGGCTGGGCATGGTAGCTCTCATCTGTAATTTCAGCACTTTGGGAAGTCGAGGATGACTTGAAGCCAGGAGTTTAAGACCAGTCTGTGCAACACAGTGAAACCCCTGTCTCTACAAAAAATAAAAATAAATAAAAAATTTAAAAATTAGCTAAGTACAGTGGTGCACTCCTGTAGTCCCATCTTGTCAAGAGGCTAAGGTGGGAGGATCATTTGAGCCCAGGAGTTTGAAGCTGCAGTGAGACATGATCCTGCTACTTCCCTCCGGCCTGGGCAACAGATTAAGATGGTCTCTTTTAAAAAATAAATCAACAGGCCGGGTGCCATGGCTGATGCCTATAATCCCAGCACTTTGGGAGGCTGAGGCAGGCAGATCACCTGAGGTCAGGAGTTTGAGACCAGCCTGGCCAACATGGTGAAACCCTGTTTCTACTAAAAATACAAAAATTAGCTGGATGCGGTGGCATGTGCCTGTAATACCCAGGAGGCTGAGGTAGGAGAATTGCTGGAACCTGGGAGGTAGAGACTGCAGTGAGCCAAGAATTCGCCACTGCACTCCAGCCTGGGTGACAGAGCAGGACTCTGTCTCAAATAATAATAATAATGATAAACAAGATAAATCAATCAATCAACAAGGAATATTTAACAGCAATAACTATAAAGTGTACATTCAAACTAAATGCATCTTTTATGGGTCTCTCTTGGCACTTGGTGACATAGGTAAAGTGAAATTGTTTTTCATGTGCTTTGTAATGCATCTATTCTTGGATTTTGGTTGTTGTTGTTGTTCCACTGTGATGCTGGAACAGTGGAATCTTAGTTGGATTCTTGAGCTCACATAAAGGCATTTTTGACCACGAGTGTTTGTTAAAATTGGTGTTTCTTCTGGGGGTTGAGGGCTGGGACCTCCAGTTCCACAATCTTGCTGATATCACTCAAATGAGATAATTGTGGATAATAATTGCTAACATGCATGTAGCTCTTACATGTGCCAGACACAGTTATAAATAATTTTTATATATTAACTCATTTAATCCTTACAATAAACTTATATGGCAGATATTATTGTGTATACATTTTTAAAGATAAGGAAAGTGAAGTACAAAAGATTCTTGTAACTTGCCTAATTTAGAGAAAGAAGCTCAGAAGTTAAGATTCATACTTAGATGATCTGGCTTTATAATCCATACTGTTGCCTACCATACTACATGCTACCATATCAGGAAGATCATATAAATTATGAAATAGAAAGGGACTGTGTGCAAAGAACAAAAACGCCTTGCTACAGATGGTGACATTTGAGTTGATAGTTTTATAGCATAAAGGAACAAACCATGTAAAATTCTAGGAGAAGAGCTTTTCAGGCAGAAGAAACAAATGCAAAAGCATCCAGATGGGATGACGGCAACCTGTTTGAATGAAGAGATGCAGTTTTGAGTAGGGAATAGGGAAGATAGGGCAAGGACCAGATCATGTAGGGCTATGCTTTGGAAGGAGATTTCATTCTAAGGGTACTGCAGTAAAACAGGAAGAATTTAATCAGATCCATGATGGCTGTATGACAAGTAGATTATAAGGGAACAAGATGGAAGTAGGAAGCTATTGAAATTGTCTGGGAAAGAATCATGTGGACTAACCAAAGGTGGTGGTTGTGGAAACACTGAAACTTGTCACATTGAGAAAATGTTTTGGAAAGAGTGATAATAGGAATTAGTGGATGTAGGATGTGATAAAAGGGCATCATGAGGTGTAGACTCTCTGGGGTTCCAGGTCAGAACATCAGAGTGGATAGTGTTGCCATTTACTGAGCTGGGAAAGATTTGAGGAGATGTCATGAGGTGCAGGGGAGAAACAAATTCCGTTTGGTCAATATTGTTTCAGATACCCAAATAAAAGTGTCAGGTGGCAGAGAGATTTCTACTTTGAAGTTCAGAAAAGAACTTTAGGCAGGAAAACTTGGAGTTGTTAACATTTTGATATTTAAAACCATTGGATGGGATAGGGATAATATAACATAGAGGGAGGATTCAGCCATCAGAAAAGGAAAGCAATGAGGCCTAGTTCAAAATTCAGCTATCAGGGAAGGAGTAATCTACAGAAAACAACTGAGAATGAATAGCCATAGAAGGAAAAAGAGAATCACGAGACTGTGGATAGTGGAACACTAAGGAAATAGTTTCAAGAAGGATATGTTTAATCTGTGGCAATTCCTGCTTGAGACCTTAAGTATGATGAGAACCTGAGACTGCTGTTTGGATTTTGGTCACAAACAGAAGTAATAAAAACACTTTGATTCAGTGTGACTTTGGCAATTATGGCTCTGGATGCTAACTAAATTTCTAAATAAGGTGGATTAAGGGACACTTAAAGTAGTGATATTCAAAGTGTGGTCCCCAGACCAGGAGTATCAGCATCACCTGGAAACTTACAAATGCAAATATTGAGGCCCTACCCTAGATCTACTGAAACAGAAACTTTGGTGATGTGGTCCAACTGTGTTTTGATCATCATCCAGCTGATTCTGACGCAAACTACAGATTCACCTGGAGCCAGTGGTGTGCATGAGTGGCCTAGTAGAGAGTCTGGGGAGCAGAATGTACACTTTTATTCACAACTCTGTGTCACCAGTGACTTGAAATTGGCCATGGTGGGAGTACAGAAAACAGAAAAGTCAGAAATCTTCAACGTTACAGATTAGTTCTGTTCTCACCCTGCCCTGCCACCATCACCAACACACCAATATTGGTGAATTCAGTATGTCTAAGCAAGATCCCATGAATTGGCTTTTCTAATAAATTCTTACATGATGCTGATGCAATGGTCAAAGTCCCACACATTGAAAATTATCAAAACTAAATTTGTTTTATTCTATAATATGGCTCAAATGTTCTTTCCTTTCCCTCTTATAAATTTCTTAGTGGCATGATTCTGAAAATTATTATTGAATTTGCCTTCTTCTTCATTCTCCATAATGGGTGAATTCAGAAGTCACAACTTTTACTCTGTTATCATTACCATTATTTCAAACTAGATTTTCATTGCTTCTGGCCTCTATTATTACAGTAGCTTACCTCCTACCTCCATGAAAGTCTTCTCTAACTTACATGCCTAATGTAAGTTTACCCTGTGTAGACACTTTGGTGTCTCCCTCCTCTTTCCACCAAACCTTGACATAAAGTCATCCAGTGGCTACTATTGCTTTCTGCATCAATTCCCATCTCCTTTCATTGTTTTAAAACCCAGCACAAATTACCATTCTTCAACCCACACTAACATATATCCATCCCTTCGTCTTTTAAATTTACCAATTATATTTCCATGTCTCAGCTTTTGCTTATAACTCTGTAGAGGACTGGCCTATGTTTATTTAATTCTATATGTTTTGACTCCCCATATACATTCTGTCTGTTATATCCATTCTGATACAATGATATATTTTATGAATGTGGTCTTCAATTATATATTTGTGGCCAGGATGGAGAAGTGGAGGTTGCATGTTAGTACAATTGGGGAACATTGTAGAAGGTTAACACAAAGGGTTTTGGTAAGTAGGTAAATTTTATTCTGAAGGAGATTCTGAACTTGCTTATGTCCTTTTCAAATATTTTTTGAAGAAAGGAAAATAATCTGACGTTTATGGAACTTCTGTTTCCTAAAAACTGTGATAAACATTTTTTTCATGATCTTGTTTTATTTGTATTCTCACAACAATCCCATGAAAAGTATTATTGTATGGGTCTGTTGAAAAACCAGATATCTAGTTTATTAAATTTGTGGTTAATGTAAATTCAGGAGGAAAAGCTAATGTCATGGATGGTTGAGTCATGAGTCACCATTTTTTTGCCAAGCTAGAAGAATGATTCAGAAATCAACAAGGAACATTTAACAGCAATAACTATAAAGTCTACATCCAAATTAAATTCATCGTTTATATTTATAAGTTCTTACAAATTTGCTTGACTGCAGTTCAGGGGAGAGGTCAAATAAAACTTGCTAAAACTCAATATGAGCTGATAGGGTTATATACGGGCAATGAAACTAACATACTCTTAGTCTGTAGTTAAAGAAATATAGTGTTCAGATCAAGAAAAATATTTTTTCCTGTGTATTATTAACTTGCCAATGCTTATTTGGAGTATTGCATTATTTCTGAATATTATATTTAAGGGGATTTTAACAAAGTATAGAGCAAAAAAATGATGAATATCAGGATGGCATCATTATCATTGCTGACAGGATAAAGAGAGAATACTATGTGGGAATATTATTGCTGCATTAAAATTCTACCACATGAAAGGGCTGGAACGGCTGAGAGTTAGCTAAAGATGGGTGGATAGCTGGAGATAAAAGAGGGATAAGTCAATGTCAAGAGCATCTCTTCTAGAGTCAGAGCAGCCAACAGATGAATGGGTTGCTTTAAGAACAGCGATCAAGTAAAGCAGTTTCCATCATTAATGATTTTTAGATTTTATTATCTCTCTTATGTTGCCTTCAGGCTGCTCTTATTCAAAATGATATCTTTTCCTTCTGATATGTAATTGCACTGATAGACCCTATTTAATTATGAAGGTACTTAATTGCTCTTTATTCCATGTGTGTTGATAATATTCCCAACAATCTCCCTTCCACTGAAAGTCCCCAAGGCGGGAAAAATATGTTTTATATTCCACTCAGTACTATTCTGAACACATAGCTGGAGTTCAATAAACACTTGTTGACTGATTGGTAATTTTCCAACCTGCTGAGGCTGCTCTCTTTTGCAAGGGCAATTATAAACATTTCTAGGAGCCAACTCAAGTTCTTAAAATGATACAGATGATGTTCTGTTCTTTCTCGCTTCAATAGCAATCACACTACAGAAACCAGTGTCAGCAAAATGGGACAAAACTGTTGTTTTGATTTTCTTAATAAGAGAAGACAGGAAAATAATTCTCATTTAAAACCACTCCCACTCAGTAAACCATATTAAATTGTACTCTGTGTGAAAAACTAAGTCCTTGTGTTTACAGATTCCACAAACAACTTAGATGCTTCAGATATATTAGCAATGCCATCTCTTTTTATATCTGCACATATATAAGCCATTTTTCTCCCTCTATTAATGAAATGCATTATCAGTTAGGAGGATATTTTATGGCCTTTATAATTATAATTTTTCTAATACTATTTTTTCTTCCTCTTCAGAACTACTGAAAAGTATTTTTTCTCCCTCAAGAAATAAGGCAAACTATAACTAATTTTAACATTATTCTCACGTTACATGACTATGTTAAAATATAAATGCCATAGCAATTTTAATAAATGAAATTACTCTCACCGAATCAAATATAAGGCTGGCTTTCAGATTCATGGTCCTCATTTTTCTCATTGTTGCATATTTTCCTAATTCACTTTTTAGACTATTTTAACAGAATCATAATCAGATTTGTATCTAGATGGATGTATGTTGCTTTAATTATATACTTTGATAAGTGGTAGGATAATCTGAATTTCACTTTTGTCTCAAAATGAAATATGTAACATGTATTTTGCCGGTATCCAGTTGTCTGGTATGCGTGATTTCATATTTTGTGTATGTCAAACCAAGAAATAGCAGTGGGCTTCCAGTCTGTAAATGGGTGCTCTAGTCTTCTTTCACTAATTAATGATGTGGCTTTAAGCAAGTCACTTGAACCTTAAACTCTCAAATTCTTCGGTCCCTCCTTCGTAAGTGGGTGGATTTGGACTAGACGTCTAATATTCCTTCTAGATTTAATATTCTATTTCAGGAAGCCTTCAACTTAGTTTATACCTGTAAAACATACTTTAAACACATAACAGATATTTTACATTATAATTTGATCGAAACAATACCATTGAATTAGCAGTTCACAAACTTCAATGTTATTTAAACATATTTTAGCTACCAAACTTTTTTTCAAAAAATCTTACTCCTTTCAATATTTCTTTATACTCCTTAAGAGCAAAGTAATTTATTTTTTCTACTTTAGTGTTAAAAAAATCACACAATTAAGGCAGCATTTATGATGGGAATCACAAAAACAATTCATGTATCACAGTACACTGAGCCCACTGGCTTTTTTACCATTGAAATGTGTGGGATGGTTCTTCCTTTTATCTGATTAACACTGTTTTTAAGTGATCTTATCTAAGGGAAAAAGCAGTGGAAACAAATGATGAGTCAAAGCATGTTAAATCATATGTTTTAGAACAGATTAAACAGCTGCCATTATTTCTGTTAATATGAACACATCTCAACTTGTATGCCATTTCTTAAGACTGTATATTCCACTCTTGAAAATTGTAAAAAGGAGTAGGTGCTTTTATCACTGATGAGTTAAACCCAGTCAAATATGTGCACTGGTTTTCTAATCCAAGGGAGGGGAAGCTCCTTGATGTTGATGCACAATGATATGTAGAGGAACAACTATGGGTGTTTATAGTAAAGAGAAAATGTTAATGTAGAAAACTCTATTGGTTTTTCCCATGTCTATTTCACTTTCTCAGTTTCATGGGGCAGGGGCAGGTACTGCTTAACCCAAACCAACTCTCTTATTGGGCATGGATATATATTGCCATAATCAAAGTGAAATAGAAGAATTTCATTAGCTAGCTAGGGAACTTCCCACCCCTTTCATCCCTCTTTCTTTTATCTGCTTCCCCTCTCCTCTATTTATCCCCATCTTCTCCTTGATCCCCCTCTCTCTGGATGTGATGTGACCAAGGACCCTTATAAACCTAGCAATCACTGGAAGCCCTCTTATAACTATAAAGGAAACCAACTTCAGGACAAAATGAAACTCAGAAAGCACAATGTAAATCAAGGGAAAAGAAAAACAAGATACATTTTAAATGACATTGTTGAGCTGTCAGATCTATCCTTACTTAAGAAACAAAACTAGAATTTTTCTATTACCTGAGTTAACAAATGTATTTAATTACTAGTCTGTTTGAGTTAAATTTTGGGTTTTTATAACCAAAGGCACTTTAATTGATGTTGGCTTCAGACAGAGACCTTCTTTTATCTCCACTGTACTCCCACTAGCAATATCCTGGCAATATCCTTATAATTAGGTTCAATTTTAATGAATTTTTGCCTTGTCCATCCTCAAAAGTCCAACTCCTACTTTGTGCCTTAGATTACCCAAGATTTCATGCACCTAATATTGATGCTCAAGAAATTTCTTGTCTTTTATTCCCATCCAAATATGCTAGTATTCTTCCTTTTCTTCGTGTCTGACTTTTGGATTATGAGAGTGATGGGATAACTAGATAAATGAAATAGGGTGGATATGCTAACTAGTCTTCAAATGCATACCCTAGCCTATAAAGGAAAACCTATCAGACTAATAGCAGACTTCTCAAATAATGTAACAGACCCCCAAATGATGTCACATAGAAGCATGCTAAGTTGCAGGTGTTTTAAGAATTGTGTTAACCGAAAATCTGGCCTATGTGTTACTTAAAATGGCCCAGTGGTTTGGAGGCATTGTTAGCATGCCTCTCCCACTTGGAAAGACAAAATAATGTGCAGAGATTCACACTGTGCACTTCTTTCTAAGAAGCAACACAGGAACTTAACAGAAAAACTGAAAGAAACTATAGACCCTTTGAAAAAAGAAACAGCAGCCTACACTGTGAACCAGATGGAAAACTGTGAGTCTCCAGAGTGTGAGAGGGGGAGAGACTGCCACCGTGACACACACTCCCACCGGAGAGCCGGGCAATTCAGGCCATGGAGGGAGGTCTTAACACTACCCAGTGCTGGAGCTGATTTAGCGAGTGATGGGGTGAGAAGAAGCGGTATCAGGATGCACATTGCCTGCACTCTCACACTCCATCAAGGACAGAGGGAAGCCATTCCTGATCCTACCTCACAGGAGACCTCACAGAAGTCTACCAGCTAACTCAAGCTGCAGTCACAGGTGGAGAGAAGCTCCCACCTGAGATATGAGATTATAACCTTGAGTGAGGATAAACCCTGTTGGCCAGAACTGAGGGGCAAGTGGTAAGTTTGCTATAGCCATGGGTGCAGGAGCTGGGCACTCCTGCTTCACAGGTAGACCAGAAGGGGTGCGGCCTGAAAGCTGTGGTTTCACTGGTCTCCACTGGGAAGGCTTATGGCCTGGGGCAGTTTTTAGTTCTCAGTATAGGCTACCTGGAACCCAGCCTGCTGCTTTTAGCGAACATTATGAGTGGGATACGTGCCTTGCCAAATGCATGGGAGCTGAGTGGGGCTTACTGCTGCTTGCTAACCCCTGCATCCCATGTGGATTCTTCTGTGCAACAGAGGCAGCTGTGCTACTCCCTGAAACATTACCCCAGTAGCCAAGGAATTGACTTATGATCCTCATTGGGGCCGCTGCTTGTGCCTGCATGTGGGGAGCCAGAGCAAGGAGTTGCCTGACCTAGCCCATACCCAGCTTTGCCCCTCCACCTGCCCTGGTAGCACAATGCAATATACAGGGATGTGTGGGAGCTCCATGGCCCTACCCATTACCTGAGACACAGGAGTACCTCCCCTGAGTGACATAAAGCAAGCACAAATTCTACCACTACCTCCACAGCTGGTGTTTTTCTACAAGCCATGACCTACTGGCTGGAGGCCAACCGGCACAGCCCATTAAAACATCTGCAGAAACAATAACCCAGCACTCAGGAAGCCAAAGACTTTTCTGCAACCTCAGCTATTGCCATTGCCAGTATTACCTTAGCTAAACAGGAGGTCTTGAGTCTGTCTAGGTGCCCAATACATTACTACTACAGCTGGCATTTGAGAAAACCAAAACACTAAAGCTATTTATAACCAAGAAAATCTCAGAGTCTGTGTCACTCCCCACCCACCCCCATCAGAGGTAATGCTGGCACCTGGTGCTGGGAACCTAGAGGACAGGTCACATCACTGGATCCCTTGCAGACATTCTCCAGTACAGCCTGAATTGTGGCAGCCCCACTGGACAGCTAGACCTAGAGGAGCAGTAGAATTCAGAATAGCCTGGCTTCCAGGGACTACTATTTTTTGGGGAAAGAGTAGTGAACCACATTAAGGGAGCATCCCATGGTATGAAAGAAAGCAGACCATGGGCCTTGAGTCCCTTAACTTTCCACTTGTGAGAAGTTTCTTTCAGGAGAGACAAACGTGCAGTGCTGGGCTCCATGGGGAAAGTCTGCAGCTCTACCCCAACAGTCAAACAGCGCTCATGAAAGGTTTGAGAAGGTGATTTCTTTTTCCCCCCACCCAACACTGCAGAGAGCTGGGGCTTTTCTCATGGGAGCTCAGCATGGATGCATCTGTAGACAGACTTTCTGGAACACTTCAAGGTAACTATCCCACAGGAAGCGTGCCATCCACGTTCAGACTTACACAAGAGGTAGAGCTACAACCCTTCTCTAGAGGGAACATCATCATTCTTGCAGATAAAAAGAGGTACCTGTTTGATCTGAAAAGCTAGAACACCAGGTCGGGAGTGTGACTGGGAGGTGGATTGCTTTCCTGCTTTGCCTGGAAGGAGAGCTGGGGTGGCTCCCTCACTTCCCCCTGAAAAGACCTCAGTGTATTTCACAGAGAGCTTTGCCAGCTGCCTCTGTCCAGGCTGAGACTTCTTCCAATCATTGGATATTACATTTTCCCACCCACTTTAGCCACAACCTGTGTTTATCTGTGGGCACCTCCTAGTGGCCTGAAGCCTGAACTACTCAACCCAGTGAATAAAATGCTGGAAGAAAAACTTTTAAAAGTGCACACCACTGGGGAACAAAATAAGCTTCATGAGACCTCTGCCATTCCAACCCCTTAGGAGACAGTGAACTTACTCACACACCCAGCCCATTGCCACTACAACCGGCATCTGAGAAAGACACTTCGCAACGATTCTCTATAACCAAGGAACTCATACAGTCTTTGCCACTTGAAACCACCCAGAGCTGAAACTAAGTGTAAATAAACGATAAATGTTAAAGTCACATCTTCAAGGAGGAAAATTTTTTAAACCCAATTGAATCAAAAACTAATTTAAAAATAATTAGAAGAAATAGCCTACACAAATTAGAAGGAACCATAAAAATAATTCTGGGAACATAAAAAACATTTGAGTTGCTCTATGACAACTCAAAAAAATCATACTAACTCTCCAGCAGTGGATCCAAATCAGGATGAAATCTTTGAAATACTAGATAAAGAGTTCAAAAAGTTAATTATTATGTTAATCAAGGAGACACAAGAGAAAGTTGAAAACCAACATAAAATACCAGATAAAGAATTCAAAAAAGTTGATTATTAAGTTAACATAAAGTTGAAAACCAACATAATGTTTTTTTAATTCAGGACATGAATGAAAACTTTTCTAAAGAGATGGATATTTTAAAGAAAAGCCAATCAGAACTTCTATGAAAGACTACACATTCTGGCAACTACAAAATGCAGTGAAAAGCTTTTAAAATAGATTAGACCAAGCAGAAGAAAGAATTTCAGAACTCAAAAACAAGGCTTTCAAATTAACCCAATCAGCACAGCAAAAGTAAACAAAAAAGAATTAAAAGAAGAAGGAAAGTCTCAAGAAATATGTGGATTATATAAAATGGCCAAACATAAGGATTGTAGATATTTCCGAGGGAGAAAAAAGTAGCAAAAATTTCAAAAGCCTATTTGAGGAAAAACTTCCAGGGAGGAAAACTTCCCTGGACTTGCTAGTGACATAGATATCCAAATATAAGGAGGTCAAAGAACGCCTGAGAGACTCATTGCAAAAACAAAACATCACTAAGGCATATACTCATCGGGCTATCTAAAGTCAACATGAAGGAAAAAATTCTAAGAGCAGTAAAATAAAAGCATCAGGTAACCTATAACAGAAAACCAATCAAACTAACTGCAGACTTCTCAGCAGAAACCTTGTAAGCCAGATGGAATTGGGGTCCTATCTTCAGTCTCCTGAACAGAATGACTGTTGGTCAAGAATTTTGTGTCCAGCAAAACTCTTTCATAGATAAAGGAGAAATAGTTTTTCTCAGACAAATAAATGGTGAAGGAATTTGTCAATACTAAACCGGCTCTATGAGAAATGCTAAATAGAATTCTAAATCTTGAAACAAGTTGTTGTTACTCACCAGAATAAATACTCCTGAAAGCATAAAATTCACAGGGCTTATAAAACAGTAACAACATGAAGAAAACAAAGTCACTAAGTAACAATCAATATGATGACTAGAACAATACCTCACATCTCAATGTTTAATGTAAATGGTCTAAATGCTCCACTTTAAAAAGATACACACTGACAGAATGGATTTTAAAAATTTGCAAGCCAAATAGATACCTACTATTTTCAGAAGACATACCTCACATGTAAGGATTCTTATAGATTCAAGCTAATCGGGTGAAAAAAGACATTTCTTGCAAATGGAAACCAAAAGCAAGCAGGAGTAGCTATTCTTAAAACAAATAAAATAGACTTTAGAGCAACAATATTAAAAAAAGACAAAGAAGGTCATTACATAATTAAAATAGGATAAATTCAACAAGAAGATATAACATTTCTAAATTTATATGCACTGAACTCTAGAGCTCACAGATTCATAAGGCAATTCCTACCAGGTCTAAAAAAGAAAATACATAGTAACACAGTAATAATGGGCGTCATCAACACTCCTCTAACAACACTAGAGAGATCATCAAAGCAGAAAGTCAACGAAGAAACACTAGACTTAAATTGCAGTCTAGAATAAATGAGCCTAACAGATATTTACAGAACATTCTACCCAAGAACTGCAGAATATACATTCTTCTCATCAGCACATGGAAGACTCTCCAAGATAGATTATATGACAGGTCGCTAAATAAGTTCAATAAATTTTTAAAAATCAAAATCATATTAAGTTTCTTGTCAGACCATGGTAAAATAAAACTAGAAATCAATTCCAAAAGGAACCCTCAAAACTATACAAATACATAGTAATTAAACAATCTACTCCTGAATGATTTTTGGGTTAACAATGACATTAAGGTGGAAATTTAAAACATTTTTGAAATGAATAACAACAGTGACACAAGTTATTAAAACCTCTGGGATACAGCAAAAGCAAAGCTAAGAGGAAAGTTTATAGTGCAAAAAGCCAACATCAATAATTCTGAAAGATCACAAATTGACAGCCTAAGAATACACCTAAAGGAACCAAAGAAATAAGAAAAAACCACACCTAAAGCTAGCAGAAGAAAAGGAATAATAAAGATCAGAGCAGAACTAAATAAAATTGAAACAAAAAATATCCAAAGGACCAATGAGACAAAAAGTAGCTTCTTCGAAAAGATGAAATTGTTAGAACACTAGGTAGATTAAAACCAAGACAAGAAGAGAGAAGATCCAAATAAGACTAATTATAAATGAAAATGGAGATGTTACAACTGATACTACAGATATACAAAAGATCATTTGGGACTACTGTGAAGAGCTCTATGCACACAAACTAGAAAATTTAGAGGAAATGAATTAATTCCTGGAAACATACAACCCCCGCTAGCTTGAATCAGGAAGAACTAGAAATCCTGAACAGGCCAATAAGAAGCAGTGAGATTTAATCAGTAATTTAGAAAAACAACAACAACAACAACAAAAACCAAAACACTGCAAACAAACAAAAACAGTCCAAGACCAAATGAATTCACAGCCAAATTCTACCAGACATCCAAAGAATTGGTACTAATTCGATTGAATCTATTCCAAAAGATTGAGAAGAAGAGAATCCTCCCTAATACATTCTACAGGCCCAGTGTCACCCTGGTACCAAAGCAAAGAAAAGACTTAACAAAAAAAGAAAACTACAGACCAAATCTCTGATGAATATAAATGCAAAAATGCTCAACAAAATAGTAGCAAACCAAATCCAACAGCACATCAAAAATTAATCCACTATACTCACATGGGTTTCACTTTAGGGATGCAGAGATGGTTTAACTAATTCAAGGGAGTAAATGCGATTCATCACATAAACAGAATTTTTTAAAATAAATATATGATCATTTCTATAGATGCAGAAAAAGCATTCAATAAAATCCAGCATGACTTTATGATAAAAACCCTGAACAAACTAGACATGGAAGAAACATACCTCTAAATGATAAAAGCTGTATATTCCAAACCCGTAGCCAACATCATACTGAATGAGAAAAAGTTCAAAGTATTTCCCCTATTAACTGAAATAAGACAAGGATGCCAACTTTTATCCCTTCTATTCAACATAGTACAGGAAATCCTAGCCAGAGCAATCAGACAGGAGAAATAAATAAAGGGAATTTGATTTGTAAAACATGGAGTCAAATTATCTTTGTTTGCCAATGATATGATCTTATATCTGGAAAACCCTAAGGACTCTTCCAAAAGACTCCTAGACCTGATAAATGAATTCAGCAAAATCTCGTTACAAAATCAATATGCATAAATCAGTATCATTGCTATACATCAACAACAACCAAGCTGAGAATCAAATAAAAAACTCAGTCCCTTTTACAGTAGCTACAAAAAGATAAAATATGCTAGAACATACTTAACCAAGGAGGTGTAGTATCTCTACAAGAAAAATAAAACACTGCTGAAAGAAATTGTAGATGACAAAAGCAAATGGAAATACATTCTTTGCTCATGGGTTAGAAGAATCAATATGAAAATGACCATACACTCCAAAGCAATCTACAGATTCAATGTAATTTCTATCAAATTACCAACACTATTTTTTACAGAATTAGAAAAATCAATCCTAAAATTCACACGGAACCAAAAAACAGCCCAAATAGTCAAAGCAACCTAAACAAAAAGAACAAATCTGGAGGCATCGCATTACCTAACTTGAAATTTTACTACAAGGCTAAAGTAACCAAATCAGCATGGTACTGGTATAAAAGTAGATCAATGGAACATAATAGAGATCTCAGAAGTAAAGCCAAATACTTCAAAACAACTGATCTTTGATAAAACATACAAAAACATAAATCGGGGAAAGGACATTCTATTCAATAAAGGGTGCTAGAAAAATTGCATAGTCACATGTAGAAGAAAGACACTGGATCTCTGTCTCTCACTAGATACAAAAATTAACTTTACCTTGACTAAAGACCTAAAGCTAAGACCTGAAACCATAAAAGATCTAGAAGAGTACCTGGGAAAAACTCTTCTGGACACCAGCATAGTCAAAGAATTTATAACTAAGATCCCTAAAAGCAAATCCAACAAAACAAAAATAATGAATAGGACTCAAACTAAAAAGCTTCTGCACAGCAAAAGAAATAATCATTACAGTAAACAGACAACTTAAAAACTGAAATGTGGACAAAAGACATGAATAGATATTTCTCAAAAGAAAATATACAAATGATCAAAAAACATACGAATAAATGCTCAACATCACTAATTGTCAAGGAAATGCAGATTAAAACCACAATGTATACCACCTTACCCAAGCCAGAATAACCATTATTAAAAAGTAAAAAAAAAAAAACAAAAACCCAAAAGATGCTCCAGTGGATGTGGTAAAAGAGGAACACTTATATGCTGCTGGTGGAAATACAAATTAGTACAACCTCTATGGAAAAGAGTATGGAGATTTCTCAAAGCTAAAAGTAGATCTACCATTTGATCCAGGAATCCCACTACTGGGTATCTACCAAAAAGAAAAGGAATGAATGTATCAAAGAGATGCCTGTGTGCATATGTTTATTGCAGCACAATTCACAATTAGAAGGATATACAGTCAACCTAAATGTCCATTAACTGATGAGTGGATAAAGAAAATCTGATGTATGTATATCATGGAATACTACTCAGCCATAAAAAGAATGGAATAATGTATTCTGTGGCAACTTGGTTGGAACTAGGGGCCATTATTCTAAGTGAAGTAACTCAGGAATTGAAAACTAGATACTACAGATTCTATCTTATAAGTGGGAGCTAAGCTATGGGTATGCAAAGGCATACCAAGTGGTATAATAGACATCGAAGACTTAAAAGGGGTGAGGGGGTAAAGAATGAAAAACTACCTATTGAGTACAATACGCACTATTCAGATAATGGGTGCACTAATATCCTAGACTTCACCATTATACAATTCATCCATGTAACTAAGAACCACTTTTACCCCTAAAGATTACCCTCACCAGGCAGTAATGAGGCAACCCTCTTCTTCCTCTGCCAAAGCAGTTTCAGAAAAAGCCAACTAAAGCAGAAATGTGATCCTGAATTTTAAATATGATCCATAGTCTTTTAACATAATAACCAAAATGTCTCCATTTCATTCAAAAATCACTTGTCATATCAAGAACCAGGAAGATCTCAAGCTGAATAAAGAACATACATTTAATAGATGACAGAGATGTTAGAATTATCTGACAAAGATTTCAAAGTAGCCATCATAAAAATGAATGAACAATCATAAACATCCTTGAACAAATGAAAAAAATATCACCTATTTCAAAATTGGTTGAAGAGAAGATTTGGAATGTTCCCAACACAAAGAAATGATAAATGTTTGAGATAATCGATATTCAAATTACCTAGATTTTATTATACATTGTATGCTCATATCAAGCTATCACATGTACCCCATTAATATGTACAATTATGTAGCCATAAAAATTAAAAATAAAAATAAGCAAAGGGGAAGAATGTCACCAAAGAAGAATAAAAAAATAGAATGTTACAGCAAAGAAATCAAAGAAGAATTAAATAGAAATGTTAGAACTAAAAATATTAACCAATGAAGTAATAATTTAGAAAGTCAACATATGGGCTCAATAGCTGAATGGAGGAGACAGAGAAAAGAACCAGCCAATTGAAAAATAATACAAATAGAAATCTAAATAACAGGGACAAAATAGACTTTAAAGAAAACAAAAACAAAACACAACTTCAGAAATGTATGGGACTATAATGCAAACCCCAAACATGATAAGCCCAAAGAAATCCACATGAAATCATACCATAGACAAACTTCTGAAAATTAAAGACAAATGTTTAAAGCAGTCAGAAATAAATATCACATTCTCTATGGAAAAAAGGACGTTCAGATGACACTGGATCTCTCATCAGAAACCAGAGAAGCCAGCAAAAATTACAATAGTTTTGAAGTGCTGAAAGAAAAAATTTTGTCAACTCAGGATCCTACATCCAGTAACAAATACTCTTCAGAAATAAAGGAGAAATCAAGAAATTCTCAGAGATGAAGGAAAAATAAAATAATTTGACACCAGCAGACCTACATTAAAAGAATGACTATCTTGGTTGAAGTATCAACAATGCAAAAACTTGTATTATTTGCTCTGTGGCCTGAAATATTATTGAAGGCTTTGCTATGGATAAAAACAAAACAAAGTGATAAAAACAATACCTCTAAGTCTGTAATATTCTGCCAAAGTAAAGATCATACTTTAGAGTTATAGTGGTAGGAGTTGAAATCTCCACTTTAATGGTCTCTTTCAAATTGGATAGATCATGGTATTTTAAAAGCCACACATGTCAGTTTGCATTTATAATCCATTCATAATCTCATGGCATGTACTGCCCAAGAAAATACTACTGATTCTTCTGTAATACTTGATGTAAAAACTTCTTTTGTAATTTAACTGAGCTATAACTTGGCAAATTAGGTTTGTGACTATTTAGGGAAATAATAAATTAATAACTAGATTAATAAAAGGAGAAGAACCAAATAAATACAATCAGAAATGAAAAACATGACTTTACAGGTGATCTCAAAGAAATATAAAAAGCCCTCAGAGACTATTATGAACAGCTGTATGCACACAAACTAGGAAACGTAAAAGAAATTGATAAATTCCTGGAAATACGCCCTCCCAAGAACTGGGAAGAAATTAAAATCCTGAGCAGACCAATAATCAGTTCTGAAATTGAATCAGTAATAAAAAGCCTACCAACCAAAAAAAAAAGGCCTAGAGCAGATGGATTCACAGCTGAATTCTACCAGACATACAAAAAACAGCTAGTACTAATCCTACTGAAATTATTCCAAAAAATTGAGAAGGGATTCTCTAGCTTATTCTTTGAAGCCAGCATCATTCTGATACCAAAACATGACAGAGACACAACAACAACAACAACAAAAAAAGAAAAATATCAGGCCAATATCCCCAATGAACAGAGATGCAAAATTTTCTCAATGAAATACTAGTAAACTGAATCTAACAGCACATCAAAAAGTTAATTTACCGTGATCAAGTAGGCTTTATTCCTGGGATGCAAGGTTGGTTTAACATAGGCAAATCAATACATGTGATTCACCACGTAAACAGAATTACCAACAAAAACCACAAGATTATCTCAATAGGCACAGAAATAGCCTTTGATAAAGTTGAACATTCCTTCATGCTGAAAACCCTCAAGAAACTAGGCATCAATAGAACATATCTCTAAATAATAAGAGCTATTTATGACAAACCCATAGCCAACATCATAGCAATTAGGTGAAAGCTGGAAGCATTCCCCTTGAGAACTGAAATAAGACAAGGATGCCCACACTCACCATTCCTATTCAATATAGTAATGGAGATCCTGGCCAGAGTAATCAGGTAAGACAAAGTAATCAGGTAAGAGATTACCACATCCAAATAGAGAGGAAGTCTAACTCACTCTTTGCAGACAACATGACTCTGCCTAGAAAACCCCACAGATTCTGCCAGAAGATTCTAGAACTGATAAATGACCTTAGTAAAGTTTCAGAGTATAAAATCTATGTGTAAAAACCAGTAGCATTTCTATACACCAATAATGTCCAAGCTCAGAACGAAATTATGAACACAGTGTCACTTACAAAAGCTACAAAAAGAATAAAATACCTAGGAATACAGCTTACTAAGGACGTTAAAGAACCTTGCAAAGAGAATTACAAAACACTGCTGAGAGAAATCAGAGACAATGCAAACACATGGAAAAATATTCTTCCTATTCCATGGATAGGAAAAATCAGAATTGTTAAAATCACCATACTGCCAAAAGCAGTTTACATATTCGATGCTATTCCTATCAAAGTACCAATACATTTTTCACAGAATTAGAAAAAGTTATTCTAAAATTCATATGGATACCAATTTTATCATATGAATAAAATTCATATGGAATCAAAAAAGAGACTGAATCACCAAAGCAAGCCTAAGCAAAAAGAACAAAGCCAGAGGCATCACCCTACCTGACTTAAAACTATACTACAAGGCTACAGTAACCAAAACAGCATGATTCAGGTACAAAAACGGGCAGACTGATAGAACAGGTTAGAGAAGCCTGAAATAAAGCCACAAACCCACAACCTCCTGTCCTCTAGCAGAGTTGACGATAACAAGCAATGGGGAAGGGACCTCTAGTCAACAAATGGTGCTGGGATCACTGACTAGCCATATGCAGAAGATTGAAACTGAACCCCTTCCTTTCACCATATACCCAAATTAAGATGGATTAAAAACTTAAAAGTAAGACCTAAAACAATAAAAACCCTAGAAGAAAACTTAGGAAATACCATTCTGGACATGGGCCTTTGCAAAGAATTTATGACTAAGTTCCCAAAAGCAATTGCAACAAAAACAAAAATTGACAAGTAGGACCTAATTAACTTAAAGAGCTTTTGCACAATAAAAGAAACTATCAATAGAATAAACAGACAACCTACAGAATGGGAGAAAATATTAGCAAATTATGCATCTGACAAAGGTCTATTATCCAGAATCTATAAGGAACTTAAATCAGTAAGCAAAAATGTGTTAATTGCATTTAAAAGTGGGCAAAGGACAAGAAGAGACACTTCTCAAAAAAAGACGTACATGTGGCCAACAAATACATGAAAAATGTTCATTATGACTAATCACTTGAGAAATTCAATTTCAAACTATGAGATACTATCTCACACATGTCAGAATAGCTATTATTAAAAAGTGAAGAAACAACAGATGCTGTTTAAGCTGCAGAGAAAAGGGAACCCTTATACACTGCTGGTAGGAATGTAAGTTAGTTCAGCCACTGTGGAAAGCAGTGTGGAGATTTCTCAAAGAACTTGAAACAGAACTATCATTTGACCCAACAATTCCACTATTGGGTACACACCCAAAAGAAAATAAATCATTCTACCAAAAATATGCATGCACTCATATGTTCATCACAATGCTGTTCACAATAGCAAAGACATGGAATCAACCAAGATGCCCATTGATAGTGGACCAGATAAAGAAATTTTGGTACATATAGACCACGGAATACTGCACAGCCATAAAAAAGAATGAAATCATGTTCTTTGCAGCAACATGAAATGTAGCTGGAGGTCATTATCCTAAGCAAACTAGTGCAGGAACAGACAACCAATTCCACATGTTTTCACTTATAATTGGAAGCTCAACATTGAATATAAATGGACACAAAGATAGGAACAAAGACTCTGGAGACTGCTTCATTGGGGAGGGTGGCAGGGGGCGCATGGATGGGAAGGCTACCTGTTATGTACTATGCTCACTACCTTGGTGATGGGCTCATTCATACATCAAGCCTTAGTGACATGCAATTTGCCCATGTAACAAGCCTGCATGTGTAACCACTAAACCTAGAATAAAGTAGAAACCAATAGTAATAATAATTAAAAAACCATCTGGGATGTTTATAAAATTCAGGTTCCTGGGCACCACCCCAGACTTAATTGAATCAGAATCTTAGGTGAGATGACACTAAAACTGTATTCTTAACAAGCTCCCCAGTGATTCTTATCCATGCTGAAGATTGAGATTCACATCATTAGATTGTACAAGATGTCTTTATTAATGCCACCATCTGTGGGCAAAGTGGGAGTGACTTCTCTCATCAATGGACACACTGCTTTGTGCTCGGTTTCCTCCCATACCTCTCTGCCTTTTCTAATGGAATTCCTTTGCATGCAGCAGCCTAGCACCTCTTACTAGATCATGCATCCAGCTGAACTTTACTTAACAGCCAAACACACGGTTATTTTCACAACAATATTTTCAGGCTGTGTATTAAGCCTGGTTCAAAGCACGAGGGCACTTGATTTCACAGCTGTGATCACAGGTATTAAAGAACAGATGTACTGATTTTCGGGGCACCCATTTTTCATTGTCTTTTGATGTCCTTGTCCACAAGGCAGAATGGCAAGAGGCTTAGAAATCTAACCATGTACCGGTTATGTTGTGTTCGCTTTGAGCCTATATCCTCATTGAAAACAGCTGCTGAACTCAGAGTTATTATGAAGACTCCTGGAGAGAAGGCAGAATGGAATAAATGGGAAGAGCACAGGCTTTGGAGTTCAGAGAGAGCTGGTGAGAATGCCACCTCTGTCTCCCACCAGCTGTAGGATATGGGGCAAGTTATTTTACCTCTCTAAGCTTCATCTTCAAAATGAGACTAATAATAGTCCCTTGACCAGCATTGTCAAGATTAATTGAAATGATCCAGATACATGGTGAGTGCTCAATAAATTGCAAGTATCGTTTTCAGTTTGGGGAAAGAACTAGACACAGTGCCAGGGATGCAAGGCATTTTTTCCTCTTATAATTTAAATCTTCTGAGCAGAGTTATCAGCTGTGCAGCTGTAAAGTGAATTTTAGAGGTACACAGACCTGGGACCAATTCCTGCCCTAGTATTTCTTACCTCTGTGACTTTGGCACAAGTTGTTTAAATTTTTGAGCCTCATTTTTTGTTTTTTAAATAAAGGAAATAGTAGTTATATTTACCTCACAGAACTAGCATGAGACTCTAAAGTAGTATAGCTTACCTTTTTCTCTCCCCTCCTCCCATGCCCCTCTTCCCAAGAAAAGAGATACTGGCTAGTATTGTGCATGGGTTTACAGTCAAATTCTGGTTAATGAAGTTGCTATTCAATTTGTCACTAAATCATGATTGCATTTTTTCAAATAATATAGCTAGAAGACTCCAGTCCTCTTGACTTAGATCAAGATGTGTTATTTGTTATGTAACCAGTTTACCATTTTTTCTAGGTTCTTGAATAGACAATCATACCCATAGTTAAGTGGCTTCTTGGGACATCCAACCCATACAAGATGGCCCACATTAAAAGAATGGATGCAGTTAATATAGACTCCAGTTGAATCTGGAATGTAGACTAAGAATCCTCTTTTGAGCATAGGCTATGGCATGAGCATCCTTGCGCCCATATGGTGCATTTCTGTCTTTGGAGAGGAAAACTGTAGTAAAAAACTGTTACACTTACAGGAAGCTCAAAGTAATCATGGAAAATTATATTTCCTAAGTGTTTTGTACTTTAATAACTCAGATTACAGCTTGTTTGAGGTAGCAACATTTAAAGAGGGAAAAAAAAAAAACTTTTGTTTAGATCCCTTTTCAATATGTTTTCTTTTTAAATGAATCAGGAAATATTTTTGAATAACAGATATGTGATTTACAACTCAACCAAAAAAATTATTCACATGTAAAGAACATATTTCCTAGTTTTTTCTTATTCTAATTTCTTCTTTTCAAATTCTCTTATTTTTGCTTTTTTCATTGGTACTTTTGATTCCATTTCTCCCTAATATTTCAGTGAGCTATTATTTCTTTACAAAATCATGGTAGGAACTTTGCTCACCTTTCATTTCTTTCTGGATTTTTCAGTGATAATTGAACAAAACATAGTAGTAATTATTACATTATTGCTTTCTTCTTGCCTGTGCCATTTATTGTCATTGTTTTTCCTTTTTTCTTCCTTTCTCCCCTGCCTCCACTGCACCCCAGATTATCAGATTATCACCCTACTATGATGGCATTTCTGAGTTAAATTACCCTTAGTAAGACAGCAAATGAGTAGAAATTAAAATGAATATGTTAATACTAATTTCATCTATGTCAACTGTCTGCACAGTCTTGTAAGCAGACATGATAGCCTTTTGAGTAAATTATTGCTGTTGAAAAGGATCATAGATAATCTTGGTAACTTCAACACACTTTCAAATTCCTGAAATAGCATTTATTTCAATTATGTTTTAGGTGTACATTAAACATTTTTACTATTTATCTATAAAGTGCATCAGTAGTACAGCTTTTCAAAGGATGATGATATTCTCTGCATTGCTGATAGTGATCCAATGCCCAAAGGCTGCTAAAAAAAAGTAACATGAATTAGAAAATAATAGTGTTGTCCATTGCTAAAAAAATTGTTTTAGTTATATAGAAGAATATAATTAATGCCTAATTCATTATAAGTAAGAAATATTCTAAGACACTAAATGACTAACCAGTTTTCTTTTAATTGAAAGCAGGGGGTATTAAATAGAAAGGGCATTTTTATTTCTGCTCATATTCATTTTGCTGAAAATTGTGGATTCTGGGAAGGCAAAAATGAATAGGCAATTCAATAGAATAAGCCATAAAGAAGAATTTCTCATATGTATTTGTTATATAATGATTTTGTTGAACTTCAGTAAAATTTTGCGAAGCACTTTGTGTGAAACACTTAGAATTTTTCCTATAATCCTGGAGTGTTACAGTTATTAATTTTAAACAGAAAATGCTATCTCTTTTCTCATTAATGGGAGGAGACAGCTGTGTTACCTGATGCTATGGGCTGAGAGAAACCCTGGTAGTCAATCACATCATTCATAATATGTTGGGATTGTGCTTCTGGCATTTGCTTATTCGGAAATAATGCATATCATTAGAATTTTTCACTGTGATTGCATTTTTAGTTGATATATTCTGCTAGGCCTAACACTGAAATACAGTTGTCCAGAACATCAGTGGTTCTCCAAATTTTGAGAAAAATACATCACACTTCAGTGAACTAGGAGGTTTATATTTCATGTGAACCTGAGCCACAGAAAGAAATTCTCTTTTCTTTGAACAATGTCAAGATATAAGCCATTTCCCCTAGATGCACTGTTTCCATTACTCTACCTAGGGATGTAGTATTAGTCCAGTGCACAGACACTTGTAATCAGAGCCCCAGCATTCCATTTGTAATTAGGGGAAACACAAGGAAAACTGTACAATTTGGACTCTGAACATCTGATAACCAGATGGCAGGTTAGCCTCAATGTAGTGCAAATATTGTCTGTTTGCAAGACTGATATTTGCACACACGTCTTTGGCAGATGATGGTAAAGCATTGCACAGAAGAAGCATGTGTCCTGAGTCACACAGCACACAGAAGGAAACATCTTCCTCAAGTCTATTTTCTCTCCTCGCTTTGCAAAGACTGATGGATTATTTTAAATACAAAGATGTTTTGAAAGTTAAATGTGGAGATAAGTGGCCTCCAATCTGTGAAGTTTTCTTTATCTTTTTTCCTCCACAGTTAAAATTCAAACTTAGAATTTCTCACTCATCTAGGTTATTTTGGTTTATTTCATGTTTTTTTTTTTTTTTTAATCCTGGCCTAAATGCAATTAGCCACACAGAATGTGATTATCAATCATATTCAAGTCCCTCAGCATAAGGTGTATGTATAGATAGGTAGACGTAGAGATAGACATATAGTTTGTCTAGGTATGTATGCCTGTTTGTGTGTGTGTGTTTGCTTAGATTCATATTCGGATTTTTTGTTTGTTTGTTTTGTTTTGTTTTTAAGACAGAGTCTCTTCTGTCAACCAGGCTGGAGTGCAGTGTTGCGATCTCGGCTCACTGTAACCTGTGCCTCCCAGGTTGAAGCGATTCTCCTGCTTCAGCCTCCCAAGTAGATGGTTTTACAGGCATGTGCCCCCACACCCAGCTATTTTTTGTATTTTTAGTAGAGACGGGGTTTCACCTTGTTGGCCAGGCTGGTCTTGAACTCCTGATCTCAGGTGATCCACCTGCCTCAACCTCTCAAAGTGCTGAGATTACAGGCATAAGCCACCGCTCCTGGCCTCATATCTGGATTTTTTTCATACTCTGCTCATGGGAGACTGTGTAGCACAATGAAAAGATGTCCATAAGTTTTGGAATCTCTGAAGGCAAATATGTATAGTGGTTAAGAACATGGACTCTAAAATCAAAATTGCCTCATAAATATGTACAACTAGTATGAATGCACACTAATTAATTTTTTAATTTTTAAAAAAATGTCTCAGTGATTCTATACAAATTAATCATCTACACTGTGCCTCGGCTGCTTCATCTGTGACATGACAATGACATAGGGTCATTATTATAGATTTATCTCATTTAACTCCATAACAAGGTTGTTATGGGTGGTTACAGATTTATCTCATTGTTAACAAGGTTGCTATGGGGTTAAATGAGATAAATCTATAATGACCCTATTATCTATAAAGTTCTTATAAGAGGGACTCTTGTATAATAAATACTGTATAAATGTTACTTTTCTTTTTGTTAATTAGTCTGCCATATGTATACTACCTTGTACCCAAAAGACTTTGGGTGATAATTTTAAAACACTGAATAAATACGTGTTTTCTTGAACTGGGCTTAGTTATGAGTCAGAGGTCCATAACTACTCAGCCATGTGCCTTTGAGTAAGCCACTTAACTCTTCTAAGCCGATTTCCTCATCCATGAAATGGGGCAGTAATTGCTGCCCTGTTTTCCTCACAGGATTATTATGTAGACCAAGTGAAACAATTTATATGAAAGTATGGGTTTAGCTTGAAATGCAACACAGATAGTTGTAATGCTATTTTTTTAATCTCCAAAAGGGAATGCGATAACCAATTCAGGCTTTCACTTCTTCTGGTCTAGCAGGCATGATAATACACCTACACATATGACTATATTAAAGGTAGAACCTGCTACTGTATCAGAAAGTTCCAGAACAAATGCTTCGATACAACTTAAAATATAATGAAATTGTTTCTCCTTCTAGAAATAATGGAAAGAGAATAAATACACACTAGTTAAGCCTTAGTATATGCTTTGAAGTAATTTTTAAAATTGTTAGTTACCTTGATTACTATCTTGCATAAATAATATGTTTCATCTGGAGCCAGATCAAATCAACTGGGAACACGTACCAAAACCTATAAGAATCTTAGCACTTTGACAGATTTTATTTCTTGGTGTATTAGGAGAACATCAGGACATTTTTTTGAGCGCTCCTTGCTCAAAACTGTTTTCATCTTAGGAAATTAAAAATGTATGCTCACAGACATTTCACTCAAGCCATTTTGTTCAGCTAGTAAATATTGTTGTTTTCTTCTTTCTTTCAGAGGATAAAGGATATGTCTCATCAGTTTATGTGGTTTAAAAAACATATCCATCAGATAACATAAAATTTTATCTGGAATTCAAGTGGGATGTCTTTATTTTTTTAATTTTTTGTTTTGTTTTGCTTTTTACTTTTGCTTCATCTGAGACCTGTGTGAAATCAAGTGGTTTTTAAAAGTCAAGTTAGTTGGTTTATTCTGATGTGTTTGGTCTTTAAAATTTCATGTTTTGTCAGCTGGGCACGGTGGCTCAAGCCTATAATCCCAGCACTTTGGAAGGCTGAGATGGGCGGATCACGAGGTCAAGAGATCAAGACCATCCTGGCCAACGTGATGAAACCCCGACTCTACTAAAAATAAAAAAATTAGCTAAGCGTGATGGCGCATGCCTGTAATCCCATCTACTGGGAAGGCTGAAGTAGGAGAATCGCTCGAACCGGGGAGGCAGAGGTTGCAGTGAGCTGAGATTGCACCACTGCACTCCAGCCTGGGCGACAGAGCAAAAAAAAAAAAAAAAAAAAAAAAAAAAATCATATTTTGAGAAAGGTATCAGAAAAACTAGCAGCTATTGCCTTTAAGATTTTCTGTGGGATTTAGGTCTCAGGTGTAATGTGGAGAGACACTGAACCCACACAGAGCTAAAACTTCTAACCGAAGTATCCTTAGAAGAGTCCATTGGACTGCTTTGGTAACATCTCTCCTGTCTATACCAGAATGACTTCTCTTACACTTCATTTTGGAAAGGCAAGAGATGAGAGTCATTCTTAATGGCTGCATAGATATGTGTTAGACCAAAGAAAGGTGTGTGGCTCAGAGGTTGCAGACAACTTCCCTATGCTCACTCTCCTTTCATAGTATTGCCCTTCAAAAGAAAGAAAACATTTAACAAATATCTACCTATATTATTTGTATTAGTAATGGCTCTGCCTTGAATCAACTATTTGAATTCTGTTTTATTACTGAAATGACTTTTACACCACCCACTCCTGATATTGCTCATAATATCTTACTGAGGTACTTTCAGATATCACATCAAGCATGGGTGATTTGTAGCCATAAACAATTGTCACTGTAGATAATAGCTGACTGTACAAGGCTGAGATATTTGAGGCCTCAAAGCCATCATGTTTAATATCCAGAAGTGCATTCTCTGGGACCCAACAGGATGCTAACACCTACCATCAGAGTTCATGTTCTGAGAATAATAATGTCTTCTTATAATTTTTGAATAAATACATCCTGCTAATTAACTAAAATTGTTCTGTGCACAAAACATATTATTACTGTTTTCTTCCAGCTAATGAGTCATAGTACTGAGATGATTACTTTTGAGATTAATTATTTTTAAATATTCCAAAGTATATTTGTTGCATATTATGCTCCATCTACAGAATTCTGTTATATTTGAGTAAATTTTAGATAAAGTCCATAAAAGAATACAATACTCTTTTTACATGGGCCATTATCTCTTATTAACCTTGATAATGTTTGTCCCAATGAAAGAAAGTAGAGGAGGGTAAGGAAGACTAAACTGCAAAGCAAAAGGCTGGTGCAGCTAAGAAATATTGGCTGGATATTTTCCATTTGTCCCTCCACATCCCCTTTCTCTCCTCCTATGGTCCTAGGAGAACATCAGTGGGGCAGACTCCTTTGCTGTCTGGCTTCTGGTTGGGCAAGGCTAGTGAGAGGCACTAAGAGGAGATTAGAGGCCAGGAGCAAAATGATGTCTGGCTTTTATTCTCTAGCTTCTTCCTGACAAAGCCACAGTTTATCAGAGGGCATGTTCCTTTCCAAGGCCACAGCTCCTGCAGGTCCTTTGCTATAATCAGAGTTCTTTCTGGATTTCAGTTACTTCTCCCTTCCTCCTCCTCATTCCTTTAGGATGTAGAGATAGGAAGCAAAGGCTTTCTCTGCTGCTAGCCCTGGCAGACTTCTCTTCCCAGGTTGGTTTCCTTTGTCATTCTGCCCCATGTATGTAAATTGTCCTGTTATCGGTTTCTCTTTGTTTACTATTCCTAGTATTCCATGTGTTTCTGCTAACATCTGATTTGGTACAAGCAGAAGAGTGCAAAGAAGATACCAGAGTTGCAGCCAGCATTGCTGGATTTGAACTTTGGTTCTATTGCTCCTTAGCTTTGTGACAGCAGGCAAACCCCTTACCCTTCTTGGACCGCAGTCTCTTTAACTGTGCAACGGAAGGTGGTGAACCCAATTCTGAGCTCTAAAAATGTTATGTTCTGTATGCAGCTCAGGAAGTAGAAGTGGCCACCCCCAAGATATATCCTTTATAAATTATTCAGTCATTTCCAGAAGGGGGAGTGAAATAAAGACACCCTAGGGGTATTGGTGTCAGAACTTAGTTAATGTCATCCATGAACTTAGGGGATATAACTCATACATTGAGATTGCCTTATTTTCATATTTCTCTAGTGTTTTCTCATTTTGGATATTAATGTTATCAAAATAGAGATATGATGCTTGTCAGTTCTGTTGAAAGGACACTGTCTACAATCAGGTTGGACTCTAATTGATTTTCAATGAAGCACTCTCAGCTACTACTTCAGTTAGGCACCAGTTTGGCTATAATAGATGATTTTTTTTAGGTCTTTAATAGGTTTCTGTTCGAAAAAAAACGTCAAGCATCACTTTTTGGCTAAAATCTTATTTATGCTCTCTTTTGTCTGTTCTTCTGTTAGAAGCTACCTACTACCTGCTTTTTCTTGATTGTCTTGTTGCAAGGTGAAGGAAAACTGAGAGAAGCAAATGAAAGTAAAGCCATAGTAATTACTGTAAATGTGAAGTATATATGTTTGAACACAATCTCTATATTTTAGTGTAGTTGTTCCAATGGATGGCACTGCAACTGTGTCGGTTATAAAATTTTCAGGACCCAGAGTAGTCAGAAGAGCAAATGAAGTTTATTGTTATAACTTGGAGAACTGCTGTGCTGGGGCACTGAGTCTCTGAGCTGGAAAAAATCATCAACCAAGATGGATGGATGCCAGCTCAGAGATGAGGAGGGTAAAGATTGAACATGGTTGAGTGGCAATGACCTGAAAGAGGGATGTGTGAAAACAATATCTTAGTAAAATGGCAGGATGATAAATTTGTTTTTAGTGAAGCCCTTCACTGCTAAGGGAAATGAAATCTTCCTCTCTCTCTCTCTCTTTTATTTTTATTTTATTTTTTTCCCGAGACAGAGACTTGCTCTGTCACACAGGCTAGAGTGCAGAGATGCAATAATGATTCACTGCAGTCTCTACTTCCTGGGCTTAAATGATCCTCCTGCCTCAGCCTCCTGAATAGCTAGGACTACAGGCATGTACCACCATGCCTAGCTAATTATCTTATTTTTCATAGAGACAGGGTCTCACTATGTTGCCCAGGCTGGTCTTAAACTCCTGGGCTCAAGCAATTCTCCTGCCTTGGCCCCCAAATTGCTGGAATTACATCTGTGATCCACCTCGCCAGGCCAGGGAAATGAAGTCTTGATCGACTATTGGAGCTCTTATTTCTGGAGAATGTATAATATACAGAAACATCATCTCTTCTCCATAGGCTCCCACGCCATCCTCTGTCATTGCACCTTCCACTATTTATTCTAATCGTAGGATTCCTCGCCTGTGTCTGTCAACTGCCTGTGAGTTCCCTTTTCATAATATTGAGTGATAGTGATATTGAAAAATGAACTTTAGACTTCAAAAGCCACCTAAACCCCTCCCCCCTCCTCCCTCCCTCCTTTTTCCTCCTCCCTCCCTCCCTTCCCCTCCCTCCCTTCCTTCCTTCCTTCCTTCCTTCCTTCCTTCCTTCCTTCCTTCCTTCCTCACTTCCTTCCTTCCTTCCTTCCTTCCTCACTTCCTTCCTTCCTTCCTTCCTTCCTTCCTTCCTTCCTTCCTTCCTTCTCCTTCCCCTCCGCTCCCTCTTTCCCCCTACCCCCTCCCCTTCCCTTTGTCCATTATCTCCCACCTCCTCTCTCTCCCCCTCCCCCTACCATCCTCTTCTCCCCACTCTCCCCCTTGCTCTTGCCCTCACCCTAGCCCACTCCCTCCCACCTCCCCACCTCTCTTTTTCTCTCCGCCTCTTTGTGTTTTACAAATTCAGAAAAGTAGTAAAGCAGAAATCTATGATGTTTCTGTAGCTTAAAGTTATTTGCTAATATCCACATTCAGTGACAACTTCTAGCAGTTTATTTCAAATCTCAGCTTTGGAAAGAAATTCACCTTGGTTTCTCTTTTGACATTTTTGGATGATTAGCTAGATTCCTACTCAGGAGTCACAGAAACCTGGTAACAGGGGTTGCCTCTTGGAGCATGAAGAGGACAAGGAGACAGCGATGGGAAGGAGATTCACATTGTACTGCATATACTTCGTTCTGTTATTATTTTTCTTATCGTGTGTCAACTAGTCAAAAACATTTTCATTCAACTCAAAAATAAATACTCCCACTTGATTCATGAAAATTGCTTTTGCATTTGATTTTGAATTGTTTGAATACTTCAGATGTGATTATTTCAATTATGTAAGCTAAGCTGCATTTCAATCTGGGCACAGACTTATCATCAAAATGTTCCTGTTGAGAAGAACCAGTTTCTCTTCTTTAAATTTCAAGCAGTTTTATATTTATTGTCATGATCTAGGACACTAGTGATACTCATCCCTGATTTCTCTCTTTGCCACTCCCCCATCAGTCACCAAATCCTGGGGATCTGAATATGTGCAACTCGTGTCTTTCTTCATTTCTCTAAGTCCTGTCACTGTTCCATTTTGGGACTTCATTATCTCTTGGAGAGAATACTGAAACATTCATTTAATGCCTGCAGGCTCTACTCTTAGTTACCAGTCCTCCACATTGCAGCCAAAGCTAACTTTTAAAAACAGCCCTGATTATGTTTTCCTCCCACTGAAAGTCAATAAATACAATTTAGTATTTCCCACTCTCCACAGGACAATGTCCATGAATCCCTTAGCATTCTGGTTTCAACCTACTCGTCCTGACCTCGGGATTTCTTTCAACATTTATTTACCTGATTTCTTTTTTCTTTTCAGTGGCTGCTAATATGTCAGATACAGTACTAGGTGCTGGAATATAATGAAGAGCAATACCAGATAGATCTCCTTTTCGCCTAATGTTTTCTGCCCATGTGGGAGAGGGAGCAAACAATCAAATAATGCAAATGTTTATTCACAAGGAGAGATCAGTGCAATGAGAGGAAGGAGCTCAGAGCGCTCAGAAAACCAATACCTGAGAGACCTGACATATTCTTGGGGCTCTGAAAAACTTTCCTGAGTTTATGTTGCTAAAACAGAGATCTGGAGAATGAATCGCAGCAACCTCAGGTGCGACTCCATGCTGGCTGCAACAGGCAACCTGGCATCCTTCAACCTGCTGCGAGTTTTCCTCACCCTCTGCCTCAGGATTTCCCACTTCATTTGATGTTCGGTAAAAGTCTGTTTAATTATCTTTCCTCTATCCTTCCCTTTATGGAATATTAATTAAGATCCCTCTCACATATTACTTCTAAGTGCAGCCTCCCTGACATTGCTAATGACTTGCCTTCTTGAACCCTATGGCCCTCATCTCTCAGTTCCCACATCATTTTATATAAATTAGTTATTACTTGGCATCTATCTCATTGTTACCCACACATTTTACTTATTTCTCTCTCCATCTCCTATGTATCCTTTGTATTCCCAGAACGTAAAATGGTGCTAGAACAGTAAAAACTCAGTATCTCTATTGGATCAAGTAGTACCTAACAGCAAATTGGTGAAGTGATTGTTTTATAGGTGCTGTCAATTTTAGTGGCTTTAGATAATAAATATTTACAGATCGTGCCTTTCTGTTTTACAATGTCATTACTCCAAGAAGCTCCTGGTATAAGGAAGTGAAATATTTCACTTATTGTTTTATGACTCAGTAATTTGAAACTTGGAATGCATTTTCCCAAAGGGAAGGAAGGTAGAATGGTATTTTTCGTTCTTGTATACGCATATGAAAGGCAGAGCTGCCCAGTGGAAATAGCCAAAGATACATATGTTCTAATGCTATTTCTGACTTTTACTAGCTTTATGACTTGAGCAAGTGCCTTAACTGAAGAGCAACTCACTTCTCTCACTCAAAAAAATAAAATACAAATAACCCTTCCCCCACTAATTTATTGTAAACATTGCATAAGTAGCATCCATAAATTGCCTAGCTCAAATAATTCAAGCTCCGTATTGTATGTTAGTTCTCTTCCTTGTCCCTTCCTCTCCTTTTACGTCCTTCAAGGTAGAGGCACTTTTGGTAACTTTGTCAGGATATGATAGCATAGGCAGGTTACTGAGAATGAGAGAGTCCATGCTTTTCAAGTCCCCTCAAAATCAGAAAGACCTCAGCATTCACATGTGACTCACTTGCCAACTCACTTAACAAATGATCTAGCACTCCTTATATGCCAACCAGTAGTTAAGCAATGGGACAATCAAATCCCAATGGCATCGTCACTTTCCATTTGCAGAGAGGCTTGGAAAAGCTAGGGGAAGAGAATTGTAATCTGGATGAAGCGGGCCCATGAGGTGAACAGGGAAGAGTAGCCATCGAGACCATAGCCCTGCTGAATCCTGTGTGACACTGAAGCCTTTCCTGGTAGTCTGGCCATGGTACATCTGCTCATTATGGGTCCTGGCTAGAGGCAAGTTCTGTAGTATGTCACAGGCACAGCAATAAGGACCTTGCTCATCATTTAACTCCTCTTTTCAGCTCTGGAAACATGAACGTAGCACCAAGTAGACAACTTTTGGCAAAGTCTTTTCCTTATTATAAGTGCATAAAACTGTATCAATTATTCCTATAAAGGAGAGTATCATGAACCCAAAATGTCTGCGACAGGTCTCAGTCAATGGAGAAAGTTTGTTTTGCCAAGGTTAAGGACGTGCCCTTGACACAGCCTCAGGAGGTCCTGACAACATGTGCCCAAGGTGGTGGAGGCACAGCTTGGTTTTATACATTTTCGGGAGACAGGAGACATCAATCAATATATATAAGATGTACATTGGTTTGGTCTGGAAAAGCGGGATGACTCAAAGTGGGGAGGTGGCTTCCAGGTCATAAGTAGATAAGAGACATTCTTTTGAGTTTCTGATTATCCTTTCACTGAATACACAATTTATAGGAATAGTCACTTATGTCTTAGTCTGGCTTCGTGAAACAATAGGGCAAAGGAAGCAATCAGATGTGCATTTGTCTCATTTGAGCAGAGGGATGACTTAGTTCTGTCTGTCCTTTGTCCACGAGGAATTTCCTTGTGGGCAAATTGTGAGGGGGTTATGTAGACCTTTTATCTTTGTAACTATCTTATGTAGGAATAGAATGGGAGGAGGGTTTGCCCAACATGGTTCCCATCTTGACTTTTCTCCTTGGTTTAGTGATTATGGGGGCCCCAAGATTTATTTTTCTTTCTCATATGAAACAACTAGCAAAGAGATTATGTAATTATGTCTTTAAAAAATCTTTTTTTCTGTAATGGAACAACTTTTTCTTTTAATCTTAAGTGAATTGCAAAATGACAGCATATTTTCAGCAAAGAAAACCAAATCAGGATTTGGTATGCCTGTATTCATAGAGGAAAAAGAAGCCTTTGGTAAAAAGAATTACTTTTAATTCTTCTGTAATTTGCAAAATAAAGGAGAAATGGCTATTTCATTTGATTTGTTTCTCTTTTTGTAAAACAGTGCTCCGATCTGAAACAGCTGTGGTGACTACTGTATGTATGACTGATGTTTATTAATGATAGAGATTTGAAAGAAAAAAGCAGTGGTTATTCTATACTGCATTATTTAATATAATTTTTAACTTTGCAATTACAAAGATACTACAGTCTATAGAATACTACGGGAAGTTGAGTGCTATGTGGTCACCTGCTGTTCCTTGGCGGTGACAGTTCTACACTGACACATAAAAAGCAATAGGAAGTGATGATGTATTCACGAAGCCATCCTCCCTTAAAATTGTATGTGGGTCAGGCTTATATTACGTATTTTCAAGAAAAATTGTTTTAATGTTCCTGAAATGCAATAAAAGTGATCACTAATAGGAGTTATGCTATGTTGGAATTAGGATGAACTGTAATTGGTTTTATTGAACAAATAGTGTAAAGATATTTCCAGTGAAATGCTTTAAACTTCTTAGAACAAAATATTTATATACTTAAAATATTATTTTATAAAATAATAAAGTTATTAGACTATTTTACAATCAATAAACTAAAAGAGATCCTAAAATTATCTTTGATCTGTACATATTAGCATAATCCAATGACAACCACAAAAATAAAACAGCATATTCTATGCTCAGACCATTAGGCAAGGCTTTTATCTACCTGACATCACTTAATGTAGTCTTAAATATTGAGTAATCGAGGATAGTAAAATTGCTTGTGCTTTTGGTAGCTTTCTTTTAAAAATTTTCCTCACATGATTGTATTATAGGCTGTCAAAGAGTAAAGGATACAGGAGGACTTAGCATTACTGAAAGGAGATAAACGAGCTGCTGGAAAAGTAAAGCTGGACTTGGGAGTTAGAAATCCCAGCTGGGCTATCTGCTTAGGTGTGTGAACATCAGCCAGTTGGCTTAACCTATCTGAGCTCAGTTTCTTCTTTTTGAAATGAGGATAATAATGTTTACGTTTATATGATTCAAATAAGGATTAAACAATGTAAATAAAAGAAATTTGTCAGTTAACTTATATATGAAAACAAAGTTAAGCTGTTAGCTGAAGTTTTCCTTGAACAATGAGATTGCAGTAAAATTGACCTGTTCTAGCACCAACATTCTGTGAGATGCACAATGTCCTATGTCTTTGCTAATATGTGTGCATGTGTACATAAATTTTTACAAAACTCCAGGCCTTAGGTTTTCATAGTAATTTCTGACTCCTAGTTCTATTCATTGAACTTCTAATCATACTTAGCTCTTACCTCTCACCTATTATCTTCTATCTTCTCTGAGCCATCTCATATGTGGTATTCAGTCCCTTATCTTTGATCTCCCCCTCCCAAACCATCCTCACGATCTATATTGCCAACCTGATTAAAGGTTATTGACAATATAGAGCAATTCAAATCATATAGGATAAGGTAAAATTTAACATTATGCAAACAACAAAAAACTGGGTGTGAAAATCCCTATTCTCATAAATCCTGTGGTCACTCTCACGCTAAAAATTTCTCAGGAGTTTTCATTAGGTAAAGTTTTTAAAGCCCTGCAGCATTTTCCTTTGCTTATTTAGTCTGTTCATCCAGGTCTACAATCTCCTTGCTTCCTGTTTTGAATGTCTTCTCTCATCAGAGTCCTTTAACTTCCTCCAACCCTGGTTTCATCTTTGCAAGCTCTATTTCTCCTTTATTCCGCTGGTTAGATCCTTCTTACCCAATCACTTTACATAGAACTTGGTTTTATTGTGTACTAGCCAAGTGGTGTTGGGCAAGTTTGTTAACATATCTGATAAAAATGTGAAAAATAGTACCGCAATATGTCTTTCCTGTGAGCATTAATTAAGACAATATATGTAAGGTACTAAGTACAGTGTCTGGCACACGGTAAACATTTAATAATGATTGTTAGATGTAACATAAATTCACAAATACAGTTTTTCCAGTATGTTTTGCCCATTGTCTTGCCCTCTCAGTCCATTTGTGCATTGTATGTCAAAGGAACAAAAATAATTTTAATGATGAAGTACATTGATAAATTTCAGGATTCTACTCCTCTTGGTTTTAGATAAAATTTCCATAAAACTCTGTTTTATAACTTGTTAATGTTTAACTTGTAGTGATGTTTCTGGCATTTTCTTTTTCTTGAGTTTAAAGTGTTTTATTTTTTTGAAGAGTCACCTTGTCTTAGTTTGGGCTGTTATAACAAATTACCTTAGGCTGGCTGGCTTAAACAACAAAAATTTATTTCCCACAGTTCTACAGGCTGGGAAGTTTAAGATCAAGGTGTTGGTAGATCCAGTGTCTCAAAAGGGTCCACTTACTGGTTTACAAATGGCTGTGTTCTTGCTAGTTTCTCACACGGTCGAGAACAGAGAGTCAGAGAGAGAGGAAGAGAGAGTGAGCAGGCAAGCTCTCTCATTTCTTTTTTTATAGAAGCACGAATCCCATTTATGAGGGCTACAACCTCATGCCCTTTCAAAGGCCCCACCTCCAAATACTATCACATTAGGGATTAGACTTCAACTTATGAATTTTGGAGGACACATTCAGTTCATACCACACTCCATTATAGATCAAGACTGATAATATAATGAAGTTTTTGAAATAATGAATTAATAAACTAATATCCATTTAGCTTTGCAAATAGGCTAGGACATAAACCTGTAGATTCCAAAATAGTAAAAGTACAAAAAAGTCATGATAATACAATAGCAATGGTGTAGCTGTGAGCTCTTGATACCTGTGTTGCATCAAGATACCTGTGTTGCATCAAGAACTTCTGCAATAACCATACATTGCAATATATAGAGACAATTTTCTTACTCGTTTAGCTTTGGTATCAGTGGAATAATAGCTACTAAAGTATTTATTGTAGATCTATTACGAATCAAGTGCTTTGTAGGCAATTCAATTATGACAACAGTGCCATGAGGTAGGTTATTGTTTTACAGATAAGAAAACCAAGACTCAAAAAGTTATAAAATTTGCTCACGTTTCCATTTCCAAATTCAAAACCTGAATAATCTGACTACAAAACCAAAAATCTTCCTGCTGTGTTTTGCTTAGAAGATGGAACATAAGGAGTTTTTATTATGACCAGCTTAATAAAAAGTAGAAATATTAGGGAATAATTCTCATCGTTGAGTTTAAACTTTTAACAAAGATGAAAAGCATATTATGGCTTTTTTCTCTAACCACCATTTCTGAGAAATCCCTGTGAGTCACGCAATCCCTTCCTCTCTGCATTCTTCCCTCACGTCTTTATTTCGTGCCTACTGTGTGTTGAGTGCTAGATTAAGCACTAGGACACAATGATGAACAGAAATGGATTATGATGTAGAAGTGGAGACAGACACTTCCCAAATATTATTTCAGTGAAAGTAAAATTGCATAGGGGAAACACTAAAAATGAATTGCTATGTAGTATTATAAGAGCTTAAAAGGGGGTGGCATGGGATGGAGAGATGTTCATCTGGTCAAGAGGGTAGAAGAGGATCACTGAGGAATTTGTGGTTTAAATTGTGCTCTAAAAGATGAGTACATGCTAACCCAGTAGATGAGGAAAGAACATTTCAGACCCAGAGATGAGCGTCTATAAAAGTCTGTCGCGATACCCGAGCGGGGGTGCATGGTGGCATAAGAAACTGAAAGAAAATCAATGTTGTACACCAAATTCTCCATGAAGCAGAGTCTCAGCTGCTAATTGAGTTGGGTGTGGGGGATGTTCCTGTGTATTGTAGGATGTTTAGCAGCATCCCTGACCTCTGCTTACTAGATGCTAAAGGCAAATACCCGACCCAGAGTTGATACAATTTTAAAAAGCTGCAAACATTGCAATATGTCCTCTGGAAGGAGGCAATATTGTGCCTCATTGAGAACAAGTGAGGAAAAAAAATGGTGTAGGTTAGGGTGGGAGGGGTGGGTAAGAACCAGATCACGCCTGGCCTTGTAGCCATGTCAAGGCCTTTTGTCCTTATTTTTAAGAAAGGAAGCAAGAAGATCAGATTTGTGTTAAAAGTATCAGAGTGGCTGCAGAATAGAAACAGATTGGAGAAGGGTCAGATTGGCTGCAAGGAGAAGGAGAATAGCTAGAAGGAGATGATTTGAATAGGTAATAACTGATATTTGTAGGGAGGTTCTGGTGCAAAGGAAAAATGAAAATAGATATGAGAGATATTTGGGTTGGATATAAGAACCTGAAGGAAAAGGAGGTATCACAGGTGAATCCTTAGTTTTGCTCACATAGATAGATGATGATGCCATTTACTGATTTATGGAACAGATGTGAAGAGTGAAGACCATGTTGTTTTTTAGTGACTTCTAAAATTAGGGTGAAATATTAAAAGACATTTGGATTTGGATCAGCAGCTCCAAGAGAGACTGATAGAATTGTTTAGTGAGATTTGAATAGATACTAATTAAAACTATGAATGTGAAATTGAGTGTTTTCTCTACCCTGAAAGAGGTTTTAGTCATAACCAGTAATTTCCCCCACAGCAGTTTCAACTCCTTTTCAGACTCTTGCTGACAGGTGTACCAGAAACATTGATGAATTTGTCATATATTTAAAATATTTATTTATCTTATTCCAATCATGAAATAGACACAAATCAGTACACACAAACATACTTGTGCACACTCACAAGGTGTGAAAAATAACAAAGTAGAAACTGTCAATATCAAGGCATTTTGGCCTTTATTTTCATGTAGGAATTTATGCAATATGTGATACCTAATTATTATAAGACAAAAGTACTACTTAAATTTTTCATCTAGAATACTGCAGGCCATCAGTGAATCCTGGAAAAGTGTCAAAGATTTCCAATACCCAATATACCTCTTTAAAGAGTAAAAGTTATTTTTTTTCCATTTCCCCAAAAGAAAATGAGAATATGAACAAAATCTTGGCAAGAGTAGGAAAGAAAGACATTTAAATTAAAACCATTATTCATATAGAAAAGTAGAAGTGCTTTGGCTTTTTGTAAAAGATTGGAGTTGGCAATGGGCAACCGGAGACATGGCTCTGACAAGCATAACTGAAGGCTTCGTGTCTGACAGCAGGACCTGGGAGGTCAAGGCCAGAAACCTAGGTGCTTTGGCCAAATGTACCTGCAGCCTTTTCCAAATGATGGCATGTGCTTATCCATATCCCAGGCTTCCCCAGTGCTTATTCTCTCATTTTACACCTTCTATTCACACCTTCTAATCACTGACCATGTCATTTTCAAGGGTAAGGAGTATAATTGTCCTTGAAGGTCATAATTATTTTAAATATATATACTGGAAATACCTCCACAGACTCAACTATTAGTGAACGGTTATATCTAATGACTATTTCTATAAGAATTTAATCACCGGAAATAAATGAAACATATAAAACCAACTCAAAATTTGTAACAGGAAAAAAGTGATGTAAAAAATATTTTTAATCAAAATCAGATAATCAGAATATTGTAAGGCTTAGTGTCTTATGAAAAAGAAAGACTAAGAACATTTCGTTCCTAATCAGGAAAAGGAGTAGCTCAACAATTCTGAAAACCAAGTAAGGAGATAAATACAGGAACTCCAGTTGTGGGAGGATACTTCTGTGTGAGCAGCCAGAAATGACGAAGTCCTGTCTGTTACTGCACTTAGACATTGTGATCAATCAGACGGGATGTTGAGAGAAACAAAAACCCTACTGTTGCAGAAAATTCCCTTGGCAATGGTAAAATTCACTCATTATTCTGTCTTTGTCATCATTTTAACAAACCCTCACTGAAGCTTGCTTAATATATTCACAATGCTTTTGACGAGAGACTGAACATGGTATATACCAATTTTTGTATTATCATATCAGAGCATGTGTGGAATAGTTAATGATGACACCATTATCATCACCTTTGTGAATGATACATGGGAAATTGATAATGGTCATTTATTTATAGGAGTCATTTAGTCGATAACCCTATTGGGCCTTGTTTATGGTGTCACCTGTATTTCAGAGAACTTATAGAAAATTGATATGCTAGAAATAATGATGGATATTGTTTTTCCCCATTTTGTAGCATATGTGCCTTTTCCCAATAGGCACACATAATAAACACGTTGTTCAATTCAACAAAAAATAGAGAATGTATGTTCTTTTAGGTGCTTAGTTCTGAATTGAGCAAGTCATGAAAGCAATGCTCAATAAGCACCTAGTAGCCACAAAGATATGACTATGAAAATGAAAAAAATTGCAGTTGTATTATTTTAAATGTTAACACTTTTTTACTTCTTAATAAAATTGTGTATATTTAAGGTGTACAGCATGATATTTTGATATACATAATGAATTGATTACTGCAGTCAAGTGAATTAACAGATCTTTCTCTTCAGATAGTTACCATTGGTTTTCCTGCTGGGAGCACCTGAAATCTATTCTGTCAGAAATTTTTGGTATAAAATAAAGTATTATTAATTATAGTCATCATGCTGAATGTTAGATCGCTAGACCTATTCATCTTATATAACTGCAACTTTGTATGCTTTGACCAATATTTCTCTATTTCCCCCACCTTTCTGCCCCTGATAACTAGCTTTCTACTCTTTGGCTTCTATGTATTTGACATTTTTATATTTTACATATAAGTGGATCATGAAGTATTTTGCTTTCTGTCTATGTCTTCATTCACTCAGCTTAATGCCCTCCAAGTTCATTCATGTTGTTGAAAATAGCAGAAGCTCCTTTATTAAGGCTAAATAATATTTCACTGTGTGTATATATATATATATGATATATGTACATATATATCATAATTTCCTTATATACATTCACAGATTCATAGGTTGTTTCCCTATCTTGGCTGTTGTGAATAAAGTTGCAATAAACATAGGGGTACAGATATCTCTTCAAGATACTGATTTCAATTTCTTTGGATATATGCCAAAAGAGGGATTGCCAGATCATATGGTAGTTCTATTTTTAGTTTTTTGATGAACTTCCATATGCTTTACCATAATGGCTATACTGATTTCCATTCCCATTAACAGTGTGGAAGGGCTCACTTTTCTGCTCACCCTTGCCAACACTTACAATCTTTCATTTTTTTGTATAATATTCATCCTTACAGGTGTGAGATATCATCTCACTGTGGTTCTGATTTGCATCTCCCTGATTATCAGTGTTGTTGAGCACCTTTCCATACACCTGGTGGCCATTTTTATGCCTTTTTGGGAAAATGTCTATTTGGTTGCTTATGCTTTTGCTTTTGTTTGTTTTTTAATTTTGCTGTTGAGTTATGTGAATTCCTTGTACATTTTGGATATTAGCCCCTTATCAGATGCCTAGTTTGCAAATATTTTTCTTTCATAGGTTGCCTTTTCATTTTATTGCTCTTTTTTTTTCTGTGCAGAAGCTATTTAGTTTGATATAGTCCACTTGTTTATTTGTGCTCTTGTTTGCTGTAATGTCCAAAAGTTATTTCCAGGGTCAATGTCAGGGAGCTATCTTTAAACTTCTTGATGTAATTTTTGGTATATTTGATGTTAAAACCACCAAGAAAATGGGTTATTAGCCTTTTGATTATGTTGATGGTAGACTAGGTAATTTGGACTAAACTTCTCATGAAGAGAACTAAAATAGCTGGAAAAAAATATTGCTTAAAATATCACCTTAAAAGCATCAAAATGCTAACAGAACAGTGAAGTGGGCCTGGGCTAAGATCTAGGTTAAAATGGAAATCAGGAGGTAGACCAGTCATTTTGGTCACTTTTGGCCTGAGATGCCAGATAAAATACGGAATGCACAGTTACACTTGAATTTCATATAACAGTGATTATTTTTAAGTATTAAGTATGTCCCAAATATTGCATGGGACATTCTCATACTTACATTTACACTTAAGATAAACCTTAAATAAGTGTAACTGGGCATTCTGTTTTTTTTAACATTTAGCAACCTTAATCTAACGGCATTTGCAGTTCTGGAAGAAGCACTTGAGAGGATGAACAGAACTTTTGGCAACATCTCAAGAATTTGAAGCAAAAGTCTAAGTAAGGAGCTGCCAAAGGGAAGATCACCACAACTTTGTTTTGTTTTGTTTTTTGGCTGGGACCTTGAAGAACTACACGTAAGAATAAAAGTGAAGCAAAATAAAACCAGACTACACTGACTAGAACCCCTTTTCAAGTCATTTGAGAAATCATGAAAATTTCCACACCCTGAAATTGGACTAAGACAGTCATATGTTAATAATGCCCAGGACACCATGAAAATTCCTTAAATGGAATTATCATCCCAGGTCTGAAATTATTTCTACAATTGTTATTTAACTAATATCCAGCATATAATCAGAGAGCCAAGTATGCAGTAAAACTAAATTCATAGGAACAAAAAATAGCAGAGAAAAAATAAGCAAAAAGTAGAAGAACAGGACACCAGGTATTAACAGTGTCAGTGAGAGACAAAAAAATGAAGGAGGAAGACAAGAAGGAAACAAGGAAGAAGCCTATACTCATTCTGTTAATGAGATAAAAAGACAAAATATGGAAACTGTAATTTATAGAAAGTGATATACTACATTTACTACATTTTTTAAAAGAACAAAATAGAAATCCTAGAAGGGCAAAAATAGCTGAAAATGATAATTCAATGAATGGGCTAAATAGAATGTTATATACAGGTAAACAGAGGACTGGGAAATAGGCTGCATGGTATTTTCCAGAAAAAAAAAATGCAAAGATACAAAGGATTGGAAGGCAAAAGAAAGAGTAACAGCTATTAAAAATAGGAGAAGTTCTGGCATATTTGCCATTGGAATCTCTAGAAGGAAAAAAGAGAGAATTAGGCAAAAAGAATTATTTTTTTTAAAAATTATGACTAAGATTTACCCCACACTGATAGTAGATAATAGATTCAAAGAGTCTAAAAAAATTTCAAGGTGGATAAATAAAAATGTATCCCTATTTTGACGTATCACTGATACACTGTATAAAGCTAAATCAAAGATAAAAAATCTGTATTCAGGGGAAAAAAGGCAACTACTTATTAACAAAAACAATGGGAAGCTGAAACATGTTTTTATAATATATTCAATCTGTTGAAAGAAAATAATTTCCAATTTATATTTACATATCTCAAGAAAATATTCTTCCAGATGGAGGATTAACAGTTTCAGAAAGAAAATAAGAAAACTCACCACCAGGAGACAATCACAAAGGAAAATTGTGAAGTGTTTTCATACAGAAGAAAAATGACTCTGTGTGGGGAAAAAAATGAGGAGTAACAAATAAAAAGTAGGTAAATGAGCAGTGACACAATAAAATAATAATAATGTCTTGCCAAATGTAAATTATAACTTGAATAAAATATATGACAAAAATAGCCTATAATTCAGCTTGGCAAAACATAGGATTAAGTGATTGAAGGTCCTTTTATTGTTCAAAAGGAGAGTAAAAGCATTGTTCATCATGGCCGGGCGCGGTGGCTCACGCCTGTAATTCCAGCACTTTGGGAGGCTGAGGCAGGCGGATCACAAGGCAGGAGATCGAGACCATCCTGGCTCACAAGATGAAACCCCATCTCTACTAAAAATACAAAAAATTAGCCAGGTGTGGTGGCGGGCGCCTGTAGTCCCAGCTACTCGGGAGGCTGAAGCAGGAGAATGGCGTGAACCCAGGAGGCAGAGGTTGCAGTGAGCCAAGATGGGCGCCACTGCACTCCAGCCTGGGTGACAGAGCGAGACTCCGCCTCAAAAAAAAAAAAAAAAAAAAGTATTGTTCATCATTAGATCTTGGTGAATAATTTATGTTGTCATTTCTAGGGTAATCACCAAAAAAAAAAAAGATATGCTTCATTTCCAAACTTACTGTGGAAAACAATGTACAGTAATAACAATGATCAACCAAAAGGAAGCAAAAAATAAAATAAACATATAGTTGGTAGGACAAATATAAAGTATAAAGTGTATACCAACATGTTAAATTTGAATTCAGCCATGCCAGTAGTTCCACCAAATATAAATGGATTAAAAAATGAGTCATATAACAAAGTTTGTCAGACTCATTTTTTAAAAGATAAAAACCATGATACTTAAAAACTATATTTAAAACATGAGGATAAGGAATTTTCAAAATAAAAGGATTACAAAATATATACCATGCAAATATTAAGCATATTAAATACAGTATACTGCTAGTAATTAGAGAAAATAGAATTTATGGCAGCAAAATAAATGAACAAATAACCAATATCAGAGAAAATAGACTTCATGCATAAAAACATATTGTCAAAGAAAATTGATTTTAGTGCAAAAAATAATCACTCAGCATATTTTTAAAATACTTATCAACTATCAGAGAAAATAGATTTTTGAACAGAATTTTTTTTTAACAAATATCAAAGAAAATAGGCTAAGGGAAAAAAATGAAAAATGTGGACCGAGGAGCTATATTAATATCAGGGAAGACAGACTTCAAGGAAAAAAATAATGAGGATAGGAATAGTCACTTCATAAAGATAAAGGTTTAATTTTTCAGAGATATATAAAAAATTTTAGTCCACCTAATGAGTCCTTTCAAAAAGAAAAATTATACTCCAACCTCTGAAATAAACACATATATGAAATCCCTAGAAAAAAATACAAAATATCAGAGTCTAGAACTATTAGAAAATAGCAGTTTTAGTTTTGGCATGGTGATGTAAGCTCACTAGAGACCATATGTCTCATGGATCAGAACTGAAAATGCTGACAAAATGCAAAAATGACTACTTGACTTTAATTGGAAAAGCAGAAAAAGCATGTCAACTTTGGAGGAGAGTCCAGACTTGGAGAAGCAATTTTACAGGGTTGATTTTCCTGTTGTGTGCATGTGTGTGTTTGAAATGCTCTCCTGTGGATTGCTCCCAAAAGTGGGCCCAGTCGTAAAGCATCACACAGATGGTGGTAATGGTCTCTTTGGCTAAAACTCCAATACAACTCTCATGCTTCTGTCCAGGGAACCAAAAAGAGAAGCTACAGAAGGCTGGAGAGTGAGGAGAAATCCCAGCATAGAGAAAGTCTGATAAGAAGATTCCCTAATCCCGGACAGGCGCGGTGGCTCACGCCTATCATCTCAGCACCTTGGGAGGCCAAGGCGGGCGGATCACGAGGTCAGGAGATCGAGACCATCCTGGCTAACACGATGAAACCCCGTCTCTCCTAAAAATACAAAAAGTTAGCCCGGTGTGGTGGCACACGCTGTAATCCCAGCTACTGGGAAGGCTGAGGCAGGAGAATCGCTTGAACCCAGGAGGCAGAGGTTGCAGTGAGCCAAGATCGGCACCACTGCACTCCAGCCTGGGCGACAGAGCGAGACTCTGTCTCAGAAAAAAAAAAAAAAAAAAAAAAGGAAAATAAAAGCTTCCCTAATCCCGTGAATGAACCTGTACAATTTACAGGATCACCATGAGCTATGCATGTATGGACAGCTCCAAAACAGTAAATCAAACCTACTGAGAACTAAACTGAAATTTAATCCCTATCATTCTCAGAAGGTAAAACAGAACTTACAAACGGAACTTGAGTTGAATGCCTACTAAGATAAAAACATCAACATTCTTCAGAGTATTACAAGATCCACATGTTACAGAGTATTTTATCAAACACACACAAGATGTAATTCCAAATTTGATAATTTATGAGACAATATCAAAAGGAATTATTAATGTAACAATGTAAGAAAGAAGAGAGTGACTGGAGCAGAAGTTGAGGAAATAGTGGCCTTAAATATTTTTGAATTGATGGAAGTCTTAAGTTTATAGCATCAAGAAGCTCAGCAAACCTCAAACAGCATAACCAAAGAAAACCATAGACACATCATAAACCCCTAAAACTCTAAGATGAAGAAAAACCTTCACAACAGCTAGCGAAAACTGATATGTATATTACTTTCAGGAATGCAGTGATTTGAATAAGATTTTTCTGATGAGAATGTCTCATCAGAAAAAATGAAGGTCAGAAGACAGGGAAACAACATTTTAAAGAATAGAACTGTCAAGCCATAATTTTATATCCACTAAAAATATCATTCAGGAAGGGAGGTAAAATAAAAATCGAGAAAAATTATTACCTTCCAGATCTACCCTAAACATTGGCTAACAAAAGGCTAAAGGAAAGGGAATGATGCCAAAGTGATATTTAGACCTTCTGTCATGTCTTGAGAACAACTGGAAAGAGTAAATATTAGAGTAATTGTAAAAAACAAAGTTATTTTTCTCTTTAAATACACTTAATAAAGAAAAATTATCTGGTGGGGTTTTCAATGTATATAAATGTGATAAATTAAGTATAACCTAAAATTCAGTGGGGCAAAAGGATTTATAAAGTAGCAGCATTTCTATATTTTATATTAACTAATACAATATTAACTCTTAGTAAACCATGACAGCTTAGATATGCATATCGTAATTTCTAGAACAAACTGAAAAAAAAATCAGAGATTTATAAGCAGAAAATCAACAGATTAAAAAAATGTCAGCCAGTAGACAGAAATTACAATGAGATAATAAAAATATTCAAATAATCAAAAAGAAAACAGAGAAGTGGGAATAGAGGAACGACAAAATCATAATAAAATGGTAGATCTAAAATTATCCACATCAGTAATTACAGTGAGTGCTAATGATGTAAACTAGTAGTTGGCAAACTTTCTCTTAGAGGGCCAAAGAGTAAATATTTTCATCTTGCAGGCCATATGGTGTCTGTCTTAGCTAATCACCTTCACATGAGAGGAGTCATAGAAAATATGTAAATGAATGGTCACGGTTGTGTCCAATTTAAAACGATTTTTGCTAAATTAGGTGGCTGGCCTGTGGTCCTATTTTGCATATCCCTTGCCTAAGCATTCCAATTAAAGGATAGAGAATGCCAAAGTTGATAAAATAAAATAAGATTTTACTATAAGCTACTTCAAGTATAAAGATACAGATCTATAAAGACAGACTGAAGGTAAGTAAAAAGAAAATGATATATCATGGAATTTGTAAACATAAGAAGGATTGAGGGGATAGTTTAGTATCAGATAAAGTAGACTTCAAGACAAAGTGTATAATGAGAGATTGTAAAAATTTTATCATGATAAAATAGGCATTCATCAGGAAGACATAACATTTATAAAGGTATATGTGCCTAATAGCCTCAATTATATGGAGCATAAATTGATAGAATTTAAGAGATAGACAATTTCATAATTGTAGTAAATTTAACACCTCTACGTCAGCAATAAATAGAACATTTAGACAAAAATCAATGAAGACATTAAAGATACGTCTTTATCTTATTAGTATAATAGAGTAGTATATGCAACTGGAAAATACACATTCTTGCACATGTGCATAGTGTACAAACCAAATTAGATCCTATGCCAGGCCATAAATAAGTCTCAATAAATTAAAAAACAATTATACAAGGTGTGTTCTCTGACCACAACATAATTAAGTAGAAATCAAAGTAGATATCTAAGAAAACACCCAATATCTATAAATTAAACAGCACACTTCTAATTCGTGAATTAAAACAAAATTACAAGATAATTAGAAAATGTTTTAAACTGAGTGACATGGAAAATATAAAATATTACAATTTGTAGGAAAAGCTAAGGTAATGCTTAGCAGCAAATTCATAGCTTTAAATGCTTATATTAGAAAAGGAGAACAATCTAAAATTAAGGCCTAAGATTTCGCCTTAACAAGGTGAAAGTAAGTTAGCAAGTAAGCAGATAAAAAAAAAAAAAGAAAACAGTGAAGACAAAAGTAGAAATCAATGAAATAGAAAACAGATGAAAAAGGGAACAGCTCACTTTGAAGAGACCAACAAAACTGACAAAATTCTAACTATTCAGATCAATAATAAAAAGGATAATCAATATCAGGAATAGAAAACGGGTTATTACAAAAAATCTTATAGTGGTGATGGTTTCACTGGTTAATTCAGTTAGACATTCAAAGAAGAAACGCGGCCGGGCGTGGTGGCTCACACCTGTAATCCCAGCACTTTGGTGGAGGCGGAGGCGGGCGGATCACGAGGTCAGAAGATGGAGAGCATCCTGGCTAACATGGTGAAACCCTATCTCTACTAAAAAATACAAAAAATCAGTTGGGTGTGGTGGTGGGCGCCTGTACTGTGTAGTCCCACCTACTTGGGAGGCTGAGGTAGGAGAATGGCGTGAACCCGGGAACCGGAGCTTGCAGTGAGCCGAGATCATGCCACTGCGCTCCAGCCTGGGCGACAGAGCAAGACTCCGTCTCGAAAAAAAAAAAAAAAAAAAAAGGAAGAAAGGCAACTCATATTTTAAGCCAGAATAATTTTAATAGCAAAACCTTCCCATTATAAAAATTACAGAGAAATATTCTTCATTAATATGAATGCAAAAAAATCCTTAATAAACATTAGCAAAAAATCCAATAGTATATAAAAGGATAATATGTTATGACCAACCAGAAACATTTAAAAATGTATTATAAGAAAGATATATATTTTTCAGGAATGCAAAGTTGCTGTAACACTCAAAAATCAATTGTTGTAATTAATTTTTAATTGATTTAATTAAACATATGAATTTACAAAATACTAAAATATTGGATGATCATTTGAATACATGCAGAAAAATATCTGACAAAATCAGAATTTTGGCCAATTAGGAATCAATGGAAAATGTTCACAGCTGATAAATGACATCTGACAAAAAAATCTATAACATCTAATGGAATAATGATACTTGAAAGCTTTCCTTTGGAATTGGAAATGAAATAAAGATGTTTACAATCACACTTTTCTATTGTCCTAGAGATACTAATTGAGGATGAAATGTGAGAAAAACAACAGAAAGAGGAAGAATTGGAAATAATTTAATGTAGAGAAAATACAGTGCAAAGATAAATTATAATACTTAATAAGTGAGTTAGCCAGTTTCTGGATACAGTGTCAGTACTTTAAAAAATCAATTGCAATTCTATGTACTAGAAAAAAGATATAAGCAATGAAGTTTTATAAAATATAATATATTCAATAATATCAAAAATATCAAATATGGCCAGGCACGGTGTGTCACACCTGTAATCCCAGCACTTTGGGAGGCCGAGGTGGACAGATCACCTGAGGTTGGGAGTTTGAGACCAGCCTGACCAACATGGAGAAACCCCATCTCTACTAAAAATACAAAATGGGAGCCGGACATGGTGGCACATGCCTGTAATCCCAACTACTGGGAAGGCTGAGGCAGGAGAATCACTTGAACCCAGGAGGTGGAGGTTGCGGTGAGCCAAGATCGCAACATTGCACTCCACCCTGAGCAACAAGAGTGAAACTCCATCTTAAAAAAAAAAAAAAAAATCAAATACTAAGAAATGATGTAACAAAAAGTTATGCAAGACCTGTATGCAGAAAACCAAAAATCCTAATTGAAAGAAACATGCGTGAAGACCGAAATCTATATCTGTATTTCTCAATCTATCTATGGTCATGTTTATAGATTATAAGACCAAATATTTTAAAGCTTACAAATAACCTTAGGCTGACCTATAAACTTAATGTGATACCAACCAAAATCTTTAAAATATTTATTTATGAACTTCACAAATTAATAAGAAGTTTCATATAGAAAAATCAGGCTGGGTGCAGTGGCTCATGCCTGTAATCCCAGCACTTTGGGAGGCCAAGACGGGCAGATCACGAGGTCAGGAGATCGAGACCATCCTGGCTAACACGGTGAAACCCCGTCTCTACTAAAAATATAAAAAATTAGCTGGGCATGGTGGCGGGCACCTGTAGTCCCAGCTACTTGGGAGGCTGAGGCAGGAGAATGGCATTACCCCGGTGGAGCTTGCAGTGAGCCGAGAATGCGCCACTGGACTCCAGCCTGGGCAATAGAGCAAGACTCCGTCTCAAAAAAAAAAAAAAAGAAAGAAAAATCAAAGGAACAAGAATAAGTTATATACTCATTTAAAAGATTAGGTTAAACATTAGTGCTGTCTATCCAATATTTTATTTTCTCCTCCTGGTTGAGGTGATGAGTGGTCATGTGATGTGTTTTGTTAATGAAATGTGAAAGTGACATTTGTGATTCCTGGCTAGAAGATTTAAGAGCCAATAAATAATTCACCATACTCTATCTACTTCCTTCTGCTAAGGTAATTAGCAATATGTGCAAGAGAGTAGCCGTTCAATCAGTCTGGGCCCCAGAATTAGGAGAAATCAAGTGTATTCTCCAGACAACCCAAAATAGACAACTAGAGAGAGCAAGAAAAACAAAACAAAAAGCTCTGTTGTTATAAGTCACTGCAATTTAAAATTATTTGTTATCGCAGTATAATCTACTCTGACGGAAACAAAGTGTAACATGGAAGGAATTACTCCTTGGGACATATCAAGTCTGATAAAGTAAGTCCATGAATATGGTTTGGCTGTGTCCCCACCCAAAATCTTACGTTGAATTGTAATCGCTGTGATCCCCATAATTTCCACGTGTCAAGGATGGGATCAGGTAGAGGTAATTGGATCATGAGGGTGGCTTCCCCCCCAAGATCCGATGGTTTTATAAGCATCTGGCATTTCCCCTGCTTGCACTTACTCACATCTACTGCCTGATGCCTGGTGAAGATGGTGCCTTGCTTCCCCTTCACCTTCCACCATATTTGTAAATTTCTCCAGGCTTTCCCAACCATGCCAAACTGTGAGTCAATTAAACCTCTTTCCTTTATAAATTACCTAGTCTTGGGCAGTTATTTATATCAGTGTGAAAACAGACTGATACAACCGTGTTGTACTGAATCGAGGATAAACAAATGGAATAAAAATACAGAAATATACATTTATTATTATGATTATTATGATGATGATTTGATGCTACAAAAGTGGGGAAAATATATTCTTTTCAGTAAATGATGCTGTGACAATTACATGCATGTGAAAGTAAATGAAGTTTGAGTTCCCCCTCATATCTTGCACGTAAACCAATTCCATGTGGATTAGTAACTTAAAAGTGAAAGCAAAAACATATGTTTTTAGAAGATACTGTAGAATATCTTCATAAGCTTGGGATATGAAAAAGTTTTAATAGGAAATAAGAGTAGTAAACATAAAAATAAACAGGAAATAATTATACTGCACTAAAACTAAGGACCTGTATTTATCAAAATACATCCATAAGAGAGTGAAAATATAAGCCTTCATCTGGAAAAATATATTTGCAAAATACTTAACTGACAATGAGTTTATATACAGAACAAAAATATATTTAAATATATAATATATAATGTACATGTATAATTTTATGTAGATATAAAACATATGTATATGTCTGTAGATGTAGATATATAAAATATACAAAGACAGAACCTAACCACTTGGGAATGGGCAAGTGACTTAAATATACTAATAACAAATAACAAAACCCAAATGTCTAATGAACATATAGAAAACAGTCTAATCTCTTTAGTTATTGGTAACTCCAAATAAAAAACACAACTGTATTCTCTCCAGAATGGCTATAATTTAAAATATTGACAATACCAAGTGGTGAAGATGTGAAATATCAAGAATACTCATATGTTGCTGGGAGACTACGTCAGTATGGACACTTTAGAAACATGTTTAGCATTGTCTTCTAAAATGAAAAGTTAATACACTCTATGACCCAGCCATTCCACTCCCAGACACATACGCTGAAGACATTCATGCATATAGGAATGAGAAAATATAGAGAAAATATGAGTAGCAGCATTAATTGTAATTTCCTAGAAGCAATCCAAATGTTTGACAGTAGAAAGGGTTTGTGTTATATTTATATAATGAAAAAAGGAACAACAAAATAAATGATTTATAGCTACATATAGCAATCTGGATGAATCTCACAAGTGTAATATTGACTAAAATAAGTAAGAAATAAAGTTGCTGTTTTTATAGATTTCAGAAAGAAATAAAATCATATTGTTCAGAAAGGCATGTTTATGCAATAACATTAAAAAGACAAATTAGGATATAAGGGTATGTAATTTATGATAATATTCTTTTCCACAACTAGGGTATTGGTTATAATTATTTGAAAAGCTATACGTTCTGTTTCATAGACTTTTAATTTTTGTTTTATTTAACCATATGAAAGTTTAAAAGAAGATAAAATATCCTACCCATTCACCTTTAGTATTCCTTCTGCTTATTTAAGATTCATATATACGTGTATTTTGTTAAGTCACTGTGAAAGAGTTCTACTATAGGGTGATTAATTACAGGAACAATAGTCCTCATCTTTTATGATTTCTAACTAGAAGATAATGGTTTGTTACATAAATCTTTTCCCAAACGAGTAGAAGGACAGTAGAACACTGTTGGTTTATTTGGTCCTAGACACATTTAAAATAATGAAAAGTACACAGTATGCATTATCTTTTCCATGAAATGCAAGAAAGTTCTTAGTATTATTTAACAACACATTCTGTAATATTTTACAAAGCTTTCTTCTGATAGCTTTTGTTTACTAGAGTGTGGGCTTAAGATAAAAGCAAAACAAAACACAATTATCCTATAGATATAAATCGAGTGCTGACTCCATTTTTCCTGAGGTGGTAACTTATTTGCGCAAATGGTACAACTGTATGGTCATACAAGTTTAAGGCACAGAATAATCAAGAGATTTATTAATTTGAACCTAGGATATATTACTAAAATCACAGAAATTTCTTATATTTTCTGTAAAAGCAATCTCAGTTCACATTTAGCAAAATACTCATCTAGCTTGGTTTTTGAGCTATATCCTCATCAAACGATGGTAATAGGAAATGAACCAAAGTGACATCTGTAGTCTCAGCAACTTAAAGCTTGCTTGCAATGATTAGTGTTCCTTTCCCAACCCTCTGAAATAAGGTCTTCTCAAGCTTTAGGATGCGTTCAACATTGTCTTCAGTTAAGACATCTTGCCTATATTGGAAGAGAAGGGATTTTATAGGTTAATAGGCTGCATGGTATAAGGTGGGAGAGGGTAATTTACTAGGAGGCTAATACATTTACTGGAAAACTGGCCATCCTGTGTCTGTCACAGTTAGCAGATTAAAATATTTAATGCCAAAGGGGACATTATAGCCGATGAAGCCTTGAGTCACATTACTGTGTGAAGTAAATTCTAAAATACTATTAAATCTTCTGCATTAACTTGTTTCAAAGGCTGAAGCAGTAAATAAAATTACTAATGGAGCTGGCAGATAGATAGGTCATCCATTTAGCTCAAAAGGAGATAGAATAAAATAAAGAAAAATGCTGAAGCACAAATATATATATATATATATACATCTCAAGAAGGATTAGCTAAATTCAGAAAAAGCATAATTTAGCAATTTTAATACATTCACCTGTTTCACTGTATACAGTGGGAGAAGAAACTTTAAAAAATTAACTCACAATGGTGAATTGGATGTTGTTACATGCTATTCACAGCTTTCCTTATAATTGAAATAAGATTCAGAGATGAACAGAGGTTCTAATAGGAAAGATTTTGAATCAGCTCTAAGAGAGCTTCATTTTTTTCAACTATCTTTAGAAATGTAATTCATTAAAAAAGACAAAAATTTTAAAATACAAATTTCTTTTAATTTCTCTACCAGAAATCATGATGAATAATATTTGGTGTATAACCTTTCAGCTTTTTCTGTGTAGGTAGTTGTCTCTATAAAATATATCACATATAATTTTAATTTTTTTCTTCACTTAAAATAACTTAAACCCCTTTCCATGTTATTAAATATTGTTTAATGTAATTTTTCATGGCTGCATAGCATTTTATTAAAAACCTGCATTCTGGCCAGGCGCGGTGGCTCACGCCTATAATCCCAGCATTTTGGGAGGCCGAGGCGGGTGGATCACGAGGTCAGGAGTTTGAGACCAGCCTGGCCAAGATGGTGAAACCTGTCTCTTCTAAAAATACAAAAATTAGCCGGGCTCAGTGGCGGGGACCTGTAATCCCAGCTACTCGGGAGGCTGAGACAGGAGAATCGCTTGAACCTGGGAGGCAGAGATTGCAGTGAGCTGGGATTGCACCACTGAACTCTAGCTTGGGCAACAGAGCAGGAAAAAACAAACAAACAAAAAAATTCTGCATTCTAATTTACTTAGTGGATATACATTTTGGTAATTTACTATATAGTGTTTATTTATTAAAAAATACTGTAGCCTTTTTAAGTTAAATTTCAATGTTTACCTTAGTTATTTCATTAGAATACATTTCTAAAAGTAGAATTTCTATTTTAAAGTCTGCAAATTTCAGATTTTATTTTTTTAGTATATATGTATTTTTATTATACTTTAAGTTCTAGAGTACATGTGCACAATGTGCAGATTTGTTAGATATGTATACATGTGCCATGTTGGTGTGCTGCACCCATTAACTCATCATTTACATTAGGTATATCTCCTAATGCTATTCCTTCCCCCTCCCCCAACCCCACAACAGGCCCTGGTGTGTGATGTTCCCCTTCCTGTGTCCAAGTGGTCTCACTGTTCAATTCCTACCTATGAGTGAGAACGTGCGGTGTTTGGTTTTTTGTCCTTATGATAGTTTGCTGAGAATGATGGTTTCCAGCTTCATCCATGTCCCTACAAAGGACATGAACTCATCCTTTTTTATGGCTGCATAGTATTCCATGGTGTATATGTGCCACATTTTCTTAATCCAGTCTATCATTGTTGGACATTTGGGTTGATTCCAACTCTTTGCTGTTGTGAGTAGTGCCACAATAAACATACGTGTGCATGTGTCTTTATAGCAGCATGATTTATAGTCCTTTGGGTATATACCCAGTAATGGGATGGCTGGGTCAAATGGGATTTCTAGTTCTAGATCCCTGAGGAATCGCCACACTGTCTTCCACAGTAGTTGAACTAGTTTACATTCCCACCAACAGTGTAAAAGTGTTCCTATTTCTCCACATCCTCTCCATCACCTGTTGTTTCCTGACTTTTTAATGATGGCCATTCTAACTGGTGTGAGACGGTCTCTCATTGTGGTTTTGATTTGCATTTCTCTGATGGCCAGTGATGATGAGCATTTTTTCAAGTGTTTTTTGGCTGCATAAATGTCTTCTTTTGAGAAGTGTCTGTTCATATCCTTTGCCCACTTTTTGATGGGGTTGTTTTTTTCTTGTAAATTTGTTTGAGCTCTTTGTAGAGTCTGGATATTAGCTCTTTGTCAGATGAGTAGATTGCAAAAATTTTCTCCCATTCTATAGGTTGCCTGTTCACTCTGATGGTAGTTTCTTTTGCTGTGCAAGAATATCTTCAGTTTATGCAAATTTCAAGTTTTAAATACGCATTGCAAAACACTTTACAGACATATAGAAGTTTCTTAAATTAGTCTTTAACAGCTATTTAATAGTATAAATCTCTTAAGTGTTGTAAAGTTAGAATCCACTGAGTAGTAAGGGGAAGAATGAGGAGACTTCTCTCTTGGGGTAAGCACATGTTTCACAATCTAACAGTTTATCTATTAGAAAAGATAAATTTTGACTTTGTAGAATGTCAAGACCAGACCACTTTCAAGTTTTAGTATCATACAATATCTAAAGAAACATGCATTATAGAGAAAAGCTTGGATGATTTCTGTAGAACATTTTACCTAACAATACATTAAAATCCTTTAATAGATTAGTAAAGGAATCGGTGAGAGATGCATTCAATATAGGAACTTTACTTCTTATACTGAGAAAGATTTTAATCATATATGGAAGTAGCTCAGATGAAGGGAAGAAATGGAAGGCTAATCAGGACTTTACTTGACAGAAAAAAAAATTGTTAGGGTTTTAATACACGAATATTCTTGCAAATGATCCAGAAGAGAAAGTACAGAATGAAAACATCAGGGAGATGCCAAATTGATGTAATTAAATTTGAGGAAGTATTTAGAGCTCTAGAAGACTGAGCAGAAATGCAACAAGTCAGATTCCTTTGGTATAAATACAGTGTTGGTTTAAGAGAAAATAATTGAAGCCACACCTATACAACAATGAGATTTGAACAGGGGATAACAAAAAGGCACCTGAGCATCCCTGTAGATTCTCCATTGAAATCACCAAATTGATGCAGACAAATGGGCTAAAGATGTTGAATATTATTAACAGGGTTTTTTTTCTTTTTGAGAGAAAAAAACTCAAAGCAGGTTATCAGATGCCACAAATATTCCATGTAGATCTGATTGCTCTGCTTTGACTTTTTTTTAAAGTGGATATGGAAAAGACTTAGGTAAAGTTAAGGAATATAATGAGTTGGAAGAATTTACACATGAACACCATCCCTTTTAAAAGATAAAGCCTGAGAGGGAATAACATCTAATTTCATGCAGTCTTGAAAGGTCTGTAAAAGGTAGATACAGGCTTATCAATTCATGGACTAGAACTTGGAATGCAGCGGTTCTTTTGTCAGCCCTCACCTAGACCCAACCCTGGCTCTCCCAAATTTCTGATAACCTTAAACTGGGTGGCTGGCTCTGTACTAGAAAGGAAGAAAGGGAGAAAGGGAGAAAGAGAGGAAGAGAGGAAGGGAAGGGAGGAAGGGAGGAAGGGAAGAAAGGAAGGAAGGAAGGAAGGAAGGAAGGAAGGAAGGAAGGAAGGAAGACCTAAAGATACTGCTTTTTATGCTTACATTTATGGTAGTTTACATGAAAAAACGGCTCAACTTTATTCCTGCACTTGAGGACATCCAGGCTAAGAGCTTTCAGTTTTTGACTCATTACAGAAACTGTTTTGTTTCTTTTCTGTCCAAGGTAGCAGATACATGTGGCAAGTCTCTCTCAATCAGTGGCCAAGTGGTCCTCCTGTACTGTCCCTCAGTTTCTGCTGATCTCACAGATAACCATCTAACTTTCGGAGAAGTTATCACCTCTAAACTAGAAACTTCCAAAGTGAATTTCATGTAAAACAAATTGCCTATATTTCAAGTGAGACTGTTCCAACTGTATCAGCTATCCAGTCATTTTGTTAGGATGCTATTTTTCATAGACAGAAAATTAGTTTTTTTACATAGATACCTCATATTTACTTTCTACAAAATGTCCTGCCATCCCAAATAGATTATATATTCTATTTCAGGGATCATGGCTTGTACTTATATTCCCAATGTTTATAACGGTAGGGATGTAATACCTTTTCTTATTATTGTTATTTATTGTGATAATGTTTGGTGATAACAAACAAAAGAAGGTCAGCTTTCTAAGATAGAGAGAAAATGAGTTAATCCATTTTCCGAGTTAGGGAGGGAAGACAACATTTAATAAACATTGACCAGGGCTATTATGGGTATTTTACATAAGTAATTTTATCCCTTTAGAGTAGTGCTTTTAAATATTTAATGTGCCTATGAATAACCTGGGGTTCTTCTGTAATGCAGGTTCTGATTCAGTAGGTCTGGGGTAGAACCTGGGATTCTGCATGTCTAACAAGCTCCCAGGTGATGCTGATGTTTGTAAAGGAAAAAATTTAAAATCTCAGGAATCCTAAACTTCTTATGAAAAAAGGAGAGTGAAGCCTGTCCTGCCACACCCTCTTCCAAATGAATAGCTGTCACTAACATTATTCTTTAGCCAGATCCCCATGGGAAGGTAAAAGGCCTCAGGCATCTAAAAGGACTGTCCCTACAGATCATTCAAAAGTAAAATTTTTGCTGGCCTCTCATATAAACAAGGGAATGCCAATCATAACTTCAGGGCTACAATGTAAGTCTAGCTCTTAAAACTAAAGTCTGTTGGATTTCACACTGATAAAGACCAGTATGAGCTTATCTTCCCAGGTGCAGAACAATGTCAAGACTCATTCCTCCACCTACCCAGAGACATCTACATAATTTCTTCTTCCTTTACTCTCTTTTTCTCTTCAAACATTCATTTATCTTATGTAAATGTAGGTTTACTGGGCACTAACCCAAGTCTCATGGGAATGTAGCCATTTGCCTTCCTGCTCACCTGCCCCTCTTTCTACCTGCCTTCTCCCACTTTAAGGAAATTTATAAATACCCACATAAAACCTCTTTGGAAAAACAAGTGTCTGTGGCTCCTGTTTTTCCGGATGTACACTATAGCTGGCTAATAAACCTTGATGATACGACTCATTTCCAATGTCGTATTAGTCAGCAGATGACACTTTGAGCAACAAGGTTTTGAACAACTCTATGAGTAATATAATTATGACAATAACAGCAATGATGACAACAATAGTCATTTAACATACACCATATTACTTGAACGGAAGTTCTACAGTTTAGGTAAGATAGATGGTAATGTGTGAACAAATGAAACTGATAAGTTAGAAAATCATAAAATAATAAAGCTAGGGAAAATTTTTTAAAAACACCATTATGAAAATCAGTTAAACCTGATACATTAACTGTCTCTAAAAGTGCTCCTTTTCTGTTCAGCAAATCTCTAGCTAGGATAGAATTTGTTTACAATAAGACAGTATTGTGACAGGAGACATTTATCTTTTCTTTAAATCCACAGCAGTTCCTATCAACAGACTACTTAAAATCAGCAGTTTTTCTCATGCTTTCAATGGTTAGTCTATCTAACAGCATATGTAAGTGACCTTTTGATAATTATTTAAAAGGTCCATCAGTAAAGTCTCAAATGCCTGATTCAGGAGAGTCACGTATCTGCTCTGGAAGCACTCAAGCTGAACTGTCAGAAAGGCAAGCACTTTCTTTTTGGTTATGTTTGTTGCAACGCTGCTCTATTTTTAAGGTTGCCACAGGAAGGACTTTTCAAGTTCAAATTCCATAGATCCAAAGTCACTAAATATACCAGCACCTAACAGCAGATTTACAAGCACTAACCTCTGGAAACGTATCTTCCCCAGAAAAAGCAAGTCTGCCTTTGCTGAGTCCAAGAAAACCAATTACCCAAAAGACTCTGACACCAACACCTGAAAATGCTAGAATAGAGGCTTCTGCTGATTTTTATGACAAAAATATTTTTTGATCACTAGCTGAACATCACCTTAGCTGCTTTCCTGTGCACATCACTTAAATGAAGAGGGAGGGAAAAAGGAAAATAAAAAAAGGAAAAAGGAAAAAATAAATAAAAAAAAGGAAAAAAAAAAGTTGTGTTATTAAAGAGTAGCCGGTGAGGAACTGGTTGTTTTCAGGCAATGAGGCCATAGTGTCTTAGAAGACCCTTAAGCAGACAGTCCCTGAGAAACAGTGTGTTATCCAATGTTAAGAAAATATCTATGATTGATTCTTTACTACTTCATGATAGGGAATTTATTATGCCATGTAGTGATGGGGTGGAGGGTGTTTTTGGAAGATAACTTTGTGATATGCTCTGAGGAATGACAGATCTTTTATCCTTTCAATATAGTAAAAGTTCTTAAAGAAAAACCTGGGAATTATGGAGATCTTTTTTTTTTTCTGCTTTGAGGAGAATATTAACCCATTTTTGCTGATTTTAGTAACTTCACAGAGAAGTTTTTAAAAAAATTGCATATGGATGGGGTCTCACTATATTGCCCAGGCTGGTCTCAAATCCTGGTCTCAAGTGATCCTCCAGCCTTGGCTTCCCAAAGTATTAAGGCTATAGGAGTGAGCACTGCGCCTGGCTAAGACTCCATTCTTAAAGCATTGTGAATGTTTTTATTGTTATAATTTATTTATAACAATATAAAATATAAAAAATAAATAAAATTATAACAATTTATTTATAATTATTATAAATAAATTTATAATTAAATAAATAACTCCCTTTCCTTGAGTGACAAGGGAAATGGTTGGGGTCATAGAAGTTTGCCTTGAGTTTATCTCACATAAACATCAATAAACTAAGAAAAGTCTAATTTCAATGGAGGATTTTCCAAGGTTAATGAGTGAAGTCACCTCATGGACTGGGTTCTGTGTAATCACCCATCTTGTCTTTGTATTCAAGCATATTGAACCTTGAATGTGAGTGAACTCTATGCCCTCTGACATAAAGATGTGGTCTGGTCTTTGTGACTGTAATTGCAATCCTGACCATTAGTTTCTATGACTTGTTTAAGTTAATAATCAGGTTTTGTGCAGGAGCTGATTGCCACCTTTTCTTTTATGCTGCAAACTTGTTTTTATAACCATTTGTCAAACTGAAGAAACCACTCAAGTTATTTGGAAAGAGGAAACAATTTCTGTAAGGGAAAAAATTCTGCCATATACAACTAAATGAGCCACCCATAGTTATACATTTTATGTAAGTCTTTTTTTTTCAGTAAAAACTGTGTTTGACAGAAAATGCTTTGCTTCTAATTTAACCTCGGGCTTTTTATGCTATTTCACAGTTGACCCAGAAGAGTGAAGCTTATTTTCACCACGTAAATGTCACTTTAAACATTTTAGGATACATAAAATTCCTTCCTATATACCTAGTTGTATAATAGAAGAGAGAGAGTTCGAAAGAAAGAGAGAGGTACAAAGAACTACAGTGTATAATTTAGTGTAACGCTCAATGAAGAATAAGTACCTATGAAATAAACTTAGGTTCAATTACAAATAATCTACTCTATCATCCATTTTTTTCTCATCATGTTACTTTCAGGTTACTGTTGTAGGTTTTCTACCTTTAACTTCTCTGTTAAAGGCATTAGTATCTGCATAAGTACCAAAATTTAGGAACCCCTATTTCTTTCTCTTATTTGACTAGTCTTCAGTATTTGATCCTATTGACCGCGATCTTCTTGTTGAGATTATTACTACTCTGAACATTTCCTTTTGGATGCATTTCTTTATTTGCCTACATTCATGAATACTAGAATTAGGAATTACTTTTTCTTTTTTCTTTTTTCTTTTTTTTTTGCTTTCACAGCTGCTGTAGCCTCAGTTGACTATGAAGAAATACAGACTTCTCCCTCCCCATCCCTCACCACAGGGTTGAAAATGAGACTAGAAAATTGAAGGCAGCTATAGTGTCTGATATGTTAGAAGACTCAGTCATCATGGAAATTATGCTTGGCCTGCATAAGGAGTGCATCCAGTTCTTCCTAATCCATTACATAGAATGACATTAGCTCTTCAAATAGACCCTGCCAGATGCTAAAAGCCATTGTAGGTTTATCACCTGTATTTCCCCAGAGATAATTCCCTCTTATTCATAGCTTTGTGTCCTACTACTCAATCTAATTTACATAGTCCAACTCCCAGGAAACAGTAGTACCTTATTCCTGGTTCTATACATAGCCCAGTGAATTCAAGTCTGTAATTAAAAACCACAGCACTATTTATCTCTTATGAGGCATGTTACAGCTCAACCTGCCCTGAACAAAATAACACTTTAAATTAAAAATTGCAGATCTGTGCTCAACAAAGAGGAGCTCTTTTCCAGTGTATATTATGATTATGTTTTCCTTGGGTAATTTTTGTCTATCAGCTAACTCATTTTGTAACTGGTAATTCAGGGGTTTTTTTTCCCCCTTAAGAAGTAAACTCACAAAGTGAGTCTGACTGAATGTAGGCTGTTGCTTCTTTAATATGTAATTATTACAATAAGTAGTGCATCACTGCAATACTTTGCATGTGCCAGTGAATATGCTTCAGCAATTAAGGACTCCAGGTCCTGGAGAATGAAATAAACATTAGCAATTTTTGCAATCTGTTGAGGCCAAGAGGAATTCTCCAATAGAGTAGTAAATTTTAAATGGTAATGTTTGTAATTATTTAATGAGAAAACATGTTTTTTTTTCCATTTCCAGAATGAAAAAGATGTTCTTTCCAAACTTTAATACTTCATAACTTTAGAAAATAAATAAGTTAATTTTAATATAGTAATTCTTGAAGTTCGTATAGTTAATTTATGTTTTCGAATCACTCCCAATGATCTTTGCTATTCAGTAAATACTATAATTTATTAAATTATTATGATATAATTTACTGAATAATTTTATATATTACCAATTTGACAGATTAAAGGAAAAAGATACAAAGATTGGGTTGCCCAAACTATAGACAAAGCTTCTAATTTAAGAAAGACACTATTCTATTCTCAGGGAATTTTATTTCTCTTTTATATATATAAACATAAATGTATGATTTATATATATATAAACATAAATGTATGATTTATATATATATAAACATAAATGTATGATTTATATATATATATTATATATATATATATATATGATTTTTATAAAATCCTAGTTGGGAAAATCCAATATTCCCTTTTAATAGTAGCATCTGACTATTTTTATTATACTCTATTTTTAATCTACCACCTATATTGGTAATAAAGAACTTTGTTTCAGGTCAATTTAAATAGATTATAGAGCTTTTCTTACCCTAAATGTGTGGTAAAATTGCTACAGTATTTCTAAATGTCCTTTCCAGCTTGAATTCATTCTTATTTTCCTGTTCTGACCTCTAGCTAACCAAGTAATGTAATTAAAATCTGAAGAAATAGCAAAATGGTCAATCTTTGAGCATAGCAGTTCCATGGCGGAAATGACACTTTAATGTTTACCTTTTGCTAACTCCAGACTCACTAGAGTTGAGCACAGGATGGATCAACAAGGAAAGCCTGGTGATTCACTTGGAATAATCTTTAGAATAACTTAATATGGATATTTGATGAACACTTTGCTGTTGAATGTGCACTTTAGTAGTGGCCCTATTTTTTGTGACTGCAGAGTTATAAATAAAATACAATGATATGTACATTTAAAAAGTTTTTAACTCTTTTGTAAGGATGGGGTCTTGCTGTGTTGCCCAGGCTGGTCTTGAACTCCTGTCCTCAAGCTGTTTTTCCACCTGGACCTCCCAAAGCACTAGGATTATAGGCATGAACCTCTATGCCTGACCATATAGACATATTTTCATCACCATAGCTACTGGTACAAGAGTTCGCTGTAGGGATAGACTTGATCACTTGGGAAAAGCCTTTAATAAATTTCTAGGCCTGCAAAGTAGAAGGAGCCTTAGACTGGAGCCTTGGTTACATGGGAAGAGGGATTCTATTTGGCACTTTCCACGTACCCTGGGGAAATAACATAAAGACATTAAGATCACTGCTTTTTTATAACAGTGGAAAGTAGAGATTAGTCATTAATCAGATGATCACTCTAATGAACATCTCCTTAATGAGAAGAGATAGTGAGATAAATACTCACCCTAGATGGAACCTGACCTAGATTTGATAAAGTTTGAGATATCGAGATAAATACTCACCCATGACAATCCAGGAACCTGACCTAGATTTGATATATTTGAGATAGTGAGATAAATGCTCACCCATGACAATCTAGGAAACGGACCTAGATTTAATAAAGTTTTTGTGAGAAAATAATGCTTTAGGTGAGCCCTACTGGATGAATTGGAGTTACCTAACAAGAGGTAAATCCCTACAGAAAGAAAAGCATAGACAAATGCCCCTAGACAAGGAGGAGTGGAAAGCGAGGGGGGCTGATAGGAAATAATGCTAGAGAAATAAACGGGCCAAATATTTCAAGGCCTCGGGCTAAATTAAGTACTTTGACTTCGATCCTATGATAAAAGAGGAGGCAGGAACTTTGTGAAATTAGTAATTTGGAAATATCACTTTGTAGAGAGTGGCTAGGAACAGAACTGAAGCTACCTCAGTTGTCACTGAGAGATAATGATCGCGTAGAGTGGGGTTGCGGCAGTGGACATAGTATCTTGGAGGTCAAAATATTAGGTCAAGGATATTAATACAATTTCTAGGAACCCATCAGAAGGAAAGAGAAGGAGAGCATGCAAGAGCATGAACAATGAGAGAGGAATGAGAAAAAGAAGTCAACCCTATTTCAACCCTATTTATACCTTGTACTCATATTTTCTTAACATGCCCTTGCAACTCAGGGAGAACATTTGCTTACATAGATTTCATATACGTGTTGTCCTTTATTGAATATTTATGCATGACTTTTCTCCCTTAGAACACTTAAAGTGAAATATTTTCTGAGTTTCTCCTGTCTTATGCTTTCTAACTTAGATAAATGGTAGACACAGAGCAAAAATCCTTTGACAATTAAGAAAGTTAAATTTCTTAGTGTTATGCAAACTCTTCTTAGTGCTAAAACCAAAGCTGAATCCAAGTCTACAAAGAATATCTCTAATCCTAAGCAGTCAGGCATTTCAAATACATGCCTTTTGTTTTTTTTCTTTCTTTTTGAGACGGAGTCTCGCTCTGTCACCCAGGCTGGAGTATAGTGGCGCGATCTGGGCTCACTGCAAGCTCTGCCTCTCGGGTTCATGCCATTCTCCTGCCTCAGCCTCCCCAGTAGCTGGGACTTCAGGCGCCCGCCACCACGCCCGGCTAATTTTTTGTATTTTTAGTAGAGACGGGGTTTCACCGTGTTAGCCAGGATGGTCTCCATCTCCTGACCTTGTGATCCGCCCACCTCAGCCTCCTAAAGTACTGGGATTACAGGTGTGAGCCACTGCACCAGGCCTTTTTTTTTCTTTTTAACTTTTGCCAACCTCTTATTATATGAAACACACTTTGGCAATTAGTGAATAGCTTACATTTTGACTTTATGTCTATATGAAATTGGATGGTACATTAAAGAGAAACTTTGTAGATGTTTCTGACATAAAATTCTTTTAAAAAAAGGAGATTTGGCAAAAATATTAAATTCATTTTAAATTTCTCCATTTGAACTGAAATGATTTGAGAGATAGTACCAATTTTTTTCCACTCCAAATTCTAAACTTTTTAAATCTCCGAGTAGCAAATTATAATGGATCAAAAAATCTCTGTTGTCTATGTTTATTTTTTCATCATTTCCAGTTAAAGTATTTTTATTACTTTAAACTGTAATATGTGTTATTGGTATCAGATAGTTTTAAGGCAATTTTTCTCTTATTTTAGTTTTATGTTACAGGAAAACTCTAAAAAATTGTCTGTAGATTCAATTTTTCTTATTTATATTTAACTCAGACTTTAAAAAATTGGAATATTAAAATGATTGTTGAGTTCAACAAAATTATAAATTCTGTGTGCATATATATTTGTGCGAATAGCATCCTTTTAAATCCCTAAAGCATTCTTGTATTTTGTTCTCAAATTATCTTTATAGAAGCAATCATTTGTAAATTAGCTGGGCATGGTGGCAGGTGCCTGTCATCCAAGCTACTCAGGAGGCTGAGGCTGGAGCATTTCTTGAATTTTTGGGACTGCACCACTACACTCCAGCCTGGGCGAAAGAGCAAGCCTCCATCTCACAAAAACAAACAAACAAACAAAAAAACCATAATCTAATTAAATTCTACCAACAACCTTTGTAACAAGCATTTTAATGATCGTTACAGATTAGGAAATTGAGGCTTAGAGAGTAAGCAAAAAGCCACACAAAACTAAGTAATGGAGCTGGATTAAAATGGGAGTCCTCACTCCAAATTCTATTTTTATTAGTCTATGAAACCTACGTATTGGTGATTTTGTTTTATTATCACAAACAATGCATTTTATATTCTTTTCCTCTTTTACTTATTTAATTTGGAAGGTTGTCCCATCTTAATATTTAGTATAAAAGACAGTAAAATAAATGTTTTGATTTTCCTGTGGAATTATTGCCTTTTACAGACCTCCCGGGAGCATTATTTTTCCCGCTTATTACATTTTCCATAACCGAAATAGTCCTAGGTTGAACTTTTCCTCTTCAGCAGTATGTTTTATGAGATACGAAAATTTATACTGGCATATACTTTCACAGAAAGCTCTATCCTCCCAGAAATAAACTTTGTCGCCTTCTCTTCTTTAAAAATACTTTTAACCCCTAGAATAGGATAATTTGGTTTCTTATACGTTTATCCAAGGCAAATGAGAGTCTTGTGAGAAGTTTCCGTGTGAGTGATCCCATCATGCAGGGATCATCCCTTCATGGAGTAAGAAGATTACAGAAAAGGTTGTGAGGCCAAAGTTGAATGCAGTTTCATTAATTGTAAACCTGGAGTCTATGGCAGGTTAGGTCTCCTCAGCACCACACCCTCCCCTACTCTGAAATGCTTTTATTATTTAACATAAAGTTCTGACTATGGAGATTCATGGTGGGAAGTATTGCATGCCATAATTTGAAGTGTAAAGGTAATTTGCCATAGATGAAGTATAATATGAGAGCAGGTAAAATAGAAAACGTTATCAAAATAAAGAAATGTGGAAAAACTACATAGAAAGTGAGAAATATTTGGTAGTAGTGGAACATCATTTAAGCAACTGAGAAAAGGATGAACACAGTTAAAGCATTGAATTTGATGCCATTACTCCAGTTGCTAGAATTCTGAAATTATGATGATGTTACCAATTTAAGTGGATGTTACATAAATTCACCTCACATACAACCTTAGATATATTTGAGGCATCATATATCTAGTTATTTTAATTTTCTCTACTTGCCGTGACACTGAGGTAATCAGACCTATAGGTACTACATATAAATCATCTTTTTAATCCACAAAGTGCTTTTGTTATATTAACTAAAATTTTTAAGATTATTTGTATCAATGCCAATATTGAACTATCTCTGGGAAAAATTAAATTACGTAGATTTATTTTCACATTTTAAGTAATTGTTTTTAGAAATCTTTCAAGAGAAGTGTGTACATCAGCATTAAATCAAATGTTAAAATCTGAAGAACCTCTGAGGCATGGGCTAATTCAAACCCTGTCTCCACACCCCACCCCAGTGTACGCATACCTATATTTCTGGCAAAATAGGTCCTGGAGAGGTAATATGGCTTTTTTATGGACGCAAAATAAATTTAAAGCAACGTGAAACTTTAACTTGAGCCTCTTGGCTTCCAATCTAGAGTTTCTCCTATAATTTTGGGCAAGTTATTTCATCTCTTTGTGCCTCCATTGTCTTGTCAGCACATTGGAGATACTGATAAGATCTTTCTCAGGGGACGAAAAACAATACAAATCAAGTAATTAGAAACATGCCTGGCACATTGCAGGTCCTCAGTAATGTTATTTTTATAACTACTATGCTATTCTTCCATTTTTACACATATAGTAAAAGCAAAATAACTTTTTTGAAGAAAACCATTGTCACATCAAAAGAAGTTGAAGGGAAAGAAGTCATTTTTCTCTGTAAAGAATAAAAATATCGCAGTTGAATATGTGTTCATTTTATCATTTCAGAAGATAGTTTTTTTTTTTTATTAAAAACAAAACAAAACAACAACAACAAAAAACACTGTTTGGCCGGGCTTGGTGGCTCACGCCTGTAATCCCAGCACTTTGGGAAGCCAAGGCGGGTGGATCACCTGAGGTCAGGAGTTCAAGACCAGTCTGCCCAACATGGTGAAACCCCATATCTACTAAAAATACAAACAAAATTAGCCGGGCACTGTGGCACGCATCTGTAATCTCAGCTACTCAGGAGGCTGAGGCAGGAGAATTGCTTGAATCTGGGAGGTGGAGGTTGCAGTGAGCCAAGATCGCACCATTGCATTCTCGTCTGGTTGATAAGAGCAAAAACTCTGTCTTAAAAAAAATTATAATAAATAAATAATACGTTGATTGTGATAGGCCAGGCTGTATGGAGCCTAAAGTATACACAGTTTTGAGGGCCTTAAGAAAAAGTGAACATTTATTTAGAAAACAAAAACCAATTAGATACTAATTTTAAAATGCTGTCAAATATCAAAATATAGCAAAATCCAGAAAAATAATATATTTGTATAAATGATGTGTCAGATCCATCCTCATAAGCTTTTTTCTTTTCTTTTTTTCTATCTTTATTTCACTGCACACTCTTGATCACCTCTAAAATGACAACAAGTTATTTTGTAATGTCACTTTCTATGTAGAAACTGAGAAGATAATTCAGTCTTTGTTTTAGCATAGTTTGTTTGGGGTGTTTCTGAAAGGAGAGCACATATAATTAGGACAGGCAAAGTCTCTACTGGTTCTATCATGATCTGATGTCAATACCACAAGTATGAAGGTGGTAAAAAATATAGGGAAGTGACTGTAAAACACCTGAAATTACTCAGTAAACACAAACTAAACGTATCCTCAACTCAACTTCCCCTTAGCTGGATCCCAAAACTATTTGTGGCAGCTTTTACTAGAATAAATGACAATGTGAACACATTTCTGGAGTCTCTTATGGGTCTTAGAAGGCGTCTGTACCAATGAGATGCCTGTAAATACAAGCTTCTAATACCTAGAGGAACACAAAGAAAATCTTGAGACAGTCTGAAAATCCTAAATATTCTGAATGTAGTTTAGATGTTCGAGGGTTTCCCAAGGTAAATGAGTTTAGAATGTAGTAAAAGTAGTCTATCTGATTTAATAGAAAAATATGAGGAAGCTTAGCCTAAAGCATGTTGAGGTCTTGGCCATATATATTGGTAGAAATGGGGAGAAGCCTAAAGAAGATAGAACGGGACCAGCTGAAGCTAACTAAACTGGCTTTGGTCTGGGGTGCCAGACAACCTAATGCACAGGGTCTAACAGAAGCTAATTTGGACAGGCCTCTACGAGGAAAGAGAAATGAGGATCAAACACAGCCCTTATCAGCGAGCGTGGGCAGGGAATATCCTTGGAATAACAGAAGCCAGATTTAAAAAGGAGGCTGGTGAGTGCTTTCAGCAGTTCCTTGGAGTTCTATGCACTCCTCCTATAACCTCAATCAATCCAATTAATTCCTTTCTTATTACTTGCCTGATAAAATCCAACTTTAAATGAATAAAAAAATATTTTTTTGGTGGTATCCAAATTGGGAAGGAAGAAATAAAATTATCACTGTTCAATGATGACATACTCTTATATTTAGAAAATCCTGAAGATTATACACACACAAATCTTAAAGCTAATAACAGAATTCAGTATAATACAAAATCAACACACAAAAATCAGTGTGTCTTTATATACTAACAATGAACAATCTGAAAAGGGAATTGAGAAAACAATTTCACTTAATAATAGCATCATACGAAATGAAATGCCTAGGAATAAGCTTAATGAAAGAGGTGAAAGACTTTTACCCGATGTCTTTTCCTTTGTAGTTTTTGCTGAAAACTACAAAATATTGCTGAAAGAAATTAAAGAAGACATAAAAAGCAGAAAAGACATCATATGTTCATGAGTTATAAAATTTAATATTATGAAGATGATAATACTAACCAAAGCAATCTACCGGTTCAATGTAATCCCTATCAAAATACCAACAATGTATTTTGCACATATAGAAAAAAACACATCCTCAATTTCATATGGAATCTCAAGGGATCTTGAGTAGCCAAAAGAATCTTGAAAAATAACAAAGTTGGAGGCCTCACACTTCCTAACTTCAAAATTCATTACAAACTGCAATAATCAAATTAGTGTGATACAGACATATAGATCAATGGCATAGAAAAGATATCCCAGAAATAAACCCTTGCATTTACGGTCAAATGATTTTTGACAAGGCTGCCCAGATAATTCTATGGGTAAAGGATAGTCTTTTCAACAATTGGTGCTGGGAAAACTTAAGTACATGGCAACGAATGAAGTTTGCCCCTTACCTTGCACCATATACAAAAATTAACTGAAAATGAATCAAAGACTTAAACATAGTGGCTAAAAATATAGAATTCTTAGAAGAAAACAGAGTGACACTTCGTGACATCAGATTTGGCAATGTGCATATGACACCAAAAGCACAAAAAAATGGAAAAAAAAAAACAATTGGACTTCATCAAAATTTAAAACTTCTGTATACCAGAGGACATTAGCAAGAGAGGGAAGTGGCAACCCAAAGAGTGGGAGAAAATATTTATAAATCATATATATGATCAGAGATTAATAACCAGAATATGTAAAGGACTCCTAAAACTCAACAATAAAAAGCAATTTAAAAATGGGCAAAATACTTGAATAGACATTTCTCCAAAGAAGATAAACAGTTGGTCAATAAGCACATGAAAAGATGTTCGGCATCATTAATCATTAGGGAAATGCAAACATAACCTCAATGAGATGCCACTTCACACCCATTAGGATGGTTGGGATTAAAAGAAAAAACAAAAAAGGAAATCAGTTTTGGCCAGGATATGAAAAAATAGGAACTCTTGGGCATTGCAGATATGAATATAAAATGGTGCAACTTCTGTGGAAAACAATGTGGCCATTTCATAAATGAAATGTAAAATTGTCAGGCTTTGCACAGTGGCTCACACCTGGAATCCCAGCACTTTGGGAGGCTGAGGCCAGTAGATCACCTGAGCTCAGGAGTTCCAGACCAACCTGGGCAACATGGTGAAACCTTGTCTCTATCAAAAATACAAAAAATTATCTGGGTGTGATGGTGCACATTTGTGGTTCCAGCTACTTGGGAGGCTGAGGTGGGAGAATCGCTTGAGCCTGAGAGGTGGAAGTTGCTGTGAGCTGAGATTGAGCCGCTACGCTCCAGCATAGGTGACAGAGTGAGACCCCTTTTTAAAAAAATTGTCATATAATCCAGCAATTCCACTTCTGGGCATATACCCCAAATAATTGCAAGCGAAGACTTGAGCAGGTATTTGTACAACAATGGTCATAACAGCATTATTCACAACAGCCAAAATATGGAAACAACCCAATGTCCACTGACAGATGAATGGGTGAGCAAAACATAGTATGTACATACAGTAGAATATTATTTAATCTTAAAAAGTAATGAAATTCTGATGCATACTACAACTTGAATAAACCTTGAAAATATTATGTTAAGGGAAATAAGCCAGACACAAAAGAACAAATCTTGTATAATTCCACTTATATGAAGTATCTAGAATAGTCAACAAAAGAGGTAGAAAGTATAATAGAGCTTACTAGGTACTAGGGGGAAGGAAGAATGGGAAGCTATTGTTTAATGAGTACAGAATTTCAGTTTGGGATGCTAAAAAGTTCTGGAGATGGATAGTTGCACAGCTATGTGAATGTACTTAGTGCCACTGAATTTTATAAATGGTTAACTTAGCGAATTTTATATATATATTTTTTCTCTCTCTCTTTCACATGCACACGCTCTCTCTCTCTCTCTCTGTCTCTCTCTTTTGTTTTTCTTTACACCGGGCATTGTAATGTTTCCTTCAGTGATGCCTTTATGGTTTTAAGGATCATCACTAACTCATAGCGTTATAAATTAGTATAATATTGTTATAGAAGATAGTAAAGTGTGGCAATTAAGAGCATGAAGTCTAGGTCAAGCTGACAACTTCTCCTTAATAACTTGGTAACCTTACCTGAAAATGGAGATGACAACACCTACCTACTTCATTGTGGTGTAAAAATTAGGTTAAAAAATTAGGTGAATATATAGAAAGTGTTTGGAACAGTGGTGCATGGTGCAAAGTATGGACTTTGTTAGTATTTTATTATTATCGTTATTAGTATTTCTGTGGCCTTGTAATCCAAAATAGGATACTCTCAAAAACAGTCAGATTCTAGTTCTTTTTTTTTTGCTTTTCTCTGAGTATCATTTTCTCTCTGTTGATGTTATTGACTCTCTTGATATATTTTCCCCATTCTCCTCTTGCCACCCACTGGCTTATTTTACTCCACACTTTGCTTTTGCCTGTTTATTTTTGTCTTTCTTTTCTTTCTTTCTTCTTTTTCTTTCTTTCTTTTCTTTCTTTCTCTTTCTTTCTCTCTCTCTCTTTCTTCTTTCTTTCTTTTCTTTTCTTTTCTTTTTTTTTTTTTTGAAATGGAGTTTTGCTCTTACTGCCCAGCCTGGAGTGCAATGGTGCAATCTCAGCTCACCACAACCTCCGCTTCCTGGGTTCAAGCAATTCTCTTGCCTCAGCCTCCCAAGTAGCTGGGATTACAGGCATGCACCACCACGTCCAGCTAATTTTGTATTTTCAGTAGAGAGGAGGTTTCTCCACGTTGGTCAGGCTGGTCTCGAACTCCTGACCTCAGGAGATCCGCCTGCCTCAGCCTCCCAAAGGGCTGGGATTACAGGCGTGAGCCACCGCACCTGGCCTATTTTTTTTCTTTTTAAACATCATAGGTTCAGTCTATTTACAGTTTCTTCTTCCTTACACTTTGGCTCTAGTTTACTTGTAGCCTCAGCTCCATTGGCCCCCTCTGGTTCTGATTTTATAAGATGGCTGCTCTTTACAGAAATTTTCAGCTTTGATCTTGACTGCTAGCTAATGATTTCTACATAAATTCTAGTTCAAATTTTCAAGATTGATTAACACAACACAACTTTTTATGTCAAACCTCATAACCAATCACCAGCCAGCTGACAGATTAACTCTTCTTGAATTGGGTACCTGCCTATGACCTACATTGTGTTGAAAAGGGAGAAAATAATACCAAACCTGCCCCCCTGTGGCTGTGCTCTCAATGTGGGCTGCGAGCAGAATAGTTTCTCTTAGGGACAGTTTATAAGTATAGCATTTATGGTAATTAACATGTTTAGTATACCAAGAAGCAAAGATGAATAATACATAGTCCCTCCTATGATGGAGCTCATTACCCAGGAATAGACATGTGTACGAGCAGTCATGCAATAGAATAACTACTATTTATTTATATGGACAAAATATTTTTTAAACACAAAGGAGAAAACAATTCAGTTTGCTGGGTATAGGGAATGGGACAGGCTTCACAGTATATGGTGATATTTCCATGGATATGTTAAGTATAAAAAATGTTTCCCGAGACGGAGCAGAGCAGAAAAAGGGATGGAGCAAGGGCATTAAGGCAGATTCAGCTCTAAAAACAGTCACAGAGGTATAAAAATGGGTGGTGTGATAAGGAAATGGAGCTGAAAACTGTGGCTGGAACAAAGACTAAAATGAGTAAGATTATTATAGTAGAGTGAACTGTAGGTAAGGACCAACCTGTGGATGGTTTTAGACTATGAATTACTGAGAAGAAATATGGTTTTTGTTTTTAGTCAACTAGGATTTTATCAAAGGTTATCAGCAAATGGGGGATATGATCACTTCGGCATTTGAGAAAGAAATGTGTTTGCATTAAGGAGAATGTCTAAGAGCAAATAGAGACTGGAAGTAGAAACCTACAAGGCTACTAGAATGGCCCAGTTAAGATATAATAAGGCTCGAACTTAAAAGAGACTCTTTCAAAGGTAAACTGACAGACTAGATAATTATCAGGGTCAAGTGACCGACATGTAAATACTTCAGCCATAATTTAAAGAAACAAAATGCCTCAAAAAGCAACATAATTCATTTTAAACAAAAGATTTAGTTTTACATGAAGAAGATTTAAGAATGGTTATTTTATTTTCTCTAGATATATGGCTAAAATTTTAGGAGTGTGACATTGGGATGAACATTTTTCTGCCTTATAGAGGGTTAGAAGAATTCTTCTGAATTGTGTCTTCTTTTAGATTTAAGCTAAATATCAGAAGAGTCAAGTAGGATAAATCTTCCTCACAGTGTGCAGTGTTGAATCAGATAAATTGGATCAGCAGCAGAACTGAAAATATTCTTATAAAATGTAGCCTGTCTTATATTCATAACTTCATATCTCCACTGAGGGTTTTACACCAGTACTTTAAAAGTATACTTTGCTGTGAAGGGATAATTTCAGTACAACCACATGTGTACATAGCTGTCCAATTGCAAGAACAATGAAACACCAGGGACCAGGGCCATTGCAGTATACACAAAGGTACATTGTAAGTTAATAGGTTAATAAAACTCTAAAACTGAAGTCAAGGCATACTGCACAGTAATTTCTAAAGTTAGTGTGTTTCCTTAAAATTTAATATGTTCCTCTTTTATAGAAAAGAAACAAAAAAAGGGGATTTAAATATATTATTCTCAGGCAACTAATTTTTTCCATCTTTTACCTCCAATAATGTGGTGACAGGAAGTGACTTAAGGTACAGTCTTCAGGATATTTAGTAGAAAAAGCTTCTGTTTATTGTTGTCATTGTATGAGAGGTCTTCAAAACATTTACTGAAAATGTGTTTTATGAAAAAATTATGCATAGAATTCAACATTTTTGCACCAAAATAAACTTGTACTAACTTGTGATAATGTGTGTGGACAGGATCTAGTTTGACAGATTAAAAATTGGAGACCTCAGTTTGAAAAGAGCCCTATATTAGTCTGTTCTAATGCTGCTAATAAAGACAGAACTGAGACTGGGTAATTTATAAAAGAAAGAGGTTTAATTGACCCACAGCTCCACAGGGCTGGGGATGGCTCAGGAAACTCACAATTATGGCAGAAGGGGATGCAAACATGTCCTTCTTTACATGGTGGCAGGAAGGAGAAATGCTGAGCAAAAGGGAAAACCCCCTAATGAAACTATCAGATCTCATGAGAACTCAACTGACTATCATAAGAACAGCATGGAGGTAACCGCCCTCATGATTCAAGTACCTCCCACCAGGCGCCTCCCATGACATATGGGAATTATGAGAACTACAATTCAAGATGAGATTTGCGTGGAGACACAGCCGAACTATATCAAACCCCTATGAAAGGCAACATAAACTCTGCTAAAATTAAAGAACAAACATCATATTTATGGTGAAGTTTGAGTGGAAGAATGATGAAATCATTGATGCTTTACAAAATATTCATAGAGACAATGCCCCAAATAAATCATCAGTTTACAAACTGATAACTGATTTTAACAAGGGATGAGATGATGTTGAAGATGAAGCTCACAGAAGCAGCCCATCCACATACATATGTGATTAAAAAAAATTTATATTATTCATGCTCTGATTGAAGGAAACCAATGATTAATAGCACAAGCAATAGCCAACACCATAGACATCTTAATTGGTTCAGTTTACACAATTCTGACTAAAAAATTAAAGTTGAACAAACATTCCACTCAATGAGTATCCAAACCATTGTGCCCAGATCAGCTGCAGACAACAGCAGAGCTTTCAATGGAGTTTTTAAATAAGTAGGACCAAGATCCTGAATTACTTCTTTGAAGATTTGTAACAGGAGATGAAACATGGCTTTACAAGTACAATTCTGAAGACATCATAATCAAAGCAATGGCTACTGAGAGACGGAAGTGATCCAGTCACAGCAAAAACAGACCAGTCAAGAACAAGGGTTATGGCAACAGTTTTTTGATATGCTAAAGGCATTTTACTAAATGACTTCCTGGAGGGCCAAAGAATGATAACATCTGCTTACTATGAGAGTGATTTGAGAAAAGTAGCCGAAACTTTAACAGAAATATGCCCAAGAATGTGTCAACAGAATGTCCTTCTTCACCATTACAGTGCTTCTGCTCATTTCTCTCCTGAAACAAGGGCAATATTTCAGGAATATCCGTGGGAAATCACTGGACATTCAACTTACAGTCCTAATTTGGTTCTTTCTGATTTCTTTTTGTTTACTAATTTGAAAAAAAAATCTGTTTAAGGCATCCATTTCTCACCAGTTAATAATGTAAAAAAGACTGGATTGATGTGTTTAAATTCCCAGAATCATCAGTTCTTTAAGGATAGATTAAATGCCTGATATCACCACTTAGAAGTGTCGTGAACTTGATGGAGCTTATGGTGACAAAGTTTATATTTAAAAAACTCACTCTGCAACAATAGAAGGAATAGGAAAATTTTAAAAATAAAAGTTGTTATTTATACTTATATAATTTATATTAATATAAAACATTTTATACTTTTCGATATAAACTGTATATAAGTGGAGACATTTTACTGTTTTTCCTATTGTCAATGATGGATGTATTTAACCATAATTTAATTTAAATAATCTAATTTTAATACACTTAATGTATTTAAAGAAATCACTGAGTAAACATTCTATATCTTTACAGACTTTTTTAAATTCTATTTTTTATGTTAATATGAAGGAATATAATTTAATTAATTTTATTGTTTTAATATTTTTTATTTATTTTATATATTTAGGAATTATAAGTGCAGATTTCTTACATGAATATATTGCATAGTGGTGAAGTGTGGGCTTTTAGTGTGCCCATCAACCAAATAGTGAACATTGCAACCAACAGGTAATTTTTTCAATCCTTATCTTTATAGATTATTAATGCTGCACTTGCTTTGGCTGCAAGACCCAAAAGTCAAGTGGTCAAAAACACCATGGAAATGTACAAGCGTACGTGGGAGAATCATATACATGTCCTCACTGAAGCCGTAGATGACATTACAAGCATTGATGACTTCCTTGCTGTATCTGGTATGTTTTTATTCTTTTAATTTGTTTATTTACTCTTGTCAATTTTATAAAATAGAATAATACTGTGACAGGCATGGTGGCTCACGCCTGTAATGCCAACATTTTGGGAAGCCAAGGCAGGTGGATTACTTGAGGTCAGGAGTTCGAGACCAGCCTTGCCAACATGGTTCAACCGCCGCTCTACTAAAAATACAAAAATTAGCTGGGCGTCATGGCTCACGTCTGTAATCTCAGCTACTCAGCAGGCTGAGGCAGGAGAATTGCTTGAACCCAGGAGGCAGAGGTTGCAGTGAGCTGAGATCATGTCACTACACTCCAGCCTGGGCAACAGAGCTAGACTCTATCTCAAAAAAAAAAAAAAAAAAAGAATAATACGAAATAAGATTAATTTTATTTAATACAGTAAACATTTAATTGATTGTCTTTCTGGATGCAATATGTTGCTATGTATTAGCAGCAGTTGTGTTGTCCATGGTCTACTCTGGGATTATGAGCCTGATCTCTTGTAATCTTTTTAAATTTAACAATTTACAATGAGTCTATAAAAGAAACTCCTATTCATGGCCAAAACATATTAGAAAATAATACCTAGAATCTTAGGTTTTTCCTAGATTTTCAAATAAATTCTCATTTCCCTGCACTTCTTTTCCAACCAAATTTTTCTCCCCTCAGGGAAAAGAATATATTAATGAGAAAACATCATCGATTTGAAATGTGTGAACCACAAAATCTGAGACAGATCTCAGTCAATTTGGGAAGTTTATTTTGCCAAAGTTCAGGACATGCACCCATGATACAGCCTCACAAGTTCCTGACGACATGTGCCCAAGGTGGTCAGAGCACAGCTTAGTTTTATACATTTTAGGGAGACATGATACATCAATCAACATATGTAAGATGAACAAAGGTTCAGTCTAGAAATGTAGAACAAATTGAAGCAAAAGTGGGACAGGTAGAAACGGGAAGGAGGCTTCCAGGTCACAGGTAGATAAGAAATGGTTGCAATCTTTTGAGTTTCTGATTAGCTTTTCCAAAGGAGGCAATCAGATATGCATTTATCTCACTGAGCAGAGAAATGACTTTGAATAGAATGGGAGGCAGGTTTGTCCTAAGCAGTTCCCAGCTTGACTTTTCCCTTTGGCTTAGTAATTTTGGGGCTCCAAGGTTTATTTTCCTTTCACAGATGCAATATGATAATTCAACAACCATTATATGAATTTGACAGTGCTAATCTAAAGAATTAAACAAACAAGTCTAAATATCTAACTACAACAGACAAGCTTGAGATTCCATGTGAAGCCCAGATTATTCTCTCATCACAAATTAGAATAATATCCCACAGGATTGTGAAGATACTCTTATAAATCAATATCCTCAGAAGCATAATTCAAGTTTTGTTCGTGTTGTAAGAACAAAGAACTGAACAAATTTTTGTCTTTTTTATTCTCTCAAAAAGTAATCCTCTCTCTAAAATAAATTATATATATATTTTTCCTTTTTTGTAAGAGAAGGATTTTCTTGGAATGTGATAATATTCTTTCTTATAAAATGCAAATTCTCATGAATATCCAACTTCATTTTTTAAAGTTACCTGATTTGGTCCAGTCTAACCTATTGACTGCATTACTTTCATGTATGTATACATTCTCATAATGAAAAATTGTTCCAGAAACCAACTATATTTTCATGATACATTAGTGAAAATGAAATGTATGCTAATTACATATTTTTAAACTACTTTATTTTTATAGAATCAAAATCTTTGAAAATACAGAAAATGTATGGGAAAAAAATTAATGGCCTTTGATTCCACTACTCAGGAATAATAACCACTACTAACTGATTTTTTTTTCCTTTCACCATTTTTCTAATAGATATTTATATTTTCAAATGTGTATCATGCATATATATATATGCATATTTATGTTACTTGCCTTTTTACACATATTTGGCTGCATATTTCTGCATGATTGTATATTATTCAGGAACTTATTTATGTGCTTTTGTTAACATTTAGATAAACAGTAATTTTAATTATTATCAACAATGTTAAGCATATTTTTGTCTATTTGCTATCTCCTTCATATAGACTTTGCAAAGTAAATTCAATCAACACCTTATGTTGGAAAAGTCTTTTGTAATTTGATTGTTAAATAGTAGGTTCTGTTTCTTAGTTGGTTCTTTTAGTTAAAAGGCAAAGGAACCCACTTACATTCATCAATGTAGAGGTAGTTTAACATAGTAATACTGACAGCACATGGGGGAATACTCTGGACATGCAATAAGGGGAACCATAATTTACCAATCTGCATGATTAGAGCTGGGGGAGGCCTGGGATCCAGGGATATTGTAGGTCTTCGAAGCAGAAATTAATTGCTTTTCCCTTTAGTGCTAGATTAACCTGATATACCAATATTCTGGATCTGCTTTTTTTCGTGGACAACTTAAGCAGTTCAAAACATAAACAAGAAAGAGAAAACTCATGTAAAAGTCACTTAAATAACAAAAACCTTTCCTTATCTCATATACCTAGATGTTTGATATAGTTGGCTCTAGGGTTACTAGCCCTAGCAAACAAAGGACTTGGGTAGGAGCAGTTAAGCGATGTGGACAGGGATATTTTAATGGCTAACATTATTTAGAATTCTCCGTACAGGAGGATAATAAAAAGTGGACAGATGGTTAATATGTTTAATTATTATTTTTAAATTCTGTACAGAAAATGCACATTATTTTCTATGCTCAGGGTGTACTGCTCATAATTTTCTACATTTTGGATGCCCTGGTTGGTAGTAGTTGTGTTACAGGAAAGGGGTCCCATTCTAGACCCCAAGAGAGGGTTCTTGGATCTTGTGCAAGAAAAAATTGGGGGCAAGTCTGCAATGCAAAGTGAAAGCAAGTTTATTAAGAAAGTAAAGGAATGAAAGAACGGGTACTCCATTAGCAGAGCAGCCCTGAGAGCTGCTGGTTGCCCATTTTTAAGGTTATTTCTTGATGATATGCTAAACAAGGGGTGGATTATTCATGCCTCCCCTTTTAGACCATATAGGATAACTTCCTGATGTTGCCATGGCATTTGTAAATTGTCATGGGGCTGATGGCAGTGTAGTAGTGAGGATGACCAGAGGTCACTCTTGTGGCCATCTTGGTTTTGGTAGGATTTAGCCGGCTTTTTTACTGCAACATATTTTATCAGCTAGGTCTTTATGTCCTATATCTTGTGCCGACCTCCTAGCTCATCCTGTGACTTAGAATGCCTTAACTGTCTGGGAATGCAGCCCAGTAGGTTTCAAACTCATTTTACCAAGCTCCTATTCAGGATGGAGTTGTTCTGGTTCGCATGCCTCTGACAGTTCAAGGTTATTTTATTTATTTGTTTATTTATTTAGAGACAGAGTCTCGCTCTGTCACCCAGGCTTGAGTGCAGTGGCACGATCTCGGCTCACTGCAACCTCTGCCTCCCGGATTCAAGCAATTCTTCTGCCTCAGCCTCCCGAGTAGCTGGGATTACAGGCATGTGCCACCACACCTGGCTAATTTTTTGTATTTTTAGTAGAGACGGGATTTCACCATATTGGCCAGGCTGGTCTTGAACTCTTGACCTTGTGATCCACCCACCTTGATCTCCCAAAGTGCTGGTATTACAGGTGTGAGCCACCGCGCCCGGCCCAGTTCAAGGTTATTAATGTGTAAGCATCTCTGGATTCTGTTGATGTTCTCTCATGGTTGCATCTTAAAGCATTGCATCTCCACGCATTACACAACACCTTTAAAACAGAAAAAGAAGCTGGCTTGAAGCTTCAACTTTAGAGAAGAGTATTTCCCAGATGATTTTCATCAGTTTCTCTTACTTGTCATAGGTCAAAACTTGGTTCCTCTCTCAATCTTGAGGCAATCACTGGCAAAAGAAAATTAGATTTCCAAGATGAGTTTAGAGAGTGCTGATAAGTGATTTACAACTGACTAGAAGCCGGAGGGAGTGGTAGTCCTAATTTGTAGCATTTGTTTATTTCTGTGGCATGAATACTCCCACCTTTGCAGGTTTTAAGCTACCAATGTGATGTCACTGAACTCTGAGCTGGTACAAAATGCATAGAATCAGCTCTTGTGAGCTGGTATAAACAGGTTTTAATTGAACACTAGGCTTGGACCAGCCACAGTTTAACCTTTATGACTAGTCACTTACTACACAAACAAAATCAGAGATTTGTTAGTAAAAAAAGAGAAATGGCCATTAAACAGACAACCAGACATGTTTGCCTAAAATACTGAGTGGTTTCCACTGCTCTCTCAAGTTTCTGTGCTTTCATAAACTTACCTTATGTTAGTTTAGCCATGATTCTTTACCAGTGATCTTTTTGTAACATCAAAATTTTTCAACATCTGCTCCCACAGATTATGGCGTCTTCTCTCAGAATTTTCCCAGTCGAACAAAAGAGAAAGAATCTAGCTGGCCCTCTAGATCTTTTTAGTACCAGCCTAGATGCTGTAGGTCCAAAATAAGACCAATGAATAGATGGGTTACCTTTTTTTTTTTTTTCAGATGGCTAATCATAGTTTGAATAGCTGTGATGAGAATTGCCACAATCTTGCATCTTCTGTGGGGGGCAGATTTTCTTAGAAAAGTTACAGATGTGTTTAATAGCAAATAACTTATCTGGTACTTGTGAAGAATAATTGATATGGCTTGGCTATGTCCCCACCCAAATCTCATCTTGAATTATAGTTCCCATAATTCCCACGTGTTGCTGTGGAAGGGACCCCGTAGAGATAATTGAATCACAGGGGCAGTTTCCCCCATCCTGTTCTTGTGATAGTGAGGTTAGTTCTCACGAGATCTGATGGTTTTATAAAGGCTTATTCCTTCACTGGGCTCTCATTCTCCTTCCTGCCATGATGTGAAAAAGGATGTGTTTGCTTCCCCTTCCACCATGATTGTAAGTTTCCTGGGGCCTCCCTAGCCATGTGGAACTGTGAATCAATTAAACCTCTTTTCTTTATAAATGACCCAGTCTTGGGAAGTTCTTTAGAGCAGCATGAGAATGGACTAATACAATGATCTTTTAGAGTGATATGTTGTTTTGTATTCAGAGACTTCTGGTTCATCTTTTGTCAGGTAGACCAACTGACAAGTTAGTTCTTAGGGTATCTGTGTTGTGAATTACTTAGAGAAAATTTACTTTCAAATTTTTTATAAGCATTTAACCTCTCATGGGCTTTCTTTCAGGAGTCAATACTAATTTAATATATATATATATATATACACACACACACACATATATACACACACACACACACACATATATATATATATATATATATACACACACACACATATATATGTATATGTTTCCAACTCTTGGGAGATAATCATCTAGATATAGAGAGCTCAAATGTTCCCAAATCGATTAAATCCAAAAAGGTCTTCTCTGAGGCAGATGATAGTCAAATTGTCAAAGCAAAGACAAAAAAGGAATTCTAAAAACACCAAAAGAAAGCATCAAGTCACATATGAGGGTATCTTCGTCCGACTAACAGCAGATTTCTCAGCAGAAACTTACAAGCTAGGAGAGGATAGGATGATATGTTCAGATTGCTTGAATAAAAAAAAAAAAAACTTTCAACTAAGAATACTATAAACCATAAAGCTATTCTTTAGAAATGAAGGAGACATAAAATTTTCCCAGACATACAAAGACTGAGGGAATTAATCACCATTAAACTAAGCCTACAAGAAATGCTGAAGGGACTCCAACCTCTGAAAGTGAAAGGATGTTATCTATCTATTAAGCAAAAGCAGATACGTTTCTATATCATTGGTAGATGTTACCTATCAATTAAGGAAAAACATGAAAGCATACAACTCACTGGTAAAGCAGATATGCAAATGAGAAAAAGAAAGGAATAAAATTTTACCACTACAGAAAACCACCAAACCACAAAAATAATAAAAGAAGAAAGGAACTAAGGCTATACAGAGCAATTACAAAACAACTAACAAAATGAAAAGAATAAGTCCTCATCTATCAATAACAACCTTAAATGTAAACAGTTTAAATTCCCTAATTAGAATATATAAATTGGCTGAATTAAAAAACTGAGACCCAACTATTTGCTGCTTCTGAAACTCACTTCTCATTTAAAAACACACAGACTATAACAGAACAGATTAAACAAAATATTCGCTGCAAATGGAAACAAAAAGTGTGCAAAAGTAGCAATACTTATATCAGACAAAATAGACTTTTATTAAAAATAAAAAGATAAAAAGGCACAGAGGTCATTATATAGTCATTAAAAAATCAATTCAGCGAGAGGAAATAACAATTGTTAATATATATCCACCCAACACCAGAGAACTCAGATATATAGGGCAAATATTATTATAGTTACAGAGAGAGATAGAGACACCAATGCAATAATAGTTAAGAACTTTAACACCTCACCCTCCTCACCCTCAGCATTGCACAGCTAATCTATACAGAAAGTCAACAAAGAAACATTGTATTTAAGCTTCATTTTATACCAAATGAACCTAACAGACATTTACAGAACAGTTTTTCCAATGGCTACAAAATGCACATTCTTCTCATCAGCAGATGGAACATTCTCTAGGATAGACCCTATGTTAGGCCCAAAACAACTCTAAATAATTTTTTCAAAAATGCAATTATACCACATATTCTCAGATTTCAGTGGAATATAATTAGAAATCAATAACAAGAGGAACATTGGAAACTGTAAAAATACATAAAAATTGAACAACTTTCTCCTGAATGACAAATGAGTTAATGAAGAAATTAAGAAGGAAATCTTAAATACTTCTTCAAAGAAATGAAAACAGAAATACAACGTACCAAAAAACCTATGGAACACAGAAAAATTAGTACAAGAGGGAAGTTTAAAGGAATAAACACCTATATCAAAAAAATGATTTCAAATAACCTAGTGATACACCTCAAAAAATAGAAAAGCAAGAACACACCAAACCCAAAGTTAATAGAGGAAAATAAATACTAAAGATCAGCACAGAGTGAAACAAATTAGAGGCAAAAAAGCAAACAAAAGATTCGTGAAAAAAAGTTGGTTTTTGAAAAGTAAACCAAATCAACAAACTATTATATAGATTAAGAAAAAGACCTAAATAAATAATATCAGAAATGGACAATGAGATATTGCAACGGACACCACAAAAATACAGAGGATCATTAGAGACTGTTATGAACAACTATACACCAACAAATTAAAAAACCTGAAGGAAATGGATACATTCCTAGACACAAGTATAAAATACCAAGATTGAACCAAAAATGAACAGAATCCAACAGACCAATAACAAATAAGAAGATTAAATCAGTAATAAAAAGTCTCTCAAAAAAGAAAAGTCCAAGACCAGCTGGATTCACTAATGAATTCTAGCAAACTTTTAAATAACTAACATCATTTTTTCTCAAACTATTCCAAAAAATTGAGGATTAAGAAATTCTTCCTAATTAATTTTATGAAGCTAGCATTACCCTGATAACAAAACCAGACAAGGACACAACAAAAAAAGAAAACTATGGGCCAATATGTCTGATGAAGATAGATTTAAACATCCTCAACCAAATACTAGCAAATTGAACTCAACAGCACATCAAAAACATAATGAACCTAATCAATTCGAATTTATTCCAAGGATACAAGGATAGTTCAACATATGCAAATCAATAAGTGTAATGCATCACATTAACAATATACAATTTAAAAAACATATTATCTCAATAGACAGAAAAATCATTTAATAAAATTCATCATCCCTTTATGACAAAAAACTCTTAACAAATTAGGCATAGAGGGAATATACCTTAACACAATAAGGAGCATATATGACAAACCCATGGCTAACATTATACTGAATGAAGAAATACTGGAAGCTTTTTCTGTAAGAACTGGAACAAGACAAGGGTGCTCACTTTCACTACTCTTACTCAACATAGTACTAGAAGTCCTAGCCTATAGCAATTAGGAAAAAGAAAGTAAGAAATGGCCATCCACATTGGAAAAGAGGAAGTCAAATTGTCCCTCTTTGCAAACAACATGTTATCATAAATAGAAAAATGTAATGACTCTGCCAAAATACTCTTAAAACTGGCAGATGAATTCATTAAAATTTCAGGATAAAAAAATCAACATACAAAAATAATTAGTATTTTATATACCAGTAATGAACTAGGTGAAAAAGAATTTAAAAATGCAATCCTACTTGCAGTAGCTACAAAAAAAGACACTTAGAAATAAGTTTAACCAAGGTGAAAGATGTCTGCAATGAAAACTACAAAGCACTGATGAAAGAAATAGAAGAAGATAAAAATAAATTGAAAAACATTCCATGCTCTTGGACTGAAAGAATTAATATTGTTAAAATGACCATTTCACCCAAGGCAGTCTACAGATTCAGTGCAATCCTTATCAAAATAACAATGACATTCCTTACAGAAATGGAAAAACATCCTAAAATTTGTCTGGAACCACAAATGACCCCAAATACCCAATGCAATACTAAGCCAAAAGGGTAAAACTGGAGATAGTACACTACCTGACTTCAAAATATAATACACAGTAATAGTAACAAAAACAACATGATATGGGTATAAAAACAGACACACAGACCAATGGAATAAGATAGAGAACCCAGAAATACATCTATATATTTATAGTCAACTCATTTTCAACAAAGATGTCAAGAATATACATTGAAAAAAATGACACCATCTTCAACAAATGGTGCTCTGAAAACTGGATATTCATATGCAGAAGATTGAAACTAGAAGACCATCTCTCACTGTATTAAAAAATCAACTCAAAGTGAATTAGAGAATTAAATATCAGACCGAAACTATAAAACTAGTAGAAAAAGATAAAGGAAATGTCGCAGGACATTGATCCAGGCAAAGACTTTATGGTAAAGATCACAAAAACAAAAATAGACAAATCAGACTATATAAAACTACAAAGCTTCTACACAGCAAATGAAACAGTCGGCAGAGTTAAGTTACTACCTACAGAACGAGAGAAGATATTTAAAAACTATTCATCTGGTAAGGGACTACTATGCATGATATATAATGAACTCAAACAACTCAACAGCACAGAAACAAATAATCTAATTTAAAAATGAGCGATTTATCTGGACATCGTTTCTCAAAGGAAGGCATACAAATAGCCAATAAATATATGGAAAAATGCTCAAAATCACTAATCATCAGGGAAATCCAAATCAAAACCACAATGAGGTATCATCTCACACCAGTCAGTATTGCTATTATCAAAAAGACAAAATAAATAACAAATGCTGGTGATGATGCAGAAGAAATGGAACTCTTACGTGCTGTTGGTGGGAATATAAACTAGTATAGCCACTATGGAGAAGAGTGTGGAGGTTCCTCAAAAAATTACAAATAGAACTTCCATATGATCTAGCAATCTCACTATCGGGAATCTATCCCAAAGAAGGGAAATCATTGTATTAAAGAGATATCCACAAGCCCATGTTTATTGCAGCACTATTCATAATAGTGAAGATATGGAATAAACCTACATGTTCAACAACAGGTTGAATTGATAAAGAAAAAGTGGTATATATACACATGGAATACTAGTCAGCCATAAAGGATGATTAAATCCTGTCATTCACTGTAACATGCATAGAACTGGATGATATTAAGTGAAATAAGAGGAAAAGAAAGTCAAACACCGTATCTTCTCACTCAGATATGAAAGCTTAAAAAGAGGAAAAAATCCACAATTAAAGTAGTGTAAAATTATATATAACAAAGTCTCAGAAGTTTATACATTATAAAAGTGGCAAGTATCAAAATTGTGGCTTATATAGGGAAGCTGCTGCACCAGGAGTGTGGCAACAGAGATCTTTAAGACCATACTCAAACTGAAAGCAGCTTTAAAAACAAGAGCTGCTCCTGCACCACCACACTCTTAATTGGACAAAGAATTGGATCAGATTGTAAGAATTTATTATGCTCAACATCACTGATATAATTTTAATAGTTATTTGAGAAACAAACCCAAGAAACTCTTCCCCAGAATCTAAACAAAAGGAAAAGATTTAAAAAAAAAATGCTAACAAGGATGTGGAGTATGGGGAATTCTTATGTACTGTTAGTGGGAATGTTAATTAGTACAGCTATTATGGAAAATACTATTGAGGTTTCTCAAAATACTAAAAACAGAACCACCATATGATTTAGCAATCCCACTACCGGGTATTTATCTAAAGGCAAGGAAGTCAGCATAGCAAAGAGATATCTGTACTGCCGTGTTTATTACAGCACTATTCTCAATAGCCAGGGTATGGAATCAACCTAAATGTCCATTAACAGATGAATAAATAAAGAAAATGTAATATATATATACACAACAGAATATTGTTCAGCTATTTAAAAAATGAAATATTGTCATTGGTAACATAGATGAGCCTGGAGGACATTATGTTAAGTAAAATAAATCAGACGTGGAAAGATAAATATTGCATGTTCTCACTCACATGTAGGAGCAAAACAATGAGCTCATGGAAGTAGAGAGTAGAACTATGGTTATTACAGGCTGGGAACAGTAAGGGAGAAGGAGGATAGAGGGAGGTTGGTCAATGCGTATAAAGTTCCAGTTAGATAAGAAGAATATGTTTTAGTGTTCTATGGCACTGTAGGGTGAATATAGTTAATAATTTATTGTATATGTTCAAAAAGCTAGAAGAGAGGATTTTGAAAGTTCTCATTAAACAAATGATAATGACTTGAGGTGATGAATATTTTAATTACCCTGAATTGATAATTACACACTGTATACATGTATCTGTCACTTGGTACCCCATAAATGTGTTTCATTTATTATGTGTCAAGTAAAATTGAAAGGAAAAAAAGAGAAAAATGAAAAAAATGTAATAACAAAGGCCTTTTTGTCCATGACATCATAGTGAGCGTGACCTTTGGCTTCTACAAAGTTTTACTCTAAATCTGACAAAGAAAATGGAAAATAAATTGATTTTCCATTTTCTTTCATAAGCTGATGCCAAAAAACACATAATAATGTTAGCAAGAGCAAAATGTTAAATTAACTGCATCAAAACTAAGCACTATTAAATCTCAATATGATATTTATTTAATAGGAGTTGGGATAAAAGATGACCAATACAGTATACATCTATGCAAATATTAATTATACAATATAATTATAACCAATTTCCTATTACTGTACAATGCACTTATACATTATTCTTCAACCGATACCTAGTCAAAATTTAGTTTGATTAAAAGCATCAAGCCATGAAGTGGTTCAATACAAATATATCTTTTAAATTGGAGATTGTTAATCATTTCCGGAAAAAAATGATTTTGATAAAATTAAACTGAGTATCTATTATGTGCAAGACAGTATGCTGGGGAATGAAAGAAGATACAAAGAAGAAAAATACACAGAATTTGCTTTGAGAGAACTCACAATCTGGTGTATATGAATCAGATTTCAAAAGAATTATATTTGTCACGTAAACAAAATCTTTTACAATTAATGCTGCTGTACCGTCAGGATACTGAGGAAATATTTTTAAAGAAACAGCTGTGCAGCTGGATTATTGAATCGAACCTTTAGAAAATTGGAAAAGCATCCCATAAAGAGGGAAAAAACTGTGAAAATTCATGGTGGGTTTGAGGGACAGCAAGTTGGCCAGTATAAAAGAAGCATAGACCACATCAGGATTGGTACTGAGCTTAAAAAGTCAACAGATGGCTTCATATAGGGTCCTGAACTTCCATAGGAAAAGGCAAGTGCTGTGGTTTGGACATTCGACCCCTCTGAATATTACGTTGAAACTGGATCCCTAGTGTTGAATGCAGTGCCTAATGGGAGGTGTTTAGGCCTTGGGTGTGGATCCTTCATGAACAGCTTGGAGCAATCCTCTTGGTAATGAGTGAATTCTCACTCTATTTATTCCTGCAAGGGCTGGTTGTTTGAAAGAGCCTGGCACCCCGCACCCTTTGCTTCCTCCCTTACCAAGTAATCTCTACATGCTGGCTCCCCGTCACCTTCTGCCATGAGTGGAAGCATCCTGAAGCCCTCACTAGAAGTAGGTGCTGGTGCCATGCTTCTTATGCAGTCTGCAGAATTGTGAACCAAATAAACCTCTTTTCTTTATAGATTACCCAGTTTTGGGTATTCCTTTATAGCAACACAAACAGGCTAAGACAGTAAGCCATCTGAAATTTTAAATAGTAACATCGTATACTTTATTAGTTTTTTTGTTTTTTTGTGTTTTTTTTTGGAGACAGAGTCTGGCTCTGTCCCACAGGCTGGAGTGCAGTGGCACCATCTCAGCTCACTGCAAGTTCCGCCTCCTGGGTTCACGCCATTCTCCTGCCTTAGCCTCCCGAGTAGCTGGGACTACAGGTGCCCGCCACCATGCCCTGCTAATTTTTTTTTTGTATTTTTAGTAGAGACAGGGTTTCACTATGTTGGCCAGGATGGTCTTGAACTCCTGACCTCGTGATCCGCCCACCTCGGCCTCCCAAAGTGCTAGGATTACAGGCTTGAGCCACCGTGCCCGGCCTACTTTATTAGTTTTTAGAACACCAACTTCAGATGCCAACTTCTTGTAGAAGTAAGTGATGTGGTGCTAAATAATCCCTAATGGCTCTTAGAAATGAAAGTAAATCCAATATAAAACAGATGTTCCCTCATTTTCTCCATTCTATCTCCAAAAAATGAAAGCACATAACTGACACATTCAAGATATTACAATAGGAAGGTGAGAACCAGCTTGATAACTGCATCCTAGCTCAAGCCGAATAACCTAGGTTTCCATTTACCGAGAAAAGCTCTTCCTTGTCAGGATAGGCCAGTGATGAGTTGCAACCAGGATCTTCTATAACATTGGCTAAAATTAAGAGACAGTGATTTCGTAGCTGTAAGATTTTTTTCCCCTGAATCATCTGTGATTACATTTTCATGTGACAGTATATGGTTCAGGGATCACTGTGGAGACTGCAGAGAAATGTACACATGACTTTATTTAGGTCATGGTGAAAGAGAGAAAGTGTGTATTCAGAAATGATTGAATAGGCTTCCCCAAAGTAATCCATTATTGCTTTATTGGTAATTATGTTTTGAATTACTGCCTGTACTTACATGACTGAAGAGTAGTTTGGGCATGTGAACTGGAATTTATCACACATCATTTCATGTACTAACAGGTAAGTTCACTTGAGGTGCTTTCATTTGAATAAACAATAAGTAGACTGCAGGACTGTTCTTTGAATATTATGACTTAGATCTTTAGAAAAGCCTTAACTGGGAGTCCTTTTTTGACTGTCATAATAAGTCAGATTTGAAATTTTTTGCTAAAACTTTAAGGTATATCTAGAGTAATGATTAATAATCTTACTGATAAAGTAAATAGCCCTGCATTTTAGACTTGCATAACAATACAATAGTTTCTAAATACTTCACATGCATGTGCTATGTACTGACAAAGGCTGTGAATGATAAAATATACTTTTTATAAACAATTTGCTTAAAATTGTCTCAGTGAGTGTATGTGCATTATTAATAAACCGTATTATTTTCAATAGCCAGATGTATTGACAAAGACTTTCAACAAAGAAATAGAAAGTCAAAGGAAGTCTCACAATTTTATGCGTATTTAGTTATTTATGGGTGGTATCTCAACTCTAACCACCTTTAATCAGCATAATTTGGATGAGGAAAAATCGTTAATATGGTGAATCTTTTAGGATATTTTATAGATTAGATGAAGGATTACAGGGAAATTTTCTCCTTGCCACACAGCACGTTCCTACCTACCAACGAGCCCAAGACACGTTCCTGGGCATTGTGAGAGAACAAAGATTTCAGCTAGAGCTGAAGGGGTTTTAGGCTGGTGAGAACAGCATCAATCTTGCTATCCAAGTGGGTCTAGATAGGAAATTTGAAAACAGGAATCATGTAAATGATCTTACGAGTTTTTGTTGCAATAGACTTAGGGACTTAGAAAGCATCCTGGGGAATTTTAACAAACCAGTAAAAACCTTTGCTTGGAGAATGGCTCCAGAGTCTGTGTTGTGAACAGGTTCTATGTGTTTTTAAAATGCAGCTAGGAGTTACATTGTACTAAAAAGACTAACTCATAGAAGCAGGGAGTAGAATAGTGGTTACCAAGGACTGATGGTAGGGGGAGAGGACTGGGGAGATGTTGGTTAAAGGATACAAAATTTCAGTTAAACGGGAGGAATAAGTTCAAGAGATCTATTATACAACAAGCCGACTATAGTTAATAACACTATATTGTCAGTTTGAAAATCGCTGAGAGAACAAGTAAATGTTCTCACTACAAAAGAATGATTATGTGAGGTGATGTATATGTTAATTTGCTTGATTTAGCCATTCCGTAATGTATACATATTTCAAAACATCATGTTGTACACCACAAATATATACAACTAATATTTGTTAATTTAAAAAGAAATAATTTTAAAAGAAAAAGAAATATGTTCTTACAAAGTGCCTATCATTCTTACTAAAATTTCGCCACTAAAGTAATTCTTATAGATTTGACAGGAAGATAGTGAATTTCCTCTTTAGAGACTATGTGGAACATAGAAAAAGAAAAATCTGGGCCAGGCGCAATGGCACACTCCTGTAATCCTAGCACTTTGAGAGGCCGAGGCAGGAGGATCGCAATGTCAGGAGTTCAAGACCAGCCTGGGCAACATGGTGGAACCCCATCTCTACTAAAAATACAAAAATTAGCCAGGCATGGTGGCATGTGCCTGTAATCCCAGCTACTCAGGAGGCTGAGGCAGGAGAATTGCTTGAACCCGGGAGGCAGAGGTTACAGTGAGCTGAGATCACACCACTGCACTCCAGCCTGAGTGACAGAGCAAGACTCCATCTTAAAAAAAAAAAAAATCTGTTTGGAGGGAGTTACGTATGCTTGAAGATAGATAATTCTGTCATTTCCTACAAAAATCTATGCTCTTTGGGAAATAACCACTCAGACTCTCTAAATGCCTCTTTGAAAATGTTAATTATATAATTTATTCATTCATGTACTCATTTATTAACAAATATTTGGTGAGCACCTACTAGGTGATAGGACTGTTTTAAAGATAGAACAGCCAGTAGAATAGACAAAACTCTCTGCATCCTTAGAGCTCACATTCTTTTACAATTGGAAGAATTGAATAAATTATATATTTTAAATGTTTTCAATAGTGTCTAGGACATATTGAGTGGCCTTGTAAAAGATAACTGTTACTACATTACTGGCAGGGCAGTGTTAAAATTTAAACCAGCATGAGAAAGATAAATCTCTTTAAGGAGCACTTTTGTTCAACCTATCTCAATAATAGACTATATAGTTAACCAAAATAACTGAAGAATTATCTTAAGAGCTAGGGTGCATGACTATCACATATTAAAAAGTAAAAAAAATCTGATAATTTCAATTATTAGATGTTATATACTTAAAAGAGTATGCTCATAAAATACTTCTGGGAATGTAAATTGTTACAATCTCTGTGAAGAACAAAATAACAATATGTGATACCTGGGTTATATTGCCACAAATCCCCCTCTAGGTTTATTGAGGAAACTTGTGCACATATTCATAAGGAAAACCTGGTACAAGTATGATCATTATAGAGTTTTTATTTTTTCATCAATGGGGAAATGAGTAAATAGCAGCAAACATAGTAGTTAAGACAAATGAGCTAGTTTCATATGTTAAAAGGAGAAATTCTCAAAGCAATATTGAGTGAATGAGCAAGTTTTATGGACAGTAGGATGTCGTAAATGCCATGTGTATCAAATACATAACAGTGATTAACTTTAGAGAGGGAGGGATGAGACTGAGGAAGAGTTCATATGGGACTTCGGTGTTATCTACAATGCTTTATTCTTTAAAAATTAAAGCAAAATCCAATGGAAAAAATAGTGCATGTTATTATTGAGGTAGATAGATTATTTTCTATATTTTATGATCTCTACTTTTCTTAAACATTTATAATAAAAAATACATAGTGAATAGAAGAAGTAGATGTCAGGGTGAAAAGCCAGGTGACATAGATGAGTTTGTACCTGGAGAACAGGGAGATCATGCCAGACCAACACATATCAGTACCTGAAACTCACCTAAGAATTGTGATCATCCTACATTCTTTCACTTGACTGCGAATCTCAGTAATACAGTTCAAAAAATGCTTTGTGAAAATGAAAAATACCTAAACCTTTATCACCCAGGGTCAGACTCTAATAGAATAATACTTTCTGAAGTTTTATGTCATTTTTCATTCCAGTTTTGTTGGTGAGTGTGAGGAAAGGATAGCTAGATTAAAAAAATACTTTTATTCTGAAATATTTCAAGCATCCATAAAAGATTAGAGCATATAGAATCACAATGTAATCTGACCGTGAAGTCTTACGAGTCTTAACTTTTCTCATACTTGTTATTACATGTATAATTGATGTCCCCTGTGTAACCTTTCTCAAGATTTTACAATTTTTCTTTTTTGGTACTAAAGATTTTGATGAAAGCCTTTGCCTCTTCATAAGCAAATCTGCATGACAGACATTTTCCATCTATTGGATTAGGAGATTTAGGGCATCAAAATAATCAGAATCTCCCTCAGGCAATAGAATATTCTTACTTCAAGTATATGAAAACTCAAAGCTAAAGCTGCAAAGTTTCTCACAGGAGCATGACAACAAGATTGAAACGATATTCTGTTTTGCCATCTCTATAGCCATCTTGATAGTATCAGGGGAATGAATGCCTTTGAAGCCAAGTGCCCAGTGAACACTTTCGTGTTGACAAGTTAATCATTTATTGTGTCAGTCAACAAATACTTATTGAGCAATTACTATTCACTCTAGAGATGAAATGGTGGATAAAGCCTACTGGACTTATTCACAAGAGATCTATAGCGTAATGGGGGAAACAAGCCCTCACCTGATAATTACAGTGTGTTAAAATAGGTTCTGTTGGGAAAGACACCAAGGCTATCTTTCTATCAGCAAAGTAATTCTGTGACAACCAGTCTTTGAAATCTCATCATTCTTCATTGTTACTTGAATTTGTGATCACTATTTCATATATTGGCGTTTAGTAGCTCATTATAAAGACTTACATGACAATTCAAATAAGATGCAAAACATAATCCATCTTCACTGTGATAGATTTCATTCATCTCTATAGTAATTACAGATGTATAATAATAATCAAATTTCAATCTGGTTCTTTATAAGTTTTTAAAATGTGTAATTACCAGGAATTTATAAATAAGTTAACACTTTACATTCATTTATAAATAATTTTGCAAATGCTTGTTTTCTCTGTCAGATTTTCTTGTAGGGAATCAGTGGCTTTGAGATTTCAGGCTTTCATCGCATTAGGGCAGTAACTGCCACATGCTAACAGTAGAATATAACTATTAAAATTCTAAACCAGATAAAATGATATATTTGACACTTCAAAAAAGTCTAAGTCTTAATTATAAATATTGATTTTAAAATATTCACTGACATCCAGACCAACTCCCCTACAATCCCCCATAACCTTATAATTTAATCAACTTCAGAGACTTTCAGTTGTAGGTGAAACATAGTTTTCAGGTACAGTTGTAATACTATATGTGGAAAATGGTCATGGGAGGAAGAAAAATACATCCTTTTTGTGTATCTAAATAATTTGACATGGCAACATTAAATTCCCATGCCATGATTTAATATTTACTTGTAAATATGCATTCACTGTCTTGATAGTGATTTATGTACTTTATGTTTCATACCTAAACTACATATAAATACTCTTTACCTAACTATATGGGAAATTTCATGAAGGTAGAGATACTCAGCCTTGGCCTTGTGACTTGACCCTTTCTTCTTAAACTAGATCAGAATATCTACTTATTTAAAATTCTATAAGGTGCTTTTGACCATTGAATTTTAAGCTAACATCATATTCAAAGTATTTAAAACTACCATGGAATAATTAAAACTTATCTAGGGTGGTAAGCCAATTATTACCTTATTATCTTCTGTCTGTCATATTTAGCAAAAACATGTGTGGTGACTGGATTAATTAAAATACTTCATTAAAGCATGATATATATTTATACTATCACCATTTCACTAAATAAATTTATAATTTTCTTGTATCAATTTTTTTTGTTTGAATAGCTGATTTTTTTATGGATTTATAATAGTGTATGTGTGAGTTTTGTTTTTTACTTTTGTTTATGGCTTTTAAAATCTTTTTTTCTCAAGAAATACAACTACTGGCCGGGTGCAGTGGCTCACACCTGTAATCCTAGCACTTTGGGAAGCCGAGGCAGGTGGATCATGAGGTCAGGAGTTTGAGACCAGCCTGGCCAACATGGTGAAACCCCATCTCTACTAAAAATACAAAAATGAGCCGGACATGGTGGCAGGCACCTGTAATCCCAGCTACTTGGGAGGCTGAAGCAGGTGAATCACTTGAATCCAGGAGGCGGAGTTTGCAGTGAGCGGAGATCACACCACTGCACTCCAGCCTGGGCGACAGAGTGAGAGACTCTGTCAAAAAAAAAAAAAAAAAAAAAAAAAAAAAAGGAAATGCAACTATTAATGTGTGGAACCATTTATCCCAAGATCTGTAGGCGTTCCATAGATATTTTCTCATTTATTGCTCCACCTGGAAGGAATTTGGCTAGTATAATCACACTTAATATTAACTGTCACAGAGAATTCCTTAATTGCTCAAATTCTCTAAGACAACAAATAATAATGATGTTAGTTTTATATATCCTCTAGTCTAGTCAGCCTATTGTTCTCTATTAAAAATTGATTTTCCCTGTCGTCACAGGAGTTCAAGGTTAGTCTGAGCTACATAGGGAGACCCTGTGTCAGTGTTTTTCCTCTCAAATTAATTTCTGTATTTTTTTAATGTCAAAATATGGAGGCCATGTTTAGATCATAATTCTAAGTTTTTCCATCTGGACCCTTTCTAAATCGGGAAAAATATTTACCTGACTGTTAAGCCTAGTTTTTGATTTGTTACTTATTCAGCTGTTAAGTCAAATAATGAACAAAAGCTGAAGTCCCTTCCTCTTTGGCTGTACATGCAAACACAGATGGATAATTTCGCATGATTTGATAAGGCAATATAAAAATCCTTTTGACCAAGATTATATATGGTTTTGGTGGCAAATGAGGCTCTTTCCTCTCCCACCAGAAGTTAGTAAGATTCTAGAAGAAAATTTACATGTGGGAATGGGTAGGGGGAAACAAGCAAAACATCAGATTAGTAAAAAATGAAGTCAAAGAAAGAGAAGAAACGACAACTGTGGATTTGTACAGATGGTTAGGTTTTACTTCATTGCCGTGCTTTACACAATATATGGTATACTGCAGATGCCTAATAAACATTTGTTTAATTAAATCTGTTTTACTCAAATAAACTCATATATGATTTTTACAGGAGTAACGTCCAAAGTGATCAAGGGCAAAATTTACTCTGTTTATATTTCAGAGCTGCCCAACATAGGCTTTAGAGCAAAGCCAGATGTATGTATGTAGCATAATTATTCTAGTTAGACTGCAAAAATTAAGCACAACTATGCAACGTGATTTTCTCCTTGGTATAGTACTGTTTCCAAATCAAGGCTTCTTCTAGCTGTGTAATTGCACAGAATGATCACTCTGCACCTTTCACCAATGTAAAAGATGAAGCTCATTTCCCACAGTGCTAAAGGTTTACATGCCAAGATCTTTATTACCTAATGTAAAATCTGATGTGTTTTAAATTTGATTTTGTAATTCACTGAACTCAAAATTATCTGCTTAATTAGACACTAACAAGTGATATGAAATGTGGGATTTATATGTCTTTCAAACATTTTCAGACATGAACCTAAATTATTGTCATAATAGTAGAGGAGAAAAACTTGAATGTGCCATTGGGTAAGTTGTATGAACAAAAGGAAAATCCTTTACTTTTGCCACACTGTTAATACCACCTGGCTGAGCAATTGAATTGTCATATGTTTTAGGTAGTAAGTAAATATTAAGTTTATCTGCCGGTGACCCACGTGTAACAAGTCATAAGGAAGTATATATTTATTAAAATTCCATAAAAATTCAGTATTTTCCCCTCTATAAATATATATATATTTTTTATTATAATTTAGGTTTTAGGGTACATGTGCACAATGTGCAGGTTTGTTACATATGTATCCATGTGCCATGTTGATTTCCTGTACCCATTAACTTGTCATTTAGCATTAGGTATATCTCCTAATGCTGTCCCTCCCCCCTCCCCACAACAGTCCCCGGAGTGTGATGTTCCCCTTCCTGTGTCCATGAGTTCTCATTGTTGAATTCCCACCTATGAGTGAGAACATGCGGTGTTTGGTTTTTTGTCCTTGCGATAGTTTACAGAGAATGATGTTTTCCAGTTTCATCCATGTCCCTACAAAGGACATGAACTCATCATTTTTTATGGCTGCATAGTATTCCATGGTGTATATGTGCCACATTTTCTTAATCCAGTCTATCGTTGTTGGACACTTGGGTTGGTTCCAAGTCTTTGCTATTGTGAATAGTGCCGCAATAAACATACACGTGCATGTGTCTTTATAGCAGCATGATTTATAGTCCTTTGGGTATATACCCAGTAATGGGATGGCTGGGTCAAATGGGATTTCTAGTTCTAGATCCCTGAGGAATCGCCACACTGACTTCCACAATGGTTGAACTAGTTTACAGTCCCACCAACAGTGTAAAAGTGTTCCTATTTCTCCACATCCTCTCCAGCACCTGTTGTTTCCTGACTTTTTAATCATGGCCATTCTAACTGGTGTGAGATGGTATCTCATTGTGGTTTTGATTTGCATTTCTCTGATGGCCAGTGATGATGAGCATTTCTTTTTTTTTTTTTTTTTTTTTTTTTTTGAGACAGAGTCTTGCTCTGTCGCCCAGGCTGGAGTGCAGTGGCGCAGTCTGGGCTCACTGCAAGCCCCGCCTCCCGGGTTCATGCCATTCTCCTGCCTCAGCCTCTCCGAGTAGCTGGGACTACAGGCGCCTGCCACCACGCCCAGCTAATTTTTTGTATTTTTAGTAGAGACGGGGTTTCACCGTGGTCTCGATCTCCTGACCTTGTGATCATGTGTTTTTTGGCTGCATAAATGTCTTCTTTTGAGAAGTGTCTGTTCATGTCCTTTGCCCACTTTTTGATGGGGTTGTTTGTTTTTTTCTTGTAAATTTGTTTGAGTTCATTGTAAGGATTCCCTATTTAATAAATGGTGCTGGGAAAACTGGCTAGCCATATGTAGAAAGCTGAAACTGGATCCCTTCCTTACACCTTATACAAAAATTAATTCAAGATGGATTAAAGACTTAAATGTTAGACCTAAAACCATAAAAAGCCTAGAAGAAAACCTAGGCAATACCATTCAGGACATAGGCGTGGGCAAGGACTTCATGTGTAAAACACCAAAAGCAATGGCAACAAAAGCCAAAATTGACAAATGGGATCTAATTAAACTAAAGAGCTTCTGCACAGCAAAAGAAACTACCATCACAGTGAACAGGCAACCTACAGAATGGGAGAAAATTTTTGCAACCTACTCATCTGACAAAGGGCTAATATCCAGAATCTATAAATATTAAAACGATATTTTGTATAGGTTCCTTACCATTATCCTATGCTCTTTTGAAACAGAAGTAATCAAAATTGAGATTTTGTTGTCATTGTCAGAAATATGATTTACTTTTCAAGCAAGACTAAGAATAATGTGTTAGGCAGCTAAACTTAGGTTGTACTCCATGGTGATAAAATATCACATTTCTACTTAAAAAAAATCTCAGTAGCAGTTTATTACAGGAAAGAATTTAAAATACTGTTGTATCACATAAGTTTGGGAACTGACCCTCTGAACAAAGAGCTATAAGCATAGATTTTTGATAGATAGATTTCCTAAAAGGACAATCCAATCGCTAGTGGACTTTTATTATCTATGTCTTCTTCTGGCTTATGATTGGTACAATTCTAATTTTCTCCCTATTTTATTTCTTTTGAAAAATGTCCATAAATACAAATGATATGTTGGAAGATGGTGGAGAATTATTTTATTTGTCTGGTTATTGGCCTGTGGTGTATTTTACATTGAAACTGAAGAAAATATGATTTTCTATTTCTGCTTTTCTATCAGCAGTCAAATGATCTTTATTGTCGTAAATACAAAATATGCCATGTCAATCAGAGTATAGTTTGATTATAATTAAATGAAACATTAGCCCTATACAGTGCTCTTTTCTAATCATGTTTTTTTCCTATCCTTTCCACTATAGTTATCTCAATATGGTGAAATGAATTATAATTAAATGAAAAATTAGCCCTATACAGTGTTTTCTTCTAATTTGTTGTTTCCTATCTTTTTCGTTATATTTGTCTCAATATGCTGAAATCTCGTCCTAGAAAACCACTTTCTCCATTAAACCTTTCTTAGTTATCCAATCATTTTCTATGTTTTATATAGGTTGATGCAAATTTAATTGCATTTTTTGTCATCAAAGTGATGACAAAAACTGCAACTACTTTTGCACCATCCTAATAATTTTGGCTGTGCACTATAACTTTTATCACTTTCTGCCTTCTATGATAGTTATTTTTATATATTTTCTTCTCTATTATGTTGAAAGTCCTGGAGGGCAAGAACGCTTTATTATGTGCTGAATTATGTCTCTCCCCAAATTTATATATTGACATCGTAACCCCCTGTAACTCAGAATGTGACTGTATTTGTAAATAGGGTCTTTAAAGAGGTAATTAAGTTAAAATGAGGTCATTAGGATGAGCCTCAATCCAATATAACTGATGTCCTTGCAAGAAGAGGGAATTAGGATACAGACATGTATTGAGGAAAACCCTGTGAAGACACAGGGAGAAGATAGCCATCTGTCAGTCAAGGAGAGAGACCTCAGAGAAAACAAACCCTGTCAACACCTTAATCTCAGACTTCTAGCTTCCAGAAATGTGAGAAAATAAACTTTTGTTGTTTAAGCCACATCCATCAGTGATACTGTGTTATGAGTGCACTAACAAACTAGTATAGCTATTATTCACCGTTGTTCTGAATGACCTAGCACAGTACCTTGTATCTAGTACTGCTTCAATAAAGGTCGTTAAATTGATTTCCTTTGTAGTGTGTTCACTGTCAACTAAAAGTTTTGTTTCAGTGAAGTAGGAAAATACTAAGACAATTCCTTCTTTGATCCTTTACACTGAATAGATAAATAGCAACCATGCTATAATTATCAAGCTTTCCTTCCCATCATTACTTCTTTATTGTCCCTCAAACCTGAATTTATTTGTGACAGCTTTGAAATTGCATAAGAATCTTCTGGTTTACGTAACGTCTACTTAATTTAATTCTCATATGTGATAATATTTCTATATTTTTCTTAATTATTCCAGTAATGAGATAGTGATTATAGCATTTAATCAAACTGGAAATAATTATATTGTCACACTTTATGTAGATATATCGTTTTAAAATATAACTTTTAGAACATTATTTTGTGTACCCAATAGGTCAGTCATTTCCTTATGACACCTATTAATCAGATTATACTACGGAATTTTAAAAATTCAAGGTTCACATTTTGGTATTAGAATGATTTTCATGTTCAATATGGTGATACTAAAACCTGTTTCCTTAGAATAAAAGGTTTTCATCATGCAATATATGACACGTGACATATATTGCTCAGCTAAATGTTCAATTAACTGAAGGAGAATGTGAAAATGATATAGAAAATAAAAATAATATCCTTTTATCTATCACTCTATGCTAATATGGTTGTTAGAACATTTCCTTAGATTGTTGTCGTTACTGCCTGGTGGAAATAATTTCTATAAATGAGCTAAACAAAATGACTTCCAGGCCAGGCGTGGTGGCTTACACCTGTAATCCCAGCACTTTGGGAGGCCAAGGCAGGCAGATCACTTGAGGTCAGGGATTCAAGATCAGCCTGGCCAACATGGTGAATCCCTGTCTCTACTAAAAATGCAAAAATTAGCTGGGTGTTGTGGTGCACGCCTGTAATCCCAGCTACTCAGGAGGCTGAGGCAGGAGAATCACTTGAACCCGGGAGACAGAGGTTACAGTGAGCCAAGATTGCACCACTGCACTCCAGCCTGGGTGAAAGAGTGAGTGAAACTCTGTCTCAAAACAACAACAACAACAACAACAACAACAACACCCCAAAATGACTTCCAGTATGTTTTTCCTTTTTCTACAATAAAGCTTAGCTAAACTTCCCAATTATGTAGATAGTTTTATGATATTGATTAGTGAGCTGTAAGGTATCACAGCTATGTCATTGATTACTACATTGAGCTTTGTATCTCCAGATACTAACAAAATATATAAACAATAGATTTTTTTCCCTTAGCCATAGTTCCTTTAAATTAATGCCTCTTTGATTACACCAAGTTCAAGTCTATATCTCGTTATGGCTATATGTGATCTTTAAAATAAAGTTTAATATTAGCTTTCTTTACATTTATTAATCTGATTTTTTTCAAATAAAATTTGGTTTCTTTTCTCTCCTCGTATAAAACAATCCTGGAGTCTGGCTGCTAAGGCGGTGGGATGTATAAAGAGCTCTGACAGTTTATGGGCTAGCCAAATAATAATTGTATTCTTCTAAGTCATAGTGGTTTATGCATATGCCATGCTACTGTGGTGAATATTTTAATATACTGATAAATAGACACATTTAACTAAAGGCTGATGGGGTGTACAATGGCAAATATTTGGTACTGATTGGTAGGTTGGTGATACAACATGAAATGTGGGTACCATTCACCCATTCCCTTCTGCATTTTCTGCATTCAACATGCAATGAGGGGGAGCTGTAGTCCCTCAACTGGCAAGGGAAATCACAGTCTATCACGTGCGCTGTCTCACCAACTATTTGGCCTTGGGAAAATTGCTTAACATCCTTTGATTCCTCCTTCTGTAAAATGGGAGTGATAATTCCTATGTGACAGGATAATTTTTGAAATGTAATAGATGGTTGTTGTGAAAGTGCATAACAGAGTGACTGTGGCATAGAATCCTCCCAACAGTATTGGTTGACTCTAAATCAAAATTATTTAAAAATAAATGGCTTGACCCCTTTTCCATTCTGTAGAGTCATTACATTTCCTATGTCCTAACCTTCCAATCTCTCAACAATTTCTATGTCGGATAAGAGTTTCTCTTCTATCTTCTACTCCTTTGCTGCCACCAATCTTAAGAGTTTGGAAGATATTACTGTAGGTGGCCTATTACCCAATGTCATACTTCTTTGCTAATGCAAGCACAAAACTTAGACACAATCTTGTGAATATTTTTAGTAGAAATAGAAGAATGATAAGCCATAGCTTCTACAAGGGAAATTTATGATATCGGAAATTTTACTATGTTCCCACTGACTGTGTTAGAGTATGGAATGAACAGGGTCTAATACCCTGGAATACCACCTGGCAGTATCTGCTACACACTACTTTAATCTTCAACTGGTTAATCAGACCAAGTTTTCTTTTCTGGATTTTTAAAATGCTGGATTTATTTTGTATTTAGAGATTCTATTGAGCAACAAATGATGTCTTCAGGTCTCCATGAAGGGACTTTTTGCATTAATAATACTGTAGTTTGGCCAGGTGCGGTGGCTCACGCCTGCAATCCCAGCACTTTGGGTGGTCGAGGTGGGTGGATCGCCTGAGGTCAGGAGTTCGAGACCAGCCTGGCCAACATGGCGAAACCCCGTCTCTACTAAAAATACAAAAATTAGCTGGGCATGGTGGCACGTGCCTGTAGTCCTGGCTACTTGGGAGGCTGAGGCAGGAGAATCGTTTGAACCTGGGAGGCGGAGGTTGCAGTGAGCCGAGATGGCACCACTGCACTCCAGCCTGGGTGACACAGTGAGACTCTCTCAAAAACAAACAAACAAAAAACACCAGGCGAGGTGGCTCACCCCTGTAATCCCAGCACTTTGGGAGGCTGAGGCGGGCGGATCACGAGGTCAGGAGATCAAGACCATCCTGGCTAACATGGTGAAATCCCGTCTCTACTAAGAATACAAGAAATTAGCTGGGCGTGGTGGCGGGCGCCTGTAATCCCAGCTACTTGGGAGGCTGAGGCAGGAGAATGGTTTGAACCCGGAAGGCAGAGCTTGCAGTGACCGGAGATCATGCCGCTGAACTGCATCCAGCCTGGGCGACAGAGCGAGACTCGGTCTCAAAAAAATACTATAGTTAAATGTGTAGCCAACCCTTCTCCCCAACAACAACAAAAAAGTTAAAAGTGCCAGGTAGATTTGAAAGTTCACAAACAGATTCCCAAAGAATTACACGACAAGGGAGATTTAAACTACCGCATTCTTAACCTTTTAAGCATATTCTTTGGGAGAGTAGATGGATGTAGGTTCAGGAGGATTTTTACAGCTCTTATGAATTTAGAAAGCTATTAAAAGCTCCTGTTTTCAGTGCATTGCCTTTATTGCAAATCATCCATCTCTTTGGTCTGTCCTGCATTGTGGTTTTGCAAAAGAAATGCAACTGACATTATAAAGCTGTTTTATATAGTGCAGCACACTGTATTATTATTAATTGAAGAAGAAAACATGCTTTGGTTAGAACATTAGTTTCCTGTTTTATAATTGTATCACCATTGATCTTTTAATTGTTCCAGATGAATATTTCATCTCCTTGTCTCATTCCTGTCTCCTTATTCTTTGTAAATTTGATCTAGCAATTAGTAATATTCTCACTACATTTCCCTAGATACGATCTGTGCTATTCAATTCAATTTGGTATGTTCACAGTAGTTTTCAATTCCTTTTTCAACACAATTCATAAAACTCCCCTTTCATGTCAAAGAAGAACAAGGAAGGGATAAACCCAACTGTTTAGGCCAGATGGTGAGAAATCAGATGACAGGAAAAAAACGCAGAACCGTTCAACTCCTATTTTATTTCTTCCTTCTCTATCAAGGAGAATGATCTTTAAACTAGATGGAGGATAATAACTATGCTTAAGGGAATCAAAGCCCAATTGGTGGTATAGTAAAAGTATCTGCTGCTTTAAATGACTTCAAGCCTCTAGGCTAGACAAATCACATCCCAGAATTCTGAGAGAACTGGAAGATATTGATGTAGAACTATTTTCAGTTAGTTTTGCAGAACCACAGGAAATAACAATAGTGCTGGAGAACTGAAGGGAAAATCCACTTCCTGTTGTCAAAAACATGGGGAAAATATAAGTGATTGCTATCACTGTTGAACTTCAACAAACTTCCACAATAGAAGTTTAAATCATTTATGAGAATGAACAGCAAAGAAGATGGTGACCTGGGCAACATAGCAAGACCTTGTCTCTACCAAAAAAAAAAAAAATTAGCTGGGCCTTGTGGTGTGCGCCTGTAGTCCCAGCTACTCAGGAGGCTGAGGTGGGAGAATTGCTTGAGCCCAGGAGTTGAAGATTACAGTGAGCTATGATTGCACCACTGCACTGTAGCCTGGGTGACAGTGAGACATTGTCTCAAAACAAAAACAAAAAGCATAAAGAAGATGATGAATTCACTAGAAATTGGGCCTCCTATAATAAGTGTATTTTCTTCTCTGGGTTTCTAGATTAAGAGATGAAGGGAATTATGCAAAAAAGGATGGTGTGTAGGGGATTACAATGTGTTAGGTATAGTCAAGATTTTCTTGTGGGAAACATTGAGAAAAGTAGGAAATGGGAGTTTGTAACAAATCAGTTTCTGTTTGAGGAAAAGAGGCTAAAACACATGAAACAATTAGGGAACCACTGAAGTGTTCATATGTACAGAGGGACAATAAGAACAATCCCTGGTGAATTGATTAGGAAACATTGAAAAAAGAGAGAGAGAACTTGAAATGATGGATAGATGCTACTCAGAAGACTAAAATGGGGATGAAGAAAAAGGATATCCAAAACAGAGACTGACATCATGGCCACTAATGGTACTTATGACACACTTCTTTGCCCTTATGTGTGTTCACATATTATTGTAAGAGTGTCAGTCTAACAAAGGGAAGCACTTTTTCTAATCCTTTTAATTACTGTATTTATAACAAAATTAGCCTGCCTGATTTTGAAATTGGCTACCTTTTGACATCCTATTTTAATTCCTTTTGCCTCCTTCAGATACAAAAAGACAAATTTTTCCCTAATCCGTTTAAGGATGTCTATTTAACAAATAAGCAGGCAAAAGAATTCTGAAATAAAAAGGACTTCATATAGGAGATCTGAAATTTGTACTAATTTCTCATGGGCAAATATGTAGGGTTTTTTCAGAGAATATTAATTTTACAAATAAAACGGTCATTACATTTAATTCTGTGCCTTTCTTTGGGAATAAATAAATATGTTAAAAGTTCACAGGCTTCTTCCACTCCATCTGGATAAATTTTGAAAGAAATTTTATAAACTGTTTCAGCTGGATTATATGGGTCTGGAGAACAAGAAATGTTACCTTTTTCTCCTTGTATTTTCTACAACACCTTATAACCTATCTTTTTTTTGCAATAGGCCCTTATCAAATATGTGTAGAATGAATGAAACATGATATGCTATTATAGGCCAAGACTAAAAGATCTATCCCTAGCAATAGTGGTGTACAATTTTTTTATAGGGGAGATGGATTAAGAGCAACATAAATATCTATATAAAATAGAGTAAAGTGTAGTGGCTATGGTTGAGTTTCTAGATGTCTAAGGACCCGGAAGAGCTCTTCAGTTGCGTTTCTTCTCTGTTACCCTCAGCCGTTTACTTGAGGGCCTAAAGGGTTTTGAGGAATTTCAAGATATCAGTAACATAAGATTTGGAGAATTGTATCATATGGGACAAGCTGGATTAAAGGATTCATAGCAATTAATGAAACATGTCAGCAGCTTAAAATGAAAAGTGAAAAGGTTTATTTCTCAGTACATTGTATATTCATTGTTCGTTGGAGGTCAGCAAGGGGCGTCATCATGTATTAGTCACGCAGAGACCCATACTGATGAAGACTGTATCTTGAAACCTGCTTCCTCATGCATAGAGGCCAGGGAAAGAGAACATGCAAACTACACACATGCTTCTGCTAGGAATTGCTATTTTGGCTGCATTTAATGTCCCATGGCCCTGCTACCACATGAGTTCAAGAGGGCAGAGAAATTTCATCTGAGAGAACTGACACATTTGAGAACTGCCCTAATGATACCATAGAAATATTCCCCAAATCTCCTGTTGCCTCACTAACAAATTATTTATCTCTCATTCATGAACTTATATAAATTCTCTGTTAATAGAGTTACAGATTTAACCTGTATAAGATCATAGAAAAATAAGCTCATGCATTGCTTACACTATCTTTAAATAGTCTTCATTTTATATGTTGGAAGATGATCTGTTTCAGATTAAAAGGCTTCAAGCATTACAAATTGAGAGAACGAGTTCTTGTCTCTTCTTTGTCATATTTATTTTTAAAGATTGATGTCATATTACTCCTCAACTTTTGTCTTACAAACTTGAAATGATGTGTATTAAACAAATGTGACATACTTGCTATGTGAAAAATCTTATGAAAAAATATTATATAATTCATTCTAGTAGGGTAAATAGCTAAAATTCAGAAAATTTAAAATTAAGAAGTTAAATGGTAAAGGCTTCAGAGGTTATGGCTGTGTCTGAAGTCAGAAAAGAGACCTCACAAAATGAGGCACCAAAGATAGTCTAGAATTTGAATAGGTATGTTTAGCCATATATATGTGTTAAACAAAGGGGTTATCCATTTTTCTAATTCCCACTTGATAGAAACTATCAAAATAAATTGGCTTTCCTCTATGCTGACAATAATATGCCTTCGCCAACATTGTTTACTCAAAAAATGGAAACGAGCATTCCCTATGCCCAGAGTGTTGCAGGTATTTTTCAATAAATAGAAGGCCTTTTGGCCAAGTTTTCCAAGTTTTTGGGACAACTTGGACCAATAGGTGATGGTAGTCTACATCTGACTTTTATAATCTCTTGCCCCAGCATCCTGTAATTGCCAGTCATTAACAAAGAATCCAATGGATTTGGAGACTCTGGCTCCTTCCTGAAGTATCTAGTTGAACCTCAGCACAGCAAAGTTCTTCATAACTTGCATGAGATAAGTATACCTAAAGCCTCACAAAAGAGTAAAGGAGAGGAAAGGCTTCATTTAGGAAGCTTCTTTAGCTCTGTGTGTGTGTGTGTGTGTGCATGCACAAGTGTGTGTGTACATGCGCAAGTGTGTCTGTGTACATAATGTTGGGGAGTATCAAGAGAAAGAAATAGTGACTAGTTTTTATTCTTTATGCGTTAAATTTCCTCCCCTTTATAATTTCTATAATTCTTCCAGTTGGCCATTCCTTGATTTTTTCTTCTTCCATGACATCTATTTTCATAAGTTACAACCCAAAAACACACAGAATACTTGAGCTGTTTAGTTGTCCTTCAACCAATTCCTAATGTCCTTTTGTCCAAGGAATATTTTGAAATGTAACCAAAACTCTCTCGTGAATTGTTTATGGACAAGAGATGAATTGACAGCTGCTTTTACTCTGTCCCATTGATTGTTTATAAAGCTAGGTTAATAGCTTCTGAGTAAAATTTTGATAACGTGACCTCTGGATTTTTTCAAACTCTCGAGTAGATATCATTCAGTTCTGATGAGTGATCTAACCTTGGTTCGTCAATGCACCCTGTGTATATAGCATTCTTTGATTCACTACCTCTATCTTCTTGGCTCCAAAGATCAAATTAATTTTTCCTGGATAAACCACAATGACTGAAATCCCTCTCCTCTTCAACTTTCAACAGGAACTTCACTTACTTCTCAATGATTTATAATCCATTATTCCCTATCTACCCTTTTGTCTCTGACACACCAAAAAATAATCTACTTTTATAGATTATATGTCCCTGCATGTAAAGTTCTTAAAATGCTTTTTAGGTCTTCTTAATTTTATCTTTTCCCCTACCTTGCTCTAGGCTTTTTTGGAGAAGCATGATCAATTAAAAAAAAATCTCTAGCTCCTATGATGGTTCATATGACCTCTTCACATGTGCCAGTTACTCATATATAATTAATTTATTAGACAGCTGTTTAAAAATATTTGTATTACTATGATGCCTGTAACTTAATTTGAAAAACTTCAACTTAAAGACAGTGATATTTAAGTATAAATGGTTTATGCTGCACTGTAGGGACAATCATTTGGTTAATCAGGAATTCACACTGGCATTCTAATCAGGAAATGCTCACTCCATAGGAACTACTAATAGCCATTCCATTATCATTATCTTTGATCAACACCAAAGGCATTTACAATTAGTAAAATAAAAGAAGTGGGTTTTCATTGGTGAAATTAGTGGCCTGTTAATTAGTATAATGGATATTAGAAGTAGGCTCTCACTGGTAAAATAAGTAGAATTCAAGGTATATAGATTAGTTAGACTATCGCAAAGATAGCCTTACCTAGGCTTTATCTGTAACCCGTCTGTGTCCACACATGAAGGAGATGTCTAGGTTCTTACTGCTAACTATAAAGGTAATGAAATCATTTATTTGGAATATTGCTATAGTTATTTCAAGTGATTTATCATACAAAGTATGGTCTAATTGCATCAAAAGACAGAGATCTGTGACTTTGTCAATTTATAGAAAGATTGTACAAATGACTTTTGCTTGCTTGCTAATATTAATAAGTAAGTGGAGGGGTGGCAGAATTCAAAGGGAAACTTTTTAAAGTATAATTTTATGTCAGAGCTATGGGAGGACGAGCACAGACTTTGACTGCTGATGGCAGTGATTTTCTACCCATATACACAAATACTTATGTTGGATGAGGCTGGTTTACGGCACTTACCTTGCTAATTCCTGGTAAAATGTTTCTGAAGATTTTCCAGATGGATTTTGAGACAGCCACCAAGTTTTTTAAAGAGTATTTACCAAAATCTCTTTTCAGATATTTCTTAAGTAAATTTAACGTTTACTTTAGTTTCTTGTTATCAAAATAAATTTGAACACATTGGTGAAGAATAGTTTGTGTTGTTTAACTGTAGGCAGGAGATTGCAAGGTTTTTTGTTTTGTTTTTAAATATTTAATTGACAAAAAATAAATTGTATATATCCAGGATTTAAAGCATGATGATTTGATAACATGTAGATGTGAACTCATTACCACAATCAAATTAATTAATACATTCATTACCACCCATAATTAGCATTTGGGCCAGGCGGCTGGGGAGTGGGCACACTTAAAATCTGCCCTTTTAGGCCAGGCGCGGTGGCTCACGCCTGTAATTCCAGCACTTTGGGAGGCCAAGACGAGCAGATCACGAGGTCAGGAGATCAAGACCATCCTGGCTAATACGGTGAAACCCTGTCCCTACTAAAAATACAAAAAATTAGCCGGGCGTGGTGGCGGGCGCCTGTAGTCCCAGCTACTTGGGAGGCTGAGGCAGGAGAATGGCGTGAACACGGGAGGCGGAGCTTGCAGTGAGCCGAGATCGCACCACTGCACTCTAGCCTGGGTGACAGAGCAAGACTCTGGGTCTCAAAAAAAAAAAAAAAAAAAAAAAAAAAACTGCCCTTCTATTAAATTTCAAGTAAACAATACAGTATTGCTACTATCATCACCATGCTGTACATTCGATTCCCTGAACTTATTCATCTTATAACAGAAAGTTTATGCCCTTTGGGCAACACCTCATTTCCTTTACCCCATCCCATGGCAATCACTGTTCTACTCTCTGCTTCTATGAATCAGACTTTTTTAGATTCCACGTATAAGTGAGATCATACAATATTTGCCTTTCTGTGCCTAGCTTATGTCACTTAGCATAATGTATTTCAGGCCCATGTATGTTGTCATATATGGCAGGATTTTCTTTTTTTAAGACTGACTGATATTTCATTGTGTGTGTGTGTGTGTGTGTGTATTTGTTTAGCCATGCATCTGTTGATGAGTGGTCATATCCATATCTTGGCTTTTGTGAGTAACACTGCAATGAGCATGGGAGTTCAGATTTCTCTTTAAGATACTGATTTTAATTCCTTTGGCTATATACCCAGAAGTGGGATTGTGGGATCATATATTAGTTCTATTTTAGTTTTTTTGACTTATATGCTGTTTTCCATAATGGCTGTAGCACTTTACATTCCCACGTACAGTGTACAAAGCTTCCCTTTTTTCCACAGCCTTGCCAATACTTCTTATCTCTTGTCTTTTTGGTAACAGACATCCTAATAGGTGTAAGGTAATATCTTATTGTGGCTTTGATTTGCATTTTCTTAATTAGTGATGTCGAGCATTCTGTCATATCTCTGTTAGCCATTTGTCTTCTTTTGAGAAAAGCCCATTCATTTTTTGTACATTTTAAAAATTGTCTTATTTGTATTTTGCTATTGAGTTCAGTGAGTTCATTATGTAATTTGGAGATCTGCCCCTGAACAGATGTATGATATGAAAATATTTCATTCCACAGTTGTCTCTTCACTCTGTTGTACTTGCTGTACTAATGATATTCAGTTTGATGTAATCCCATTTTTATGTTTTCACTTTTGTTGCCTATACTTTTGGGGTTATATCTGAAAAATTACTGCCTAAGCTAACACCATAGAGCTTTCTCCTGTGTTAGTTTTAAAGTTTCAGATCCTAACTTTAAGTCTTTAATCCATTCAAAGTTGCTTTTTGTATATGGTGTGAGAGAAGGGCCTAATTGTATTCTTCTGCAGTTTTATCAGTACCATTTGTTAGAAAGACTCTTCTTTCCCCATTGTGTGTTCTTGACACCTTTGTTGAAAGTCAATTGATTATTAAATGCATGGGTTTATTCCTGGGCTGTCTCTTCTGTTCCATGTGTTTTTATGCCAACCATGCTGTTGTGGTTACTATGGCTTTTTAGTATATCTTGAAGTCAGATAGTGTGATGCCTCTAGGTTTGTTATTTTGCTCAGGATTCCTTTGGCTTTTCATGGTCTTTTGTGGATCTGTGTCAATTTTAGGATTGCTTTTTCTATTTCTGTGAAAAATACCATTGGAATTTGTATAGAAATTGCATGGAATCTATAGATTATTTTGAGTCATATGGGTATTTTAATAATATTAATTCTTCCAATTCATGTACATGGTATATATTTCCATTTATTTGTGTCTTTTTCAATTTATTTCATCAGTGTTTTATAATTTTTAGTAAACAGATCTTTCACCTCCCTGGTTAAATATATTTCTAAGTATATTACTCTTTGGGATGCTGTTGAAATGACATTGTTTTCTTAATTTATCTTTTGGATAGTTCCCTGTTAGTGTAGAGAAACACAACTAATTTTTGTATATTGATTTCGTATCCTGTAACTTTAGTGAATTTATTTTTTTATTTCTAACAGGTTGTTTTTGAGTGTGAAAAATTTAGGGCTTTCCATATATAAAATCATGTTATCTATAAATAGTGATATTTTAACTTCTACCTTTTTAAATCTGATACCTTTTTAAAAAAAAATTCTTGCCTGATTGCCTTAAATACAACTTCCAGTACTATGTTTAATAGAATTGGCAAAAGTGTACACACTTTTCTTATTCCTGATCATAGAGGAGAAGCTTTCAGCTTGTCATCATTGATTATGGGGTTTGTGGGCTTGTTATATATGGCCTATATTATGTCGTGGTACATTCCTCCTATACATAATTTGCTGAGTATTTTTATCATGAAAAGATGTTGAATTTTGTCAATGATTTTCTGTATTTATTGAGATAATCATATGGTTTTTGTTTTCCATTCTGTTAATGTGGTGTAGCACATGCATTAATTGACACAGGTTGAACCATCCTTGCATCCCAGGGATAAACCCCACTTTATCATAGCACATGATCCTTTCAATTAGCTTTTGAAATCAGTTTACTAGTATTTTCTTGAGGATTTTTATATGTATATTTATCAAGAATATTGGCCTATAGATGTTTTTTTCTTGCAGTGCCCTTTTCTGACTTTGTTATGTGGGTAATGCTAGCCTTGTAAAATGAGTTTGGAAGTTTTCTTTATTCTTCAGTTTTTGGAAGAGTTTGAGAAGCATCAGAATTAATTATTCTCTACATGTTTGGTAGGAATTCACCCATGAAACTGTCTGGTCCTTAGCTTTTCTTTTTCAGGAGGTTTTTGATTACTGATTTAAAGGAGTTACAGTTCATCATGTTGTAATCACTATCATTCAGGTTTTATTTATATAGTTTTTCTGATTCCCAATAAGGGTTATTCTTGAACCAATCCCATGTTTTCTGATTGCATATCTTTCTCTATTTTATACTTTTCACACTATCATGTTGCTTCTCAGAAGGGACTACACTATGTCCATGCATGTTTTCAGACACTCCTTTATTCTTTCTCTTTTTCTCTTTTTTATATCCTAAAATTTATGAGTTTCAAATATGGGAAATAAAAAATGAAATTTTTTAAACCAATGCATTCACTTATCCTCTTTGGCTATTTTAAAAACTTTAAACTGAAATTACTTCCTCAAAGAAAATTTGGAACAGTTTTATTTGTTTGAATATTTTGAAAAAAATGTCTAGCAGTGTAGTTTGCTTCTTGAAGAAGAAAAATAAACTGAAATATTTTAAAATGATATTTCATGCTTTTCCTTTCCAAGTATAAGAACACAAAATTTTGGACACAGATTCTTTTCTAAGTTCCAGCAGCTTTGGTTCCATTAACAACATGGTTTTTGTTTATTTGTTTATTTTATTTTGTTTAACTTGGTCTCCAAGGGTGCTAATATACTTGTAGCAACCACAAGGAAAATAGAGTAATATTCCTTCCTTGGAGAGGTAGTTCTCATTTTTTACCTTTTTCATCATTTAATAAACTAAAGTGAGGAAAAAGTATTGTAGTACAATATGACAAGGAAATTAGAGTAGTTTTTAATATCATAGTGACTTTTTCAGATAGATCTTATTTTTTTAAGTTTTTTTCTCTTTTTTTAAGTTAATCCAATTCTTGGCAATGGAAACTAGTGTTCATTAGCTCCATTTGGTTTGGTCTTAAAGATTTATAAGGGTGAGTGGGGATGAGAATTGCCATTAGTGTTAGAGTAATTTCAGGGACAAATTAACCTATTCCTGACCTATAACAATATGCAAGAATTCCATGGACTGCAGAGTTCCTCCAATAAACCAATGTCCATGTTTCCAATATCATGTAGATTACATCTCTATCTCTCAAAGCTGAATAGAGGTGTAGGAGGTAAAGACAACAAATAAAGACCCTTTTTAAAATTTTACTCTTTTATCATCCAGACTAAAATGTCAGGGAGCCTATTTTTGAGATTGTAGTTGATAATTTTTTAATAAGTAAAACTTAGTTGAATGAAGATTGCCAGAGGATGAATATTTTTATTTTGCCCTCAATTCTATGTAACTCCAAGCTGCAGCTCATGGCCACAAATCATATATATACACCTATGATGATGATAAAAAAATAGCCAAGTTATCTTGGCCACTTCATCTGTGTTGGGTGCGATGCTAATTACTTTATCAAAATCAGGATATTTAATTATCTCAGGGGTCCAAATAAACATTCTTGTTTTCCACAATCTTGAGTTGAAGAAACTGCTTCTCCAAAATATTAATTAATTAGCCCAAGGGCATACAATAATAAGTAGGGAAGACTTTGCATTCAAGCTGTGCAAATTCAGAATCTGTCCTCTTAACTATTAGAATATCTGTCAAGTCTGTTGAAAAATATAGTTAGCCTCCAAGTCTTCCCGCAGCTACTTCTGAGTGTTTCTGACAGTGCTATCTCACTGGCTCAGGAAAACGTCCTTCTTTAACTCCAACCTCTCCTGTGCCCCACACTGGATGCTGGTCATCATGAGAGTGCTATTCCATTGAGCTTAGCTTTCCTGGGATTTCCATCAGCTTAGGATGAAACAACCCCTGGACCATGCCCTCTTCCTTAATTCCCGCATTGAGCAAAGGAAACTGGCACAAAAGCTTTTTTGTCTGTGTTTAAATATCATCAACAATCCCAACTGAGCTGTGTTTTTATACCAAATCCTACTAATTTATTTACAATTTCTTCTTCAGTTGACTGAAAAACAAAAAAAACAACAAAAAAAAAACTAGGCCTGTACATTTGCTGAAGTTTTTGACTACTGTGTCCATTTTCCTGTGAAAAATGTTCGGACAAGAACACAGATGTATATTTACTTAAAAAAATCAATAGTATACAGGTGAACTGAATTGTTAGTGCATACTTTGTAAAAAGGAAATATTATGTTAAGAATATTATTATTATAATATCTTGGTTTATCATATCAGCTCAGAACTCTCCAACTTAAAAGCAGTGCGGCCAATGATAAACTGAAATTCCCCTGAGCTTTGGTTTCTTCATCTATCCAATGTCTATAAAAACTGTGGAGGGATAGTGTCATGATTAAATGAGGCATTTTATTTAAAGCCTCAGTAAAGTGCCCTATACTTAGTAAGCCTTAGTTATTAGAGGTACTGGTAGTTAGAGATAGACACACTCAATTTACATTTAGAAAACAAAACAGTTAAGTTTTCAGTCAGAAGTTCGTGTTACATTGTTTTTGGAGAAAAACCAAAAACAATGAATACTTGTTTTCAATATGATATGCTCAACTGTGTTGGTTTTCCAGCACAAAGGGACAGTCTGCGTTAGACATAAAATTAAGTTCCAGTCTTAGACATTAAAAATTGTTAGCAGTTTTTCATTTTGAAGTTCTTTCAAACTATTAACAAAAATCTTACTTTCAGCTAGAATATATCTTCCTCCCCCAATACACACAAAAACATACACATAAATTTATACCTAATTTGGATGAAAAATAACATCCCTATTGATATTTATTTTCTCATGTCTCTCTTTTTTTCTCTCAAGCATGTAAAAACTATCATCCTCATGTCTTTCTAACATGGGTATACAAATACCTGTGTTGCTGTGCTGTTTAAAGATAAAATCAAACTGTATACGTGGACCAACACACGTTGTTCCTACCATGTCGTGATTATATAACAACTATTACTTATTATTTTTAGTGTTTGATATTTCAATGCAAGAAACAAGGGAGTAAAGTTTTTGCTTTGTTTCTGTATACCCAATAACTAAAACAGCATATACTTATAATAATTAGTATTTGTTGAATGAATGGATGAATAATGAATTTGTTCATTTATTTTTTAGTTTTGTCAATAATATCTGATTTTTAAATAATCTACAGCTAATCAAATTAATGGGAAACTTGCATTAAAAAACTGTAAAGTGTATTTTATTTTTAAATACCCTCTCACTGCTATGAATTTTTAATACAGTAACCGTGAATTTGTAGTGAAAATTGCTCTCTCACAAACACATGTGTACTCTTATATACAGACATATACCTTTACACCTACCAGTTTATGTGAATTGCACTGAATTTTTTCTATGTTCTCTTCTAATTTTGGTGTTATCCTCTATTTACTCACTGTGTATGCTTTCAGAATAGTTTTTAATCTATGAATTTGTTAGAAGTCAGTTTTCATTCATGAATTAGTATCAGATTCAAAGGTTATGACATGCCTCTGCAATAATACTTAAGTATACTTAGAAAATATTTAAATTAGGCCAGGCATGGTGGCTCACACCTGTAATCCCAGCACTTTGGGAGGCTGAGGTGAGTGGATCACGAGGTCAGGAGATCAAGACCATTGTGGCTAACACAGTGAAACCCCATCTCTACTAAAAAATACAAAAAATTAGCCGGGCGTGGTGGCACGCACTTGTAGTCCCAGCTACTCAGGAGGCTGGGGCAGGAGAATCAGCTGAACCTGTGAGACAGAGGTTGCAGTGAGCCGAGATTGCGCCACTGCACTCCAGACTGGGTGACAGAGCGAGACTTTGTCTCAAAAAATATATAAATAAATAAATTATTTTGCCAACATCTGAAAATTATGTAATATCATTGGAGTGATTGTAAAGTTTCTGATCACAGAGGCCAAGTTTCTGTTTTATAATGACATATATCCAGTGCCTATTTGTCGAAAGAATAAACGACTAGTTAAATAAGTGAATGAATAATTAAAAGTGCAAATGAAAAGTACTGAAAGAAATACACCGACACAGAAATACATGATTGATTAGAGGAGCTAGGAACATCAAAGTTAGCAAATAAATAATTTTACTTCTTTTCATAATTTCCAAGAAAAGTATAAATCTTACAATTTAAATAAGTAAGTCGTAGTTAGGAACATGCTGTTTTATCTTGCCACCTCCAGAATTATACTTTGAAATTGACTACAACTGCGAGATATATAGCTAAATGAGCTATAGAAATAGAGAAGAAATTGAATTTCTCTAGTTTATTTACTCAAACAAGGAGTAAATAGCTTTAGAAATGAAAACTGTCTTGAAACAGATCTAGTTTCAATTTGGGATTGTTTTCTAAATCAGCTTCAGTTTTAGCCTGTCATTTCCAGATTGATATTAGATTTCAGTTCATTAGCTTTACTCAATAATTTGCATAATCTTAGCTGAGTTGAAAGTTCTGGGGTGTGTGTGTGTGTGTGTGTGTGTGTGTGTGTGTGTGTGTGAATACTTTGGTATTTTTAATTATCTTGTGGTGAAGTCTTTCTCTTGATCTCTTGATAAGAATGTGCAGAAAGATGTTAGATTGATATAAGTATCTTGTAGGGCACATAAAACACAAACCAGATAACAAATTGAGCTAAAGTATTTTGAAAAGGAATAAACAATATTCAAAAATGATGCAGAGTTAAAACACACCTAAAACACACTGTCATAATAAGCATGCCTTTCCTTGGTTCCACACCCTTGTCTTACCACAACACTTACAATATAGTATGGGATCAACATATGTGTTGAATTTTATTTAATTTCAAAGTACTTATAATTCACAATTTTAATATACTTTTGAAAGAAAATATAATGATTTGTGACTAAGAGGTGCTGGTAGAGACATTTAGAAAAATAAATGGACTAATAGACCATGTTATATGATTATAATATTTAATATTGTAAAGATGTCACATTTCCAAAAATTTATATATTGATTTAAAGCATTTTAAATTAATATCACAATATGTTTTTGACTTGTGTGTGAAAAGTGATTGGCTTATTCTAAAATTTTATATGAAAGTACAAAGAGTCAATAAAAGCCAAAAAGCTCTTGAGGAAGAACAAGAATTTGAAAATATTTGCCCTACCAGCCAGCATGAGATTTAGTATTTAAGGAAGTGTGGTACTGGCACACAAATTGAGGATATAGACTTCAATATGAGTATAGATAATGAAAGAGAATTAAGAGCCAGTATATAGATACAAGTATATGTAAAGACTTGATAGATAATAGAGGTGGTTCTTATGAGATGTTGGGAAAGGGTAGGCTTTACAATAAATGATTCTAGAAATATTAAAAAATGTAACTAGATGCAAATCTCGAAAATTGTACAAAAACCAATTCCACATAAAGATCTAAATAAAGAAAATCTATATACTATTAGGAAATAAAAAAGGTGAATATCTTTATGACCTTGGGTTAGGAAAAAAAATTTCTTAACCAGACATAAAAATTATTATCTATAAGGGGAAAAATGGTAAATTCATCTACCTTAAAATTGAAAAATTATGTTTAGCAAGAAATTACAGGTGTACAGCTATGAATTATATATAACTAAAAAACCTACAAAATACCAATTACTAAATATTATCATTATTCTGCATGTCTGGGAGTACAGTAGATGGGCCAGTGGATGTTGGGTGAGGAATAAAATGATATAGATATTTCTAAATAATTATATATTTCATGAAATTTATTTTAATTACATTATATTTGCAAAATTACTAATTACATTGTTGAAATAAAATTTTAATAGCATTAAGTTTTATTACTAATAATGATCTAAAGAATTAAAAGCATGATTATTTTCCAAATTTTAAAAAATTGGCTATATTTTTTCATCAAAAATTTATATTTCATATACAGTGAAATTTGTTTACATATGAAATTAGTTTACACATGTTTAAAATAATATATTCTTTAAAATATTTCAATTATTTATTAAATTAAAAAATACAAATTATGTATTTCAAAATTTTCAGTAAAAATTATCTTAATAAAGCTGAACATGCTTAATATTCTTGAACATTCTATTAAATCTGATTAAATATTTTCAAGTGTAAAATCTGTTTGCAGTTCGAATGTTTAGTGTCCATCTCATTGTCAGTGTAAAGATATACTTCACACATACTACCAATAAACACATGTACATAAATTTAAGATTAAGTTCCATTATTTAATACTGTAAGATCATTCTTAGCCTGCATGTGTAAATCTTGGGCATACTGCACAACTTTTTGAATACTTAGGAACAACAAATTGGAACACAGAACAAAGAATAAAACTGCATGCTGGAGCATTGCTGGAAAATAATGCTGCATTATGTAAGAATCTATTGCATTATTGCTACTTGAAAGGAAGATTTGACTATTTGATTAATTTGTTTCTTCTTTTACCTAAATGCTTTATCTATTCAAACACTTTATGAACTCAGAAGCAGTGTCTGACTCACACAAGTCTTGATGGCATTCAAAATTAACTACCTTTTGTTTCAAGAAGTTAAGGCAAGATATGAGAAGTATTTCCCTGGGGCCTGATGATGTTACTTATGAGAGTGGGTGTTTAAAGTTAGGAGTTGCACTATATCGGCTGTGAATGTAGATCCTGGTTGAGAATTGCCCATAATTTATCTAACAAATATTTTATGTGAGTATTTGTGATATGAAGGGCCTCCTGATGTGTGAAGTTATAGTTTGTATTGCCCTAAGATCCAGTCAAGAAATGCTTCTGCAGACCTATAAAGATGACTATAAACTATAACTTCCCCTCCATCAACACATTCCTTTGTGTTTGCTGGAGTTGATGGGGTTGTAGAATGCATTCATACTGCAATACGATATGTGTTTCTGTACTCTCCTGCCATGAGTTTGAGTGAATTTTCAGAGTGGGTGGTAGAAATATTCCTGGAAGCCATTTCTACATCATTCATTGAAATTACTGTCAACCACATAAGTAGAACTCACTAAACCTAAACTTAATGCATTCCGAAATTTACTTCCTCTAAGCCAGATTCTGTCAAAAACAATGTTCTGTCCAATTCTTGCATGATAGATAACATCAACATTTTAAAAGCTCTGAAATATTATATAAAAGATTCAAAAGATAAACCCAAATACAAACAAGATTTCAAAAATTTAGTCAAACTATTGATAAGGCCCAGAAATGCCATTTTAATTGACATGTTCTAAATTCAAATAATATAAAGGAAAATTTGTATAAATAAAAATTGATGTTTATTAAATATATTATCTTTCATCATCTTTTATTGGCTAAGTAACAGAGAATACTGACATTGTCTTAGATTATGAAATATAATTTATAAATATGAATGATAAAATCAACAAAAAGTTATCTACAAGCCAATTGTAATAAAATATCAGACTATATCAAAGCAGGAATTTATTTGGAGAAAGAGTTAAATATTAATATAAATAATAGATACATTTTGAATGTTTGATAGTCAGTGACAAGGAATGTGACTTAGGAGGACATGAGAATAATATCTAGATTTCTTGCCAATTTGACACCAAAAAAAATCAATGAAATATCACAAAGAAAAATATGCCACTCTAAGGAGTCATTGATATCAAACTAGTTAGAGAATAATCGATTCTAAGGATGCTTAAGATTAGACATAGCAGAAGATAGCTTCAAATGTTCTGATGTTTTTCACTCATTTATGACAGAACTTGGCAGAGAGGTTTTATATAACATTGTGAATTATAAAATGAAGATGAAATATATTTTTCTGCAGTATATTATAAAATAATACGTATTTAAAATAAAAAGTAAATAGTTTTCATTATTTAACAAATAAGATAAATATGTAACAAAAATAAACACTAATGGAAACAAATTTTAATCAACTATTTTAGAAAAAACTCAACTGCCTTTTAAGTATCTCAGTACAAAATTTGGGAAATCATTTTTGAAGGAAAAGCCAAGAAGAATGCTGTTGCAAAAATGTGATAAAATATACTATAGGAATCTGTTGTCAATTGTGTTCTGTCTCTCACTTTTTAATTTTATTTTCAGTTTCAGGGTACATGTGCAGGATGTGCAGTTTTGGTACATAGGTAAACATGTGCCATGGTGGTTTGTCACACCTGTCAACCCATCACCTAAATATTAAGCCCAGCATTCATTAGCTATTTTTTCTGATGCTCTCCCTCCCCACATCCACCCTTCCTGCTGATAAGACTCATGTGTCATTCCCTTCCCTGTGTCCACGTGTTCTCATTGTTCAGCTCCCACTTGTGAGTGAGAACAAGTGGTGTTCGGTTTTCTGTTCCTGCCTTGGTTTACTAAGGATAATGGCTTCCAGCTCCACCCATGTCCCAGCAAAGGATGTGAGCTCATTCCTTTGTACTGCTGCATGGTATTCCATGGTGTATATGTACCACATTTTCTTTATCCAGTCTATCATTGATGGCATTTGGGTTGATTCCATGTCTTTTCTATTGTGAATAGTGCTGCAGTGAACATATGCATGCATGTATCTTTATAATAGAATGATTTATATTTCTTTGAGTATATACCCAGTAATGGGATTGCTGGGTCAAATAGTATTTTTTGTCGTAGGTCTTTGAGGAATCGCCACAATGTCTTCCACCATGTTTGAACTAATTTACATTTCCATCAACTGTGTAAAAGCATTACTATCTCTCCACAGCCTCACCAGCATCTTTTGTTTCTTGACTTTTTAATGATTGCCATTCTGAGTGGCATGAGATGATATCTCATTGTAGTTTAGATTTGCATTTCTCTAATGATCAGTGATATTGAGCTTTTCTTCATATGTTTTTTGGCCACATGAACATCTTTTTTGGAGAAGTATCTGTTCATGTCCTTTGCTCACTTTTTAATGGGTTCATTGATGAGGTATAATTAAACTAAGTATCTTCTGCACAGCAAAAGAAATTATCATCAGAGCAACAGACAACCTACAGAATGGGAAAAAAATTTTGCAACCTATCCATCTGAGAAAGGTCTAATATCCAGAGTCTATAAGAAACTTAAACAAATGTACAAGAGAAAAAATAAATGACCCCAATATCATAAAACATTTCCCCTATGTTTTCTACTAGTAGTTTTATATTTTTGGGGTCCTAAATTTAAGTCTTTAATCCATTTTGAGCTGATTTTGTATATGGTAAAATATAAGAGCTTAGTTTCATTCTTCTGTATGGGGATATCCAGTTTTCCCAGTACTGTTTATTGAAGAGACTGTACTTTTCCAAATGCCTTATGACTTTGGTTTGGTTAAGAATTCAAAAGCACAGACAACAAAAACAAATCAACAACTTAGGTTACATGAAACTAGAAGACATGGGTATCCAAGTCTCTTCTACAGCAGTGGAAATACTCAAGAGAATAAGGAGACAACCTACAGAATGAGAGTAAATGTCTGCAAACTGCACTTGTGATGAGGGGTTAATATCCAGAAAATATAAGCAACTCACTGAACTCAATAGCAAAAAGCAAAACAAAATGAAACAATCTAATTAAAAATTGAGCAAAGGATCTGGAAAGAGTTTTCTCAAAAGAAGACATACAAATCACCAACAGGTACACGAAAAAATGTTCAGCATCACTAATCATCAGGGAAATTCAGTCAAAACTACAATTAGATACGACTTCACCTCAGAATGGTTATTATCGAAAAGACAAAAAAATGACAAATGCTGGTATGGATGCAGAGAAAGAAGAACACTTACATGCTGTTAATAAGAATCTAAATTAGTACGGCCATTATGAAAAACAGAATGTAAGTCTCTCAAAAAATTAGAAATACAGCTATGGGATGATCCATCATTTCCACTATTGGGTATATATCCAAAGGAAAAGAAATCAGTGTTAAAGATATCTGCACTCCCATGTTTATTGCAACACCATTCACAATAGCCAAGATTTAGAATCAACCTAACTGTCCATCAGTGGATGAATGGGTAAAGAAAATGTGTTATACATACACATTGGGATACTATTCAGACATTCAAAAAATGAAATATTGTCATTTGCAAAATCATGAATGAATCTGGAAGATAAAGTGAAACAAGCCAGTTACAGAAAGACAAATACTGCATGATCTCACTCATATGTAAAATCTAAAGAAGTTTATCTCATAGACATAGTGTTTGCCAGAGGCTAGGGAGTATAGAGGGGAAAGAACCAATAGATAGACGTTTGTCAATGGCTACAAAGTTACAGTTAGATAGACGGAATAACTTCTGTTCTTCTATTGCACAGAAGGGTGACTATGATTAACTATATTGTATTGCACATTTCAAAATAGCTAGAAGAGAGGATTTTGAAAGTTGTATTAGTCTGTTCTCACACTGCTATAACGTCCCATTACTGGGTATATACCCAAAGGATTATAAATCATGTTGCTATAAAGACACATGCACACATATGTTTATTGAGGCACTATTCACAATAGCAAAGACTTGGAACCAACCCAAATGTCCAACAATGATAGACTGTATTAAGAAAATGTGGCACATATAAACCATGGAATACTATGCAGCCATAAAAAATGATGGGTTCATGTCCTTTGTAGGGACATGGATGAAGCTCAAAACCATCATTCTCAGCAAACTATCGTAAGGACAAAAAACCAAACACCGCATGTTCTCACTCATAGGTGAGAATTGAACAATGAGAACACTTGGACACAGGAAGGGGAACATCACACACCAGGGCCTGTTGTGGAGTGTGGGGAGGCGGGAGGGATAGCATTAGGAGATATACCTAATGTAAATGATGAGTTAATGGGTGCAGCACACCGACATGGCACATGTATACATATGTAACAAACCTGCATGTTGTGCACATGTACCCTAAAACTTAAAGTATAATTTAAAAAAAAAGAAATACCTGAGACTTGATAATTTATAAAGGAAAGAGGTTTAATTGACTCACAGTTTCACATGGCTTGAAAGGTCTCAGAAAACTATAGTCACGGCAGAAAGCAAAGGGGAAGCAAGGACCTTCTTCACATGTCGGCAGGAGAGAGAAGCATGAAGAGCAAAGCGGGAAGAACCTCTTATAAAACCATCAGATCTCATGATAACTCACTCACTATCACAAGAACAGCATGGGAGAACTGCCCCATGATCCAGTCACCTCCCATCAGGTCTCTCCCTAGACATGTGGGGATTATGGGGATTAGAATTCAAGATGAGATTTGGCTGGGGACACAAAGCCTAAGCATATAAAATGTTCTCACCACAAAGAAATGATAAATGTATAAAGTGTTGGATAGGCTAATACTGTCATTTTATTATTACACAATATATATGTGTATCAAAACAGCTCACTGTACTCCATAAATATCTACAATTTGTATGTTAATTAAATAAATAAATACCAAAAACATGGAGAAAGTTTGCAAAGTGGGAGGCAAGTGTCAGATCTCTTTTCTACCAATGTCATTTTATAAAACTTTTTTTTTTTATCTCTTAGGCTATATGAATGACTGCATAACATATTGAGATAGTGTTGAAGTTGGTTTGACTTTAAACAGCTGAGGTAAAATTAAATGAGTTACTACCACACTATATTTTTGTGTTTTGAAAGAATTACTATAGATTTCTAAAACAACTTACCTACTAGCAGCAGGAACTTGCATACTGGAATAATTAGATTATTTCATATAAGTATTTCAAAATGTTTTATAACATCTCTGAAACACTAGACTTTTTGAATTTTTATAGTTAATTTTAATAATTCGGAAGTATCTGAATTGTATCAAATTGTGAGACTTTATCTCAATTTTGTTATTGTAGAAAACTTTAAAAATCTATTTTTATAAGAAAATTTGATACATAAATATAACTTTAAAAATATATCAGCATATGCCAAGAAGTGCTACTCAATAAAAAACCCCTAAAATAAAATGAGAAAACCAGCCACAGTCCCCAAATACGGCTTTAACCTTTGTTTTCTCATTCATGCATCTACTAGTACAGCAGATTCTTATATCCCTGATTTTCCTCCCCCCTTCACCATATGGCTGATCATCTGTTATATGATAATTCAGAATGTTCCAGAGTCTACAGGGGAGATGTCTTTGCTGTAGAACACACTGCCCAAATCTCAACAAACCTGGACGAAATGGCTCTTCCTGTGTAAATCACACTTTTCTCTTCTAAAAAAAAATAATCTAAATTCATTCTACTTTGTTCTGTTCACTAGAATAAAAGCACCCTTCTTTCTGCCAAGGTACTTGGCCAATTTCAAGCTTCTATGATGTGTATATAGGCTAGCATCTTATTCTTTCTTTAGCTTTTCTCATGTGATTGAGTGATTAGTTAAATCCCATGGAGGACACTTTTAAAATACTAAACAATCTACTGTTTTGCCCATAATGAACTAAATAGCAAATGCTTATAATACTTTTACACACATCAGTGTGAAATTAAGCAAGAAACAAAAGTCTAACCCATAAAAGATTTGGAATATATTCAAATTGAGTGTATGAGCATTTTTAGCAACCAATATATATTTGTGAGTTTGGGGCTTTTTTTGTTTGAGTTAGGTAGAAAGCAATCTTGAGTATAATCAGTGTAAGGACAGCATGGGAAAGCATTTTATTTATCATCCAGAATTGAATAGTCAAACAACAATAAAAATAACCAAAATTAAAAATAACTTCTGACCATGTCTTATGTTGGAGCATTTTCACGGTGGAGCCGACATTTATATGTGATGTCACTATGTAAGCATATGTTGTTAATTTAATTATAATAAATTATTTAATGTATTCAGTTTTACAGACAAATGAAGAACATTCAGCAGTGAAAGAAAAAGCTGTATTTAATTTGTTGGTCTGAAAATTGTTGATGTAAAATAAAACAAAACAAAAAAGACTCATGTCCACATGGAAAATTAATGGAAAATCAGCTTAGAAAAGGATTTTGCAATATTTTAACTGTGCTAAAAAGAAGATGAAAACAATATTCTGAAGAACTTTTGAAAACTTTAAGTTAGAAATCAAAACAGTGCTGAGATATTTGAAGGAATGCCTACTATAGCTATATTCTGTTTGAATCATTGTAAAATTATGAAAGATATAATAATACTAGATATGCATTGATATATGTTGTAAGACATAGATATACATTGTAAAAATATGAGATAGAGATAATACTAGAAATAAAACATCAAATTATTAGAAGCATTTTAGAATTTTTAATTGACTTTATAATTACAAAAAAAGGCTACTTTTTTCAGTGACAGTTTTCAACGAACAGAGAACCATGGACAATAAACAATGGGCGATGTTGCGTATTTCAAACGCCATTTCCTCTCCAGAATTTATCATTATTAGCAGTTTGATGATGACCATTTTTTCTCCTTTTATTTTATTTGGATCCTTAAATTTTCCAATGGAAGAATAATAAACAATCCATTTTAAGCTGGTAAAAGTTAAGTTGATACTAAGCTTCTCTCACTTTTTTTTCTTCCAGTACAGGTTTCTTGAAATTGTCTTGCTCAGACTTTAGTCCTTCAGATATACATATTTTTTTTTTACCTCATGCAGTCTATTCTTTTTAAGAGAATTAATGACATTTTAATTTCTAAATGTTCAGTGCTGGTTTCCACCTCCCTTTCACATTGATGCGGCTGACTAGTGACCTTTCTTGCTTTCTCTCTTTCATTCTGCATGATTCTAGGCTCTCTTGGCTTTCTTCCTACTTCTACCTACTTCTCTATCTCTTTTGCTGGCTTGTCCAACTCTAATATATTCTTCCTTTTTCTTTATTAATCTACCCATTCTCCTTGAGTAATATAATTAATGCCTCAGATTTCCACCAAAATCCATGTTTATAACTGCTTTAGAATGCTTCATTCAAATGCTTCAATCTTGGATGATTCCAACTATCCACTTTTCCATGTCTAGAGCCAGGTGGCCAAGAGATTCAAGAGACAAAACACAACAGGCAGATTGACATCACTATAAATTAATGCTTGCCAATCTCATTTGAACCTCATCTTACCTACAAATCCTATAGATATTTTGTCTATTCTGATCATGTTGACTCCTTGCAATTACAATTTCAAACCTTCTCCACTGTCTTCAGACATCCTGTTTGTGCATTCCCCTTTCACGTTTGACAGATGGCCTTGTCTCCTAATTTACAGATTAAAAACAACAGCAAACAACAATATTCTCAATAAAATCTAGCACTTATAATATATTCTGCATTCTTCCAGTTCCAATAGAGGAATTGTTGTTCCTCCTATCCAAAGCCCATGTCTCCAGCTTACTCTGGTCCTGTTTCTTCCTGTCTTCTCAAGAATCTTACTTTATTCATTATATTTTTGTATTTCTTGTGTGTTTTACTACTTAAAGTGGATCATTCTCAAAATATTTTAAACATGCGTAAGTCTCTCTCACTTAAACAATTTCCTTTAGATGTAAGCTATCTCATTGCCTTTCTCCTTTTATTTTATAGTCAAACTTCATAGAAGAAAAGATACTACCCTCATTTCCTCTCTTCCTGTTTTATGTTTTCAATTAAGTCTGGTATCTGCCTCCATTCGGTGCTACCCTGCTTTTAAACTCATCTCCAGATTTTATTGATTCTACTCCTAGATATCTTTCTCTTATGTTCACTTCTCTCATTTTTTACTATCATCATAGTTAAAGCTTCCATTGTCCTTCACCTTAATCGCAATAGCCCTCAACTGGTGCACCTACATCCATTTTTGCTTATCTGTATTTCAATGTCTGTAGGGCAGAGTATACTAAAATGCAAATTTGAACTTCTCATGCACAGACTTCAGTCTCACCTCTTTATGCACCCCTTGCACCCTCTGCTTAATATCATTTGATATCTCACTATTTTTTGAACAATAAATAACATACATTTAACATGGTTTGCAAGCAATTTCAGGATCCAATATCCTACTACACTTCCATATTTTTCTTGTGCCACTCTTGCTCGTGTTATCTGGGTTACAACGAAAAAAATCATTTACTTCCACAAAACTCCAAAAACTCTCCTACCTTAGGACCTCTGCTGATTCTCTACCCTTTGTCTCAGATATCTCTTCTCCCACCTTCCAGCTTCTGTTCATCTTTTATATCTCAAGCTTTTCAAATATTCTGCACTCACTGAAAATTCCTTGACAGCTTCCAGTAATGTTTTTTCATACTTTACAAACATAAGTTTGTGTAGTGTTTTCCTTCTTGAATATGTGAGCCCCAACAGGTCAGAGACTGTTTCTAGTTTTGCTCACCATTGTATTCCCTGTGTCAAGTACAATACCTGGCACAAACTAAGTATTTAATAAATATTAAATGAATTAATAGATGCCACCATGCATTTGTGCATTGGATCCAGGTTTTTATTGACTCTTCTTTCATTTATATTTCTTTTTTTACTGTTCTATTTATTTTTTAAAGTTTTATGCAAAGCATATTCATTACAGTACTATTTATAATAGTGAAACAAAATATTTATCAAAAATATGGGAATATTAAATTATGGTAGATTTATACTTAAAGTCATAAAATATGCATGTAAAACTATTGAAAAAAATACCAAAAAATTCAGCTGTGATTACCTCTGGACTATGGCATTATAAGTGCTTTGTATTATTTATTTTTCAGCTTTATTAAGGTATAATTGGAAAATATATTTTTTATATTTACAGTATATAACATGATGTTTGATATATGTATACATTGTGAAATACTTATTACAATCAAACTAATTAACATATACATTACTTCACATAGTTATTATTTTCATGTGTGTGCTGAGAACAGTTATGATTTCTCTGTTAGCAAATTTGAAAGATATAATACAACGTTATTAATTACAGCCACCATGCTGCACATTAGATCTCCAGAACTTCTTTATGCTACATAAATGAAACTTTGTACACCTTGACCACCATTTTCCCATTTCCCCCACCCATGACTCCCTTTTAAATTTTAAATTCATGTATGTATCAAACTTTTAAAAAATCTGTCTAAATAACATTAATATGTAGTTCAGGAAATACTCTATCCTTTAAAAAATGCCTTGTTGTATGTAGTGTTTGTTTCTACACAGAATCCTGCAACAATTTAGTCAGATAACCAATTGGTATAATCTCTCTGTACACTTACTTTTTGAAATACATCGCAATTAATTCCTTTTTCTTTTGGGAGTTCTGAGATAATAGATTTTGGATATTTCAGCATCTTTACTGATTCTATCACTGTTTAAAGAATTTAACTAAGTGACCTAAAAATGCTCCTTTGGACAGCTAACAACAAATAGGAATTTCTTGATTTGCTTCAAAATTAAAATCGCTATTTTCTCTATTACAGTATAATTGTTATAACTTTAGTAAATGCTTGTTGATTAATGTCTAGTGACAAATAAGTTTTATAAATTTAAGGGTCCATTACTTACTATTATACTACAGAAGGTCCTCCTGCTACTATTGAATTTTCTAGTTGGGGAAAAAAAAGAAAATATGTACATTAACAGAGACTAATAATTACTTTTGCTTTTCAACCACTATGGAGGTAGTATTTAAGTTTATACTCATATCACCAAAGTAAAATGATGCTTCCAGTTTCAAATAACTCAATGCTAATTTCACTTACAATATGCTATGATAAAAAGTCCAAGAGCAGGACAATCTAAGTTCTGATTCCACTTCTCTGATATTGTTTTTTCTAAACCCTTTTATGCAGGTTGGCTTCATCTTAATAGCTATTAGCATGATGGTTATAGTAATTCTGATATCACACATACACAACAAAAGTTTTCAGAGGGAGAGAAGAGTTTCCTTATTTTGTGCCTCTCCCTAAGAACCTGGGCATGGTCTCCTCTCTCCTTAACGAGAACTGTAGCACTCGTCCATTCTTAAATCAGTCACTGGCAAGGAAAAGGGGACTGCCATTTTTTGTCTTGGGCAAGTCAGATCACACTCCCTGGGAGTGGGTAAGAGATATGGTTTGTAGCACAGCATATTGAAGGATATTAGAAATCTCCACAAAAATCAGTCATTGCATAGCAAGGAGTGAGTAGAGGATGTTGAGTGGTCAGTCAAGAATTATTTGTTACAACCAGCATGAATTCACTCATCAATTCTTCATGGAGGACCTACTCTCTTGTGTTTTAAGTGCTGTAATGAGTCAGTGCATGAATGCACACCAAAGGGCCCAATCACCACCGGAGGGATCAAAAAAGACTTTCCCAAAAGAAGCACTGCCTTGACTGAGACCTAAATTCTAAGTAGGAGTTAAAGGAACATAGAGTTGATAAAGAATGCTATAGACATAAAACACAATGAGAAAGAAGATTCTGCCAAGCCTGACATTTATTCCTTCAGTTAGTAAAAATATCTATTGCATGCCTACTGTTTGCTAGGTCAGATTCCAGTCTTGAGATTAGAGTCCCTGCCATTTAGGATTTACAGTGAGAGAAACAGTCAATCAACAGCTAAACAAAAAATAATATAATGTCAATTAGTAATGAATGCCATGAAGAAGAAGCAGGCAAAGAGCCAAAGAGCAATGGGAGGTGACACTTTACATCTATGCTTTTCAAGCATTGACATGCACATGAATCACCTGGGATATTACTAATATGTAGATTTTGATTCATTAGGTCTAGGATAAGATCTGTGATAGATTCTTCATTTTTAATAAGCTCCTGGGCCATGTCAATGCTACTAGCTCATAAATCCCACTTGTGAGGATTTAGAGTGAGAGTTGAACAAAGACCTCAGTGAAATGAAAGAGTTTGCTCTTGCTGGGGAAGGAAATTCCACAGGAGATGGTTACATGCAAAAGCTCAACAGAGAAACTGACCCAGAAGGTCAGTGTCGCTGGATACAATGAGTGAGGGGGAAAATGGTAGTAAACTAAGTCAGAGGGGTCTCCAGCAGTCAGATCATGAGGAATTTATAGGTCACGTTATGGATTTTCAATGACTCACTGTGATGAGAGGTCCTTGCAGGGATGAAAGTATACTGGTCAGAGTTCTCCAGGGAAACAGAACCAAGAACCAATAAATTTGTGTGTGTGTGTGTGTGTGTGTGTGTGTGTGTGTGTGTGTGTGTATAGGTGGGTGAGTGTATGTGTGTGGGTGGGTGTAGTTGGGTGGAGAGAGAAAAATTTATTTTAAGGGATTGACTTGTACAATTGACTTGTACAAGCCCAGAATATGCAGGGTAGCCTGGCAGCCTAAGACCCAGGGAAGAGTTGATGTTGCAGCTCCAGTGTGAAGGCAGGCTTTTGGCCAAAATTTGTCTTCTTTGGGGATGTCAGTCATTTTTCTAGAGCCTTCAATTTATTGGATGAGGCTCATTCACATCATGGAGGGTTATCTGTTTTACTCAAGTGTACTGATTTAAAAACTAACCTCAATTTAAAAATAACTTCACAGCAACATCCAGACATGTTTAGCCAAATATCTGAGTACTGTGGCATAAAATTAATCATCACGAAGGACATGTAGATATGTTGTCTCATTGTACTATCTCCATTCAATAAATTTTGGTCACATCTATAACATATTTGGGTGAAACTATATGATTTCTAATATTCCTCTCAGTTTTAAAGTCTCACAGTTCTATGGGATCCCTATCAGATAATCTCTTAGACCATGTGCAGATTGAACGAAATTCTGGTTAGGAACCACACTAATGCCCAGTGATGTTCTGAGTATCCATTTGATGTTTTCTTTGCCAGTCAGGAGATGGCAGGTCACCAGGGTCATGTAGCAGGTCATTCCAGAATGCACAGGATGTGCTTCCTGAGTCTGATTCTCAACCAGTAGACCAGTGACATGAGATCTGGATGTGAAAATTAACTTGCCTCAGCATTGCAGAGACAAGGAAGTAAAAATTTGCCCTCAAGTACAGTAAGATTGAAAAACACGCTTCAGTGCAGGTCTTAACCAGATTCTCACTGCAAGGTATCCTAATGGGACTTTCTAATGTGGTATAGAAATTTTATGGCATGGGCCAAAATGCTGGGTAATTTCTGAAAGATAGACCTAATGTATTTTGTCACATCAAAAATGATCCTAAGTCTGAACACTTATTTAAACATTTGTAAATTTTATAACCAACTACAAGTCTCAGAAGACATTTTCTTCCCTTTAAGGACACTCACAGTGATCCCCCAAGAGGGAGATTTCATGGTGTACCACTCATTAGGTTTGGTGATCAGTCACTGTTTAAGATTTAGTAATCTTAAAATGAGTTGTCATACACTATGTTTTGTGTGTGGTTAAGTTTTACAATGTATCTATTAGGACATTTTGTTAGCTCCTAACAGGCAATTTATTTCTGGTATAGCTGTAGCTTTAAAATCTGTTTTAACCATTAGGCAGTCTCTTGTTTCTGAAATTTTGCTATCATTTGTCTATGTCCACACTCTTTTTTCATTTATTCTCATTACTAATTACCATATGGAACCAAGGAAGAAAATCAGCATTACCACTTTACAAGTTCATATTTGTAATCTAGCTGAATAGAGAGATTATGTTTAAAAGTTGAGATCTTATTGTTTTTTTAATGAGGCTGGCCACCGACTTCAGAAAAATTCTCCATTCCAGTTAGCCTATAAGAGACAAATTGTTAATTCCAGTTTAATAATCTTATTTTCCTAAGGTGTTTTTGTTTTATGTTTTTTTATTTTTTGAGACAGTCTCACTCCGTCACACAGGCTGAAGTGCAGTGGCGTGATCTCAGCTCACTGCAACCTCTGTCTCCCAGGTTCAAGTGATTCTTATGCTTCAGCCTTCCAAGTAGCTGGAATTACAGGCATGCACCACCACACCCAGCTAATTTTTGTATTTTTAATAGAGACGGGGTTTCACCATGTTGGCCAGGCTGGTCTCGAACTCCTGACCTCTAGTGATCCACCCACCTCTACCTCACAAAGTGCTGTGATTATAGGTGTGAGCCTCTGTGCCCAACCCTATTTTCCTGTTTGACAGAAAATTTTTGATTTTGTAACTGCCTGAGTTACAGTTGCTCCCTGTGGAGGAGGAAATAGCAACTATGTCAAGGGAATAAAGACTCACAGAGAGAAGCAAGTATGAGTGACAATATTGTACAAAAAGAATGAGTTGGCCCAGTAGCATTAAACCCAGTAGGAGGAAGAGTAGCTGCTGAATAATAACTACATTTAGATTCTTTAGCTGAAAAATTTAGACTTATTATGAACTTACTGGAAACAATTTTAGTTGAAATTTTCCATTGTAAAATAATACATGTTCATTGGAAAAACTGAAACAAAGGTTAAAGTTCCTAGGGATTTATTTCATGGAATTTTGCCTAACGAACATACTTTCCCTTTCCCATAACTCTTGGGAGTATCTAAAATAGAGATATTAATAAAGTCATTTAATTTAAAAAGTAATAAGTAAGTTTTAATCAAATGCTAAGAATACAATTTGTAGATGGAACCTGAGTGGTCCTGTGACCAAGCTATTAAATATCCATTCCTCTTCCCTACTGTCTTTGAAACTTGTTTCTTTCTTATGCTTATTTGTTAAAAAAAAAAAAAAAAAAATTGGAAAGTGGCTGCTCCCTCTGTTCAGACCACACAGTTTGCCTCTTTTTCCAGAGCATCATTCTATGTTCTGACTTTAAGCCCTCCCAAAGTCTACATTAGACCTATTTTTGACGAGGCTGCAGCAAGGGAGGGAATGGCTGATTCTCCTGATCTGCCCTATCAGTATAGGGGATTATTTCATTTCTTTCCAGATCAGAGGGTATACATGAGTCTCATAACTTTTGTAGCTTACTTTAGTCATGGAAATGATTTTTCATATATTATTGTTTTTCTGGTAATTTCTATGGAGTTTTAGTGGTAAAGTTTTCTGCATGTTATTCTACTGACAACTTAGCCCAGAGTGATCTATGTGGGAAGTTTCTCAATTTTGTCTTAGTCTGTTTGCATTGCTATAAAGGAATACATGAGAGTGTGTAATTTATAAAGAAAGAGGTTTAATTAGCTGATAATTCTGCAGGCTGTACAAGAAGCATGGCACTGATATCTGCATTTGGTGAGGGCCTCAGGCTGCCTCCACTCGTTGAGGAAGGTGAAGGGGAGCAGGCGTCACATGGTGAAAGAAAGGGAGAGAGATGGCAGCCTCTTTTTAACAATCCGTTCTCAAGGGAACTAATAGAGCAAGAGCTCAGTCTTTACTTCGAGAAGGGCACCAGGCCATTCATGAAGGTTCTGCCCCCATGACTCAACAACACCTCCCACTAGGCCCGACCTCCAACACTGGATATCAAATTTCAACAAGAGATTTTTCAGTGGATAAATAGCTAAACTAGGTCAAATTTGAAAGAATATCATTTCAACTATATCATTTAGAAGTAATAGCAATGCAGAAAAGAAGATGAACACAGAAACTAGAAGAATTTTGATAGGAAATATCAATTTAATAAACTGCCTTTCGTTCATTCCTCCTCCAAGAATGTAAATGAATTATTTCATTTTGAACTTTAATTTTAGAAAACTATCCTTAAAAACACTTCAGAAAATAAAAAGGTTTATAGGAGATAAATGTTACTTTTAAGTTAAAAGATATCACTTAAATTTCTAATGATACTATGAACTGAGACAGTTCATATCCTGATTCTTCCATTTCAAGTTATGTAATACCTTGATGAAACTACCCCATCATTAAATACCAGTTTCCTCATAAATGAAATATACTATTAGTATCTATATTATAAAGTTGTTTTGACAACGAAATGCAATAATTTGTGTAAGATTGTAAGATGCTTAACATATGCACTGGGAGCTAATAAGTCCTCAAGAAATGTTGTATTGTTATTTTTAGTATCATTGTCAGGTAAATGCTGACTTGATGTTGAACTATATTCCTATGACAAAATAGGTAATAGAGGAATGAATGATATTAATAAATGGAATAGGAAGAAGATGAAGGAATGCAAGTATGTAGGCAAACTAATTAGATTAAAATTATAATGATATTACTTGTGGGAGGGAAATGGCAGGCAATTTTATACACTAAGAATATAAAAAGTTATTGAAATTCATATATAAAGGTAAAAGACTCCAAATTAATCTGTGCTTCCAAGAAAAAACAAACTAAATCTTATAAAGAATTGTGTAACATTACATTGGATCCTCTTTTCCATCCCAACTTTATTTAAGGCTTTACCTGTCAATAAGTAGCATGTGAAACCAGTTTGCCCCATTTCTGCTCCTTTATAAGTACATTTTTTGAGGGGTAAAAAGATTATCTATATGGAGGGAATTTCTATAAAATAAGCCTTTATCTTTTTCTAGAATTAATAATTGGAGACACACGTCCAGATGTGGTGGCTCATGCCTGTAATCCTGGCACTTTGGGGGGCTGAGGTGGGTGGATCACAAGGTAGGAGTTCGAGACCAGCCTGGCCAACATGATGAAACCTGTCTCTACCAAAAATATAGAAAATTAGCCAGGTATGGTGGCACGCACCTGTAATCCCAGCTACTCAGGAGGCTGAGGCAGAAGAATTGCTTGAACCTGGGAGGCAGAGGTTGCAGTGAGCCAAGATCACACCATCGTACTCCAGCCTAGGTGACAGAGCAAGACTCCGTCTCAAAAAAAAAAAAATTGGAGACATACAAGGATATTACCTCAGCAGTAGAAGGAAGAGAAGAGCACTCTTTGAAATGAAATATTTGCAGTACTCTTGAAATATTACTAATATATTCCACTTGATATATATATATATATATATATAATGTGAATGCCAACTGAAGCTCTACATGTGAAATAATGATATCTCCTTATTATATAAGATGCTGATCATAAGCACCAACACCTAATAATCCCTTAAGTAGTGTCCTGCCAAGAGTCTTATTGACGCACTGCCCAAGAAGCAGGGATGGATCCTTAACTACTTGAGTCCTCTTCTACTCATCGGTTGTTAATTTCATAGGAAATATATGACCTAATCACTCAGAAACATACTTCCAATTCACTTTTTATTTCTTTTTATTATGCAATTTATAATAGCCATGAATAAATGGACTGTTTTAAAATAATATGCTACATGTAAGTTTCTACTGCCCATGCAATTCAAATATCTGTAACTTCTTTACCCTGAGGAGTCACCCTTCCCTTTAGGGCTCATCTAGCATGGTCTGACTATCCATAACTCATCTATTATGAGTACACAATGCTCAGTCTTTATCAGATACACTCCGAAAATGTTTCCAGTGATTCCTGGGGAAATGTGCACATCCTGCAAGCACGTCTACTTTGTACTTGTATTCTCTTGTTCCTTCCCTCAACTCCAGGCTCCTCTGATGACCAGTTTTTACCAGACTATAATTATTTTCCCATGCTACAACTTCTCTGTCTTCATTACTTCAACCATAAGTACAGCTCAAAGCAGACTCTAACATTGAACACATTTTTGTGTTTTTTCTTTTTTCCTAAAAGTCTGAGAAAAACTTAAGGAATTAAAAAATCTACAAGAATAATGTTTTAAGCCAATAAGCATAACAGTAGTCTTAAAACAAGCCTTTATTATAAAAAGTGAACTTTCTTGAGAGAAAAAAAAGATTTGTGAGTTCTAAGGAGCCAGAGTTTAAACTATAAGTAATAAAGCAAGAAATAATGCAGAATTTGATTTCAGAATAGTTTTTCTACCACTCAGGAAGAAGATGAAATTTTAACTAGTTGGTAAGTGAGGGATGATACCAGAGATTTTATGGGATTCCATGCTGCCTAAGCCCTTCAGAAAGTCCTAATTCTCAGTCTCTCTATGGGCTGCAGCATGGGAAGAGGAAAGTCATCAGAAACACTAGACAGAAAATGCAAGAAAGGGACTTACAGGGATGTATGTGCTATAGAAAGTTAGGAGGGGTAGGAGGGCGGGGGGGAAAAAACCTTCTAGAACAAGCATGGTTCCCTGGCTTTAGATTACCCATAGCCAAGAAGTCTAAACCAATGTAACTCAAGTGCAGTCCACCCATCAGAAACTTACATGAACTGTTTTATTTTTTAACTAGTTCATTATTAGAATGTGTCTGAATATAGATCAATGCACCAGTTAATTTGTGAAAAAATTCTTGCTATCAGGTAAAGTAAATGGTACAGTAAGTGCTGTACTTAATTTACATTCTGGCACTAGTTTCTCAGCCTGAGGGCAGCATTAAATTAAACTGTTTTAAAAAATTGGACAGAAGGACATCAGTGAAGGCTTGTTGTACCAGCTATTAAACTAAGCATAAAAGCCATCATAATTAAAACAGTATAGTACTGACACAAAAATAATCAAATAGATTTGTGGAAAACAGTACAGAACATATAATCAGATACATTTGGAATAGGAATTTTAAGTAGCATTTTGGATAATTCTGGAAAAATATTTAATATATTTGTTTTGACAATTGGCTATTTTGGCAGAAAAAAATATTAGATCTGTCATTTACGTCATAACAAAAAGTGAATTCCATTTAAAATAAAGAACCAAAATTTTGTTTCAATGACAATATAAGAAATTTTAAAAAGTAAATAAATAATTACTAAATGCTGTCATTCATTACATGATAGTGTTTAAGTCATTGATGGAACATATATATGACAATGATCCCATAAGATTATAAAATTTTATTTTTACTGTACCTTTTCTGTGTTTTCATATGTTTAAATACATAAACACTTACCCTGTGTTACAGTTGCCTCCAGTATTTAGTACAGCAACATGCTATGCAGTTTTAGCCTAGAAGCAATAGGCTATACCATCCAGGTTTGTGTAAGTACACACTATGATGTTTGCACAATGACAAAATCACCTAACAACACATTTCTCAGAATGTATTCCCACCATTAAGTGATGCATGGCTGTTGTTTTGTTTTTAAAGAAAGAAAATAAAGTATTGGTGAGGATGTTGAGAAACTGAAACCCTTGTGTATTGCCAGTGGGAATGAAAAACAGTACAGCCACTGTGAAAAACAGCATAGATTACCATCTGATCAGAAATTTTACTTCTAGTTATATGATTGATCATTGAATAATTCAGGGATTAGGAGTGCTGACCCGTGTGCAGTCGAAAATCTGCATATAACTTTCAACTCCCTCAAAACTTAGCTACACATACCCACTGTTGACTGGAATCTTTACTGATAGCAGCCATTTAACACATCTTTTGTATGTTGTATGTATTATATACTGTGTTCTTAAAGAAAGCTAGAGAAAAGAAAATGTTATTAAAATAATAAGAAAGAACATATATGTACTATTCATTAAATAGAAATGGAGTATCAAAAGTCTCCATCTTTGTTGTCTTCATATTGAGTAGGCTAAGGAGGAGGACAAAGATGAGGAGCTGGTCTTGCTGTCTCTGGGAGAAGATGAGGAAGTGGAAGGGGAGGCAGAAGAGACAGGAATGGTCAGTGTAAGTTTTATTGAAAAATATCTGCATATAAGTGGACTCATGCAGTTCAGACCCATGTTGTTCAAGGGCCAACTGTGTGAGCAAAAGAATTGAAAGCCAGGACACAAACAGATATTTGCACACCAATGTTCACAGCAGCATTATGTACAATATCCAAAAGATTATCACAACCCAAATGCTCCTCACGGGATGAATGGTTAAACAAAATATGGGTTATCATACAATGGACTATTATTCAGCTTTTAAAAAGAATAAAATTCCGATTGTTTCAACATGAATAAACATTGAAGACATTAAGCTAAGTGAAATAAGCCAGACACAAAGGGACAAATATTGTCTGATTCTACTAATAAGACATACCTAGAATAGTTAAATCCATAGAGGCAGAAAGTAGAATAGTGGTTACCAGGATCTGGGGAGGGGAGAATGGAAAGTTGTTGCTTAATGGGTACAGAGTTTTAGTTTAGGATGATGAAAAAGTTCTGAAGAGGAATAGAAATGATGGTTGCAAAACAATGTGAATGCACTTAACACCACTGAATTGTACACATCCAAATGACTTGCATGATAAATTTTGTGTTATGTATAGTTTACCTCAATAGACAAAAGAAAATATAAGATTAACACTTTTAAAAAGTGAAGAAATTATATTAAATGAAATACAAATCTAGAATTTACAACACAGTGATTTCATTCACGGCGTTGAGCATATCAATAATTCTTTCCTTTTTAGAGCTGAGTAGTATGCCATGATATGAATGTACCAAAATTTGTTCATACACCTGTTGAAAGACATTTGGATTGCTTACAGTTTGTGTGATTATAATAGAGCTATTACAAACATTGACATACAATCTTTTCATGTGATCAACATTTTTCACTCCCAAAGGTCTCTCTAATCCCAGGAGAGAGGTTTCTGAGGCTTGTGATAAACATCTGCCCTGCATGTCTCTAGAGAGGCTATTTGGCCAAGGCTTAACTACAGCTGATCTAAGTTTTGGTAAAATGCTCTGAGATATTCCTGGAACATGAGAGTGTGGGAGGCTTTGAAGAGCAGCTACAAGGCCATTTTCTACCTCCTCTACCTATCTTCCAAGGAGGCTGCCATGAGACAGTTACTCATCACTTCATGGGTTTTGAAGAGGCCTGAGGCTTTCTGCCTCTCTGTTATTTGGGCACAACTGCAAAGAACAAAGCTGCTTATCGGCAAGATGCAATTGGATCCTCAGCAGCAGGTTGCCCCCACTACTGATGATACATCATCACATTATTCGCTATTTTTGTTTCAGTGTCATCCTTTGAGATAAGGGGTGTGGGTATCTGGCATTTTTGCTCATTTTCTTTTGCTAAGTAATAAACTGTCTAAATATAACATAAGCTTGTTTTTTTGTTTGTTTTTGTTTTGTTTGTTTGTTTTTTTTACTGGTCAAATGTGTCAGGCTTTGATTGCCAGAACTTTGGCTTGTTTTCGTTTTTCAGCAATTATGAATGGAGCTGTGTTTATATTCATGTACATATCTTTCTGTGAACATAAATTTTATTTTTCTGAAGTAAATTCCCAGGAATAGTATTGCTGAGGCATATGGGAAGTGTAAATAAGACAGTGCCCAACAGTAATGTAGGAGTGTTCTAGTCACTGCACATTCTCACCAGCCTTTTGATATTATCATGAATTTTTAAATTGAGTTGTTTGTTTTCTTTTTATTGAGTTTTGAGAGTGCTTTATATATTCTGGATACAACTTCTGTGTTAGACATGTGGTTTGAAAATATTTTCTCCAGTTTTGAAGTTTAGCTTTTCATTTTCCTAACAGTGTCTTTTGAAAAGCAAAAGTTTTACATTTTGACAAAATCTAACTGATCTGTTTTTAAATTATTGATTGTGCTTTTGCTATTATCTCTAAGAACACTTAAATTAACACCAAGTTGTAAAGGTTTTGTTTTTTGTGGTTGTTTTTTTTTTTTTTTTTTTTTCCCATTTTTTGAGACAGGGTCTCAATTTGATGCCTAGGCTGGAGTGGGGTGGTACAATCAAAGCTCATTCCAGACACGACGTCTTGGGCTTCAAGAGATCCTCCCATCTCAGCCTCCCAAGTAGCTGGGACTACCGGTGCATGCCACCATACCCAGCTAATTTTTTAAAATTTTGTAGAGACGGGTTTTCACTATGTTACCCAGGCTGGTCTTGAACTCCTGGGCTCAAGCAGTCCTCACACACTGGCCTGCCAAAGTGCTAGCTAGGATTACAGACATGAACCACCATCCCTGGCTGATTTTTTCAAAAAGTTCCATGGCTTTTCATTTCATATTTACATCATAATATTTTTTGAGTTAAATGTTGGATAAAGTGAGGTTTAGGTCAGGTGGTTGTTGTTGTTGTTTTGTTTGTGTTTTTGTTTGTTTGTTTGAGATGGAGTCTTGCTCTGTTGCCTAGGCTGGAGTGTAGTGGCGTGATCTAGGCTTACCACAACTTCTGCTTCCCAGGTTCAAGTATCCTTCTGCCTCAGCCTCCTGAGTAGCTGGGATTACAGTCATGTGCCACTACGCCCGGCTACTTTTTTTGTAGTTTTTTAGTAGAGATGGGATTTCACCATGCTGGCCAGGCTGGTCTCAAACTCCAGGTCAGGTTGTTTTAACTGCATGTAAATGTTCAAGTTTTCCAACATCATTTGTTGCAAAGACTAACTTTTCCCCATTGGATTGTTTTGCACAAAATTCACTTGGCCATATATTTCTAGACTATCTTCTGCTTTATTGATCGACTGGTCTGTCTCTTTCTCTATACCACATTGTCTTGATAACAGTAGCTTTATAGTAAATTTTAAATTTAGGTAGGGTGATTCCTCCAATTTTATTATTCTTTTACAAAACCCTTTCAGCTATGATAATTCCTTTGAATTTCCATATTAATCTTTAAATTGGCTTATCTATATCTATGAAGTTCTGCTGGGATTTTGTTTGGAATTTCAGTAACTCTGAATTTGGGAAGAACTGGCATTTTACTATGTTGAGTCTTTCAATCTATGAACATCATATGTCTCAATTTATTTGGCCCTTTGATATCTTTTAATCAGTATTTGTTGTTTTCTGCATACAGATTCTGCACATTTTGCCAGATTTATGCCAAATTTTTGAGGCGTTGTAAATGGTATTTCTTTTAAACTTGCCGTTTTATAGTTATATTCATATTGTGTAGAAATAAAATTGTTTTGTTGTATGTTGATCTTGTATCCTGTTGATGCAGGGCAGGTGAACCCCAAAATTGGGGCTTAGTCCAGAAGGGTTCTTGACTTTGCTCAGAAGATAATTCAAGAGTGAGCTAGTGGTGAAAGAAAGCCTGTTTACTGAAGTGTCAGTGTACTGCAGAGTGACAGCTCCTTGTGGAGCAGCACTAACCCAGAGCCTGAGCATCCACAGTAGCAGCATATGGACTGTGGGCTAGCAGTATTTATAGCCACTTTTAATTACATGCATGTTAAGGAGTGGGTTACTCAGAGCCCTCTAGAAAAGGGCCAGTAACTTCTGGGTGTTGCTGGGCATTTGTAAACTGTCAGGGCACTGGTGGGAGTGTCTTATGCTGATGAGCAGTGGGGACACCTAGAGGTTGGTTCTGCTGTCATCTACTGGTTCCTGCTGATTTCTTCACTTCATCTTGTTGAGACCAGGAATAAGTCCTGCTGGTCTCCTACCTTACTATAAACTTGCCGCACTCCCTTGGATTGACAAGTCTTTTGTGGATTTCTTGGGATTTCTATTTAGTTGATCATATCACTTGTAAATAGGGACAGTTATATTTCTTCATTTTAAGTTTTTATTTCTTATATTTTAAAATTGTTATTGTAGTAGTTAGAATTTCTAGCACAAGATTGCATGGAAGAAGTTAGAGGGAACATCCTTGCCTTGTTCCCAATCTTTAAAAAAAAGCCAATATTCTTTTATCATTAAGTATGATATTAGTCACAGGTTTTTCTTAGATGTTCTTCACCAGGTTGAAGATGTTCCTTACTATTCCTACTTTGCTGAGAGTTTTTATCATGAATGAACACTGAATTTTACATATTTTTTACAGAAAAAAAGCAATAATTATTATATTTTTCATTACACTATTAATACAGATTTCATTGATGCCTAAATATTGGCCAGACTTGTACCCCTAGAATAAATCCCATTTGATTGTGTTACAGACATACATACACACATGCTAATATATGATGTTTATTTTTTTATCCTCTTCCTCCTCTCCTCCACCTTTTCCCCCTTTCTTCCTCTCCTCCCCCTCCTCCCCCTTCTCTCCCTCCTCTCCTTCCTCCTCCTTCGTCTTCATTTTTACACTATCTTTGGCTTTGATATCAGTGTAATGCTGGTCTCATAAAATGAATTGGAAAGTGTTACCTCTTCTATTTTTTGGAGGAGATTTTGTAGAATTGGCGTTACTTCTAAGTGTTTGGTAGAAACTAACAATGACATCAACACCAAATATGACATTTTTGAGAAGATTTAAATTATGAATTCAAGTCCCTTCATGGTTTTAAAAATATTCAGAGTATATATTTCTTCTTAATTGAATTTTGGTAATCTGTGTCTTTAAAGTATTTGGTTCTTTTTATTTAAGAAGTAAAATTATGGCCATAAAATTGTTCTAGTTTTCTCTCACTATCCTCTTAATGCCTATGATGCTATGGTGATAATTCCCTATTTCATTCATATTATTGTAATTTGAGTTTCTCCTTTTTTTCTTTGACAATCTTGCTAGAGTTTTATCAATTTTAGTGGCATTTAAAAGACCTTTCAGTTTTATTGCTGCAGTAATAAGTTACAGTCTTAGTTGTTTAAAATAATACACATTTATTATCTTACAGTTCTGCAGTCTAGAAGTCTAGTCACACTGGACTAAATCAAGGTGTCAGCAAGGCTGTGTTCCTTCCTAGAGACTGTAGGGGAGAATCTATTTCCTTTTTCCACTTTTGTGAGCTCCTTGGCTCTTGGCCTCTTTCCTCCATTATCCAAACCAGCAATGGTTGGTTGAGTTCTTCTCACAACTCATCATGCTGACCTACTCTTCTGCCTCTCTTTCACCTGTGATGACTATGGATCCATCCAGATAATTCAGGATAATCTCCCTATCTTGAGGTCCTTAACTTAATCACATCTGCAAATCCTTTTTTGCCATGTAAGGTAACTTATTCACAGGTCCTGAGGGTGACAATCTGGGTATCTCTGGAGCCATTATTCTGCCTACTAAAGTATCTACAGATATTTAATATTAAGAGGCTTTGTTTATCTTCTATGGAGAATATTTATATTTTTGTTTTATCAGGCAATCAACATGCTTAAGTTCAGTTGATAATTCCATCTAGCATCTTATTGTCTGTGATTCCAATGTCAGTTCATTTTTTAAAGCTTTTGCTATGTTATTCCAATGTGTCCAATGTTAGCGGTTATTAGTCTCTGACCTGAGAGGTGGTCTGTTCCTTCGATTAGGCTGATTACATTCAGATCCACATAAGCATGGTTTGGAGTTGATGCCAGGGATTCACAATCAACATTGCAGTGTCATTTTCCCCAGCACTTCTTTCTCCCTCATCTTCCTGTTTCTGATGGTTCCCTGGCCCTGGCCAGATCTCCAGCCAAAAAGCTGGGGCTTTAGTTACCTGGTTCTGCTAAGGACTTTCACAACTGATGCTGAGTGGCAGTGTAATTGCCCAGTGGGTTTATCTTGTCTGCTGCCCAGAAAAGCTGCTCTACTGAGACAGTGTTATAGCAATATAGAAAGAGTTTAATAAACATAGAGCTAGCTAAACAAGAGACCAGAGTTTTATTACTCAAGTCAGCCTCCCTGAAAATTTGGAGGCTCATTTTTTTTTTTTTCTTTTTTGAGACAGTCTCCTTCTGTCGCCCAGGCTGGAGTACAGTGGCACGATCTCGGCTCACTGCAACCTCCTCCTCCCGGGTTTAAGTGATTCTCCTGCCTACACTTCCGGAGTAGCTGGGACTACAGGCTCATACCACCATGCCTGGCAATTTTTTTTGTATTTTTAGTAGAGACAGGGTTTCACCGTGTTAGCCAGGATGGTCTCAATCTCCTGATCCCGTGATCCGCCTGCCTCAACCTCTGAAAGTGTTGGGATTACAGGCATGAGCCACTGCGCCCAGCCGGAGGCTCGGATTTTTAAGGGTAGTTTGGCAGGCACGGGGCTAGGGGATGGGGAATGCTGGTTAGTTGGGTCAGGGATGAAATTATAGGCAGTCAAAGCTTGTCTTCTTGCATGGAGTCAGTTCCTGGGTGGGGGCCGTGAGACCAGATGAGTTGGTTTACCAGTCTGGGTGGCACCATCTGGTCCATCAGAAGGCAGGGCCTAAAAAATACCTCAAAAATCGACCTTAAATTTTACAATAGTAATGTTATTCACAGAAACAGAGAGGTTAGAAATCTTGTGGCCTCTGGCTGCATGATTCCTGAGAAATAATTTCTAATCTTATGGCTACTTTGTTAGTTTTGCAGAGGAAGTCTGATCTCCAAGCAAGGAGGGATTTCGTTCAAGAAGGAGCTGTTACCATCTTTCTTCCAAAGTTAGGCCATAAACTAAATTTTTCCCATAGTTAGCTTGGCCTATACCCAGGAATGAGCAAGGGCAGCTTGGGGGTTAGAAGCAAGATAGAGTCACTTAGGTCAGATTTATTTCACTGTCATAATTTTTGTAAAGGCAATTTCACCAGGAAGACACAAGAGAAATAAAAGTAATATAGGTTCATCCCACCCTCTTGGGGTCACAGATTTATTATCATTACTAGGTTTCAGGCTGCCTTGACAAAAAGTCTAATGGGAAAAATACAGTGCACAAAATAATATAAGTAGGATATGAATAGAATATAAAGAATGCCAATTGCACATAAATATACTCATATGAAATTTCTCAATGCTACTGAAGTTGAAAATAAAAATATAGAAGAAATGTAACTATCATACAAACCCATCACGCAATTACACTGCCACTTGGCCTCAGTTGTGAAAGTCCTTAGCAAAACCAGGTAATCAAAGGCTTTTTGGCTGGAGAACTGGCCAGGGAACCATCAGAAATAGGAAGATGAGGGAGAAGAAAGTGCTGGGGAAAATGAGATGAGAGTGAGTGAGATGTAAGTGCAGTTCAAATTTGGAAGCAGAATCAGAAATTTTAAACTACCTTGTGGACCATGCTTATAGGTAACGTCCTTGAAAGCATGAAGAGATTGACCCTGTCGGGATGCTTAGGAAGTAAGAGTTAGCATTTGCTTTATGATGTGGTAAAAGGATTGAAAGTTTTAGTTTGGCTAGCAGCCAAAATTTTTATATTTTAATTTTTGAGTAGTTTGTTATAAAAATGGATAATCCCAATTTTAACTCACACAATTATGTATCTAGGAGTCCAAAAAATCAGCCTTGTCTTAAAGTCTTGAAATACTTAAAACTACTTAAAATACTTAAAACTAAAAATACTTAATACTTAACATACTTAAAATCCTTAAAAACTTAAAACTAATAATGAAAATATTATTTTCATTAATTATCCTTATGTTTTACACTCAATTAACAAATTGCTTCAAATCTAGACCATTTTTATATAGCATCTGAAAGATACGTTTTTATCTCCTAACTTGTTTTCTTACCTTCTAAAACAGGTCTGTCTTATTTCCCTCCGGTGTTATATTCATTTGTCTGTCTCAATCTCTGTATCCCAGCTCTCCTTATCCATAAAATGGGGATAATTATAATAACATTTACCTTATTGTGTTGTTACATGATTAAATAAAACGACATTTGTCAAGCATAAAAAGTGTCTTGCACATAGTAACTGTTCACTAAATATTTGTTATAGCTACTTATGTGATCATCTTGTCTTAACTCACACAACTACAACTACCATTATTAATCATTATTGCAATCACGCATTGGTTAGATTTACTTAAAGACTATCACATGAAGGCAATCTACTAAATGTGAGTGTGTGTGTGTATATGTGTGTGTGTGCACGTGCTATTGAATCCACCCAAAAGCTATAGATGATATCTACTATTGTTAAGTTCCATTTATATTGGAGGAAACTGAGATACAGAGAGAACAAATAGCTGGCCCATGATCACAATTTTGGCAAATGCTAAAACTGGAAAAATGTTTGTAGTCTTACGTTACTTTATCTTCAAAAAAGTTAGACTTGTGTCTTGAAGAGTGTAGTTGGGGTTAAAGTAATTGGGTTAATCAGAAATCTTTACAAATCTATTTCAGCAACACTTACTTGAAAAAGAATAAATAATAAGTTGGAGCAAAGTAACCTCTCTAGCTTGTGAGGAAATTAGGCAGCATTTTAAATATTGCTACAACAGGGTCTAAAGCTTAGCACAATTTTCTTCTATTGCTATTTCTTCTTTGAGATGTGATATCAGTGGAGCAAGATTTTTCTTTTAAGTGTAAATATTCTAGGGAACATTTTCTTACCTATTGTAAAATGCAATTTCTTGTTATATTCCGTGATGTTCTTTGATATCATCCTTATCTTCTTATTTGCTGTGAAATGAATACAACGTTATTTCTGAAAAAGCTGAAATGTAAAATGCTTAGTGTTTTGCTATATGGTGACCTCTTAACATCAGTATAGTAAAGTGAGATCTAAAGCCTTACTATATTATACAAGGGAAACAGAACAACAATAGATTAGATTCACTTTCAGTTTACAGGTTATTTCTCCAAGCTATATTTATGTTAGTACTCCAAACAAAGTGTTTTTATTTTCTGGAAAAAATACCAAAACTCTTCTAGCATGTGAATTAAACATAACTGCAAAATATCAAGTGAGAAAATAAATTTAAAGTACATGAGTTTCTAAAAATGGCTTGTCCTTTTCACATGTTTGGCTGGCATTTTTTTAGACAATTATCTGGGGTAAGTGGAGATGTTAACTGCTTTCATTACACTCTAAACTGCAGAATGGAAGTTAGGAATGATAGAAGATTTCACTTTTTGATGGTCAGTTAAAAAATAATTATTGAAACAATTACCTCAAAAAAAAAGATTATGAACTTAGACTAAGAACTCTGATGGAGAATATGATAACTTAATTTTATTCCCCAGTAGGCAATCTGAAAATCAAAGCCAATATTATGCTCTATTGATAAATGAAACCCATCTTGAAGTTAGAATTTTCAGTATTTTACTGTCATTTGTCAATCTAGTACGTGCATTTTCATGTAGAAGATCAAAAGAAATGCATGTATTCTTGCTAGAAAAAATGGCCGATTAATATTCTTTATTATGTGGTATTATTTTAAAAGATATATTGCTGGACTCTGAGTCATTAGATGGTTTTTCTAAGATGATGGTTTTCTCCAGAATCCAGATTTTCTGGATGACTGCCCTTTGGTAATGCAGTAGTTACTACCTTTTGCTGAAGGTTATAATTTACAGAAGCCAAAAAATCATAGCCTTTCCTGGAATTGAAAAAGCTTTCCAAGGACACTCATTTGAAATATTTTACTTAACATTATTTATGAAGCTAAAATTGACTATAAAAAAGCACTTTGAATTTCAATTGTTGAAATGCCAAAAATCAAACAATTGGAAAACAAAATGACAATTTGTTTCATATAATTTTGACCACATTATAATGTCTGTAGAGGATCCAGCACCGTGCCTGTGGTATTTCACGTGTTCGTTCCCTTACTGTTCTCCCATCTTGTGTCTTTATTGGTTGGTATTTACACACACTGCAGATTTCCAATCAGCACTAAGAAACACCAAAACATGGATAATGCAATTTTCAGTGATTTTTACCGTAATCCCAACAGCCAATATAGATGCATGTCCCCCCAGCACCTTTAATTTCTAATTTATGTCTCTCATCTCTCATTTTACTTGGCATTTTTCCCTCTTTTTTTTAAGCATTCTCACTTTATTGGGCATATATTTTCTAGGATTTTTACTTTTTTTTTTTTTTTACATAATTACTCCAGTGGGTGTCATTATTTCTTCATTACTTTCTAATGACTAAAATTTCTAATTCTAACTTTTTTAAAAATGTGAACTAGTAAATCTTTCAAAAAGAAGGAGACATATATGGATTTACTGTCAGCCAGTCTCATCTGATTATTGTGGGTTCTGCCAAATCTGAGGAACATAAAAGCAGATTAAATGAGAGTAGATCAAAAGGTCATTAAAGTTTAATTTTAGTTGTCTTTCATTCTTATTGTGTTGAGGAAGTAGGGGAATAAGGCTATTTTTTTTCTATTCATCAATTCAACTTTCTTTGATGCAAACAGTATGAGAAAAAACTTGCTTGTTTCACTTAAGTGAATCTGTTTTATGTTGTAATCTATTAACATAGAATTCGGCCTTTAGGTTTGTAAAGTAAAATGCCAAGGAATTTGAACTGCTCCAAAATACATTTACAGTTACTTTAATTGAGAATATTTTATGTAGGTTTTATTTTAAAAGGTTGAGGTCAAGAGCTTTGGAAGAACTTTAGGAAAAAAAAAACCTAACCCATATTATACAGCCATCCCTCGGTATCCGTGGGGGGTTTTTCTAGGACCTTCTGCAGATGCCAAAATCCACAGATGCTCAAGTTCCTTATATAAAACAGTGTACTATTGGCGTATAACCTACGCATATCTCCCTGTATACTTTAAATTGCTACAGGGTTACTTATAATAACTAATATACTGTAAATGCTATGTAAATAGTTATACTGTATTTTTTAGGAAATAGTTATAAGAAAAATGTCTGTACATGTTCAATACAGAAGCAACCACGGATGCAGAACCCCAGGAGAAAGAGGGTTAACTGTACAGGTTTTCAAACAATGTACTATTAATATTTTACATACTATTCTAGTAGTTTCAATGTGAATAATTATGGAAAGGATGGACGAAGTAAATGTAATTTTTTTTCTGCAAGAGTTTCTATTTTAGATAGCAGTGAACAAGTCTAAACCTCTTTCTCTTATATTTTGCTTTACCAAAGATCTCCAGAAATCAGAAGTCTAGACTTCTAAGTTGGCAAATACACAGCCATGAATCTACTCTTTGTATACATTAGATTGCCATCCACCCAAATGTTATCTATTTCCAACTACATGTATATTGAACATTTGCACGCAGTGTTTTTATATTCTGGAAAAATATGAGAATATTTTGAAAGCATACAATGGATATGTCTGCAAGAGAGTAAACGAAGAAAAATTAAATTCAAGATCAGACTTTCTAAAAGCAATCTGTTCTTTACAAATGTTTGCATTATGTAATTCACACAAATAACTGGAATTGGAAGAGTTCTTAATTATTTAGTCTTGGAATAGCAAAGCAATATTTAGAACTCTTGCTTAAAAATTACTTCGTATTTGCAAGGCTAATTTCAAAATAAATTGAAAATATAATTTTATTAATTTGACCTAACTAAATTTGTATAAATGGCCTTCCTTTCCCTTTTCTCCAGAGAAATTTTTATTTATTCTTTATATTTCAATTTAAGCGTTATTTCTTCAGGAAAGCAACTTACCAGTCTTGAACAGATCAATCTATCATAACATTTTTGTCTTTCTTTTTTGTCAGTTGTCACATTACAATTTTACTCTTTCTTGTATTAGACAGCAAGCACCATGAGAAAAGCAACCATTAGTGTTAATTTTTTAAAATTATTTTAAAATTATTAAATTTTTTGTAAAGACAGGGTCTTGCTGAGTTGCTAAGGCTGGTCTCAAACTCCTGGCCTCAAACAATGCTCCCACCTTGGCCTCCCAGGTGTTGAGACTACAGGTGTGAGCCATGGCACCCAACTCTAATATTTATTAATTACTGTGTTTTTTGTGCCTGGCTTGGTGCCAGAGAAGTACATAGTAGGAACTCACTTATAGTTATTAATAAATGAGAAAAATGGAATAAAATCTTGATATAAAAATCACATTGTTGGAATTTATACAGAAACATCTACTTAGAGTAACAGACATGTTTGGAGGGAACAAATAATAACAAATGTTTACTTAGCACTTATTGTGTGCCAGGCCCTAATCTAAGCCCTTTAATTATATTTATTCAACTTATAAACAAGAAAATTGTACACAGGAAAGTTGAGTAACTCATTTAATGTCATAGAGCTAGTCAGATGAGGGTGCCCCAGGATTTAAACCTACATAATCTGGCTCCAGATTTGATGCTTTTAACTACTACTCTATTCTCAAGTTTCAAACAAGAGTATTGTATATATTTTCAAACAAGAATAGTGAAGTGGTTAAAAGCATGTAATCCAGAGTCAGATGGGTAGTATATAGTTATAAAAGTCACTAAAGATTGGTCATTTTAATCATCGTAAGAACTAGAAGCCCTGGGGAAAATTTGACAGATTTTATTTTGTCAGCATTTAAAACTTGATATGAACAAGATAACATAAACATTAAGTGAAAAGATAAGCTGCAGACATAGAGAAAATACCATGCATACAGCACATATGGTGTTTAAAGTGTTTCAGGTTTTATATACAAAATATTGCAAATCAATAAAAAAATTTCACTAGAAAAGCAGGCAAATCTGAAATAGAAAAGGAATATATTAAGAAATGCCCTGATTTATGTAAATAAACATATATATGCTCAACTGTACTAATAATCGAAGAAAAATTGATTATATTACAAAGATATCATTTTTCCTGACAGTCACATTGAGCCCATTTTGGCTCACATTAATTTCACCTTCAAATATCTAAAGTGGAGATATAATTGCAAAAGCTATGTGAACAATAATATTTATTGGAGTACTGTTTTGATAGCCCAAGCTGGCAATAACATAAATGCTGTTAATATGAGAAATTGATAACAGAGTATGGTTCTGAGACATTAAGAAGCTTGCCTGAGGTTATAAAGGATTGTGCTATTCAATTACATATTCACTTGATTTTATAGGAATGAAATAAAAAGGCTTTGTGATTTAATGGGAAGAATATTAATTCTTATTTTAGTTGTAATACAGATTTTCTTTGAGGTATTGACCAGCTTCTACTTCTAAAAACCTGTGATTTGATTTTTTTGTTGACATTTTATAAACAGCCCTTATATATGATCTAATAGTCCTTCATAACCTAGTGCAACATATTTATAAACTCCTTTATTGTTGAGGTAAAAATTAATCTATTTTGTGATTTTTAGTTTTCCCTCCAGAGACCTAATTTAAACCATTTATATAATTACTATTTTGATTTATTTGCCAGATATTGCTCTATAATAGTCTATTATGCTAGATCTAATATGTAACATACATGCTATATAAAAAGTTATATTACCATTTTTATTTGCTTCATTTTTCATTTGGTTAATTATTTTATTTATCATAAGGAGTCCTTGAGATCACAAGTCAGAGAATCTGAAAACCAAAATCTACAGAAATATGCACAAGCTAGCCTCTATGTCATAATCCTCAGGAAACAACTACCCTCTACAAAATTTGTGATTAAAATTCAAATCTTTATTTTTTATCACGCTAACCTATCAGTTTTTTTAATGTGTGTTCTTCATAGAGTCATTGTTGTGATGATGGAAATAGTATCCTTTTTTAAGAAAAAGATTAGAAATTATCAATTTATAATCTCATTATACAAATACAAATAGTACTATTTGATATATTGTACTTTCTCTATGAAGTATTTCTTTATGAGTATTTTATCTTATAAAGTTATAATTAGATTACAACCATTATATTAAAAATGTTTATCCTGAGGAATAGAAGATGGCTGAATAGGAACAGCTCCAGTCTTCAGCTTCCAAGGAGACCAATGCAGAAGGCAGGTGTTTTCTGAGTTTCCAACTGAGATACCTGACTCATCTCATTGGTACTGGTTACACAGTGGGTGCAGCCCATGGAGGGTGACCCGAAGCATGGTGGGTCATCACCTCACCCAGGAAGTGCAAGGGGTCAGGTAACTCCCTCCCCTAGCCAAGGGAAGCCATGAGGGACTGTGCCTTGAGGAATGGTGCACTCTGGCCCATATACTTTGCTTTTCCCATGGTCTTTGCAACCTACAGACCAGGAGATTCCTTTGGGTGCCTACACTACCAAGGCCCTGGATTTCAAGCACAAAACTGGGCGGCTGTTTGGGCAGACACTGAGCTAACTGCAGGAGTTTTTTTTTTTTTTTTTCATACCTCAGTGGTACCTGGAACGCTAGCAAGACAGAACCGCTCACTCCCCTGTAAAGGGGGCTGAAGCCAGGGAGTCAAGTGGTCTAGCTCAGTGGATCCCACCCCCATGGAGACCAACAGGCTAAGATCCACTGGCTTGAAATTCTCGCTGTCAGCACAGGAGTCTGAAGTTGACCTGGGATGCTCCAGCTTGGTGTGGGGGAGAGGCATCCACCATTACTGAGGCTTGAATAGGCGGTTTTTCCCTCACAGTATAAACAAAGCCACCTGGAAGTTCAAAGTGGGTGGGGCCCACCAAAACACAGCAAAGCCTCTATAGCCAGACTGCTTCTCTAGATTCCTCCTCCCTGGGCAGGGCATCTCTGAAAGAAAGGCAGAAGCTACAGTCAGGGGTTTATAAATAAAACTCTCATCTGGCTGGGACAGAGCACCTGGGGGAAGGGGCAGCTGTGGGCACAGCTTCAGCAGACTTAAACATTTCTGTCTACTGGCTCTGAAGAGAGCAGTGGATCTCCCAGCACAGCACTCAAGCTCTGCTAAGGGACAGACTGCCTCCTCAAGTGGGTCCCTGACCCCGGTGCCTCCTGACTGGGAAACACCTCCCAGCAGGGGTCAACAGACACCTCATACAGGATAGCTCTGGCTGGCATCTGGCGGGTGCCCCTCTGGAATGAAGCTTCCAGAGGAAGGAGCAGGCAGCACTCGTCGCTGTTCTGCAGCCTCCACTGGTGATACGCAGGCAAATGGTCTGGAGTGCACTTCCAGCAAACTCCAGGAGACCTGCAGAAGAGGGGCCTGACTGTTAGAAGGAAAACTAACAGACAGAAAGCAATAGCATTAACATCAACAAAAAGGACACCCACACAAAAACCCCATCCAAAGATCACCAATATCAAAGACCAAAGGGAGATAAATCCACAAAGATGAGGAAAAACCAGCTCAAAAAGGCTGAAAATTCCAAAAACCAGAAGGTCTCTTCTCTTCCAAAGGATCACAACTCGCCAGCAAGGGAACAAAATTAGACGGAGAATGAGTTTGATGAATTGACAGAAGTAGGCTTCAGAAGGTGGGTAATAACAAACTCCTCTGAGCAAAAGCAGCATGTTCTAACCAAATTCAAGGAAGCTAAGAACCTTGATAAAAGGTTCCCCTAGGTCTCCCTAGGAACTGGTAACTGGAATAAGCAGTTTAGAGAAGAACATAAATGACCTGATGAAGCTGAAAAACACAACATGAGAACTTTGTGAAGCATACACAAGTATCAATAGCCAAATTCATCAAGTGGAAGAAAGGATATCAGAGATTGAAGATCAACTTAATGAAATAAAGCATAAAGACAAGATTAGAGAAAAAAGAATGAAAAGGAATTAACAAAACCTCCAAGAAATATGAGACTATGTGAAAAGACTAAACCTACATTTCATTGGTGTACCTGAAAGTAACAGGGAGATTGGAATCAAGTTGGAAAACATGCTTCAGGATATTATCCAGGAGAACTTCTCCAACCTAGCAAGGCAGGCCAACATTCAAATTCAGGAAATACAGAGAACACCATAAAGATACTCCTTGAGAAGAGCAACCCCAAGACACATAATCATCAGATTCACCAAGGTTGAAATGAAGGAAAAAATGTTAAAAGCAGCCAGAGAGAAAGATTGGGTTACCCACAAAGGAAAGCACATCAGACTAACACAGATCTCTTGGCAGAAACCCTATGAACCAGAAGAGGGTGGGGGCTGATATTCAACATTCTTGAAGAAAAGAATTTTCAACCCAAAATTTTATATCCAGCCAAACTAAGCTTCATAAGCAAAAGAGAAATAAAATCCTTTACAGACAAGCAAATGCTCAGAGATTTTGTCACCACCAGGCCTGCCTTACAAGAGCTCCTGAAGGAAGCACTAAACATGGCAAGGAAAAACTGGTACCAGCCACTGCAAAAACATACCAAATTGTAAAGACTATCGGCACTATGAAGAAACTGCATCAACTAATGGACAAAATAACCAGCTAGCATCATCATGACAGTATCAAATTCACATGTAACAATATTAACTTTAAGGTAAATTGACTAAATTCCTGAATTAAAAGACACAGACTGACAAACTGGATAAGGAGTCAAGACCCATAGGTGTCCTGTATTCAGGAGACTTATCTCACATACAAAGACACACAAAGGCTCAAAATAATGGGATTGAGAAGGATTTCCCAAGCAAAAAAAAAAAAAAAAAGCAGGGGTTGCAGTCCTTGTCTCTGATAACCCAGACTTTAAACCAACAAAGATAAAAAAGACAAAGAAGGGCATAACATAATGGTAGTGGGATCAATGCAACAAGAAGAGTTAACTATCTTAAATATATATGTGCACAATACAGGAGCATCCAGATTCATAAAGCAAGTTCTTAGATACCTACAAACAGACTTAGACGCCAAAATAATAATAGTGGGAGACTTTTACACCCCACTGTCATATTACACAGATCAATGAGACAGAAAATTAACAAGGATATTCAGGACGTGAACTCAGCTCAGGTCCAAGTGGACCTAATAGACATCTACAGAATTCTCCACCTCAAATCAACAGAATATACATTCTTCTCAGCACCAAATCATACTTATTCTAAAATTGACCACATAATTGAAAGTAAAACACTCCTCAGCAAATGCAAATAAATGGAAATAATAACAAACAGTATCTCAGACCACAGTGCAATCAAATTAGAACTCAAGAAACTCACTCAAAACCACACAACTACATGGAAACTCAACAACCTGCTCCTGAATGACTACTGGGTAAATAATGAAATTAAGGCAGAAGTAAACAAGTTCTTTGAAACCAATGAGAACAAAGACACAACATACTGGAATCTCTGGGACACATTTAAAGCAGTGTTTAGAGGGAAATTTATAGCAATAAGTGCCCACAGGAGAAAGCAGGAAAGATCTAAATTTGATGCCCTAACATCACAATGAAAAAAACTAGAGAAGCAATAGCAAACAAATTCAAAAGCCAACAGAAGACAAGAAGTAACTAAGATCAGAGCAGAACTGAAGGAGATAGAGACACAAAAAGCCTTTCAAAAAATCAATGAATCCAGGAGCTGGTTTTTTGAAAAGATCAACAAAACAGATAGACCACTAGCCAGACTAATAAAGAAGAAAAGCAAGAAGAATCAAATAGACACAATAAAAAATGATAAAGGGAATATCACCACTGATCCCACAGAAATACAAACTACCATCAGAGAATACTATAAACACCTCTATGCAAATAAACTAGAAAATCTGGAAGAAATGGATAAATTCCTGGACATATACACCCTCCCAAGACTAAACCAGGAAGAAGTCGAATCCCTGAACAGACCAATAACAGGCTCTGAAATTGAGGCAGTAATTAATAGCTTACCAACCAAAAAAAAGCCCAGGACCAGACAGATTCACAGCCAAATTCTATCAGAGGTAAACAGAGCCAATACCATTTCTTCTGAAACTATTTCAAACAATGGAAAAGAGGGACTCCTCCCTAACTCATTTTATGAGGCCAGCATCATCCTGATACCAAAACCTGGCAGAAACACAACAAAAAAAGAAAATTTCAGGCCAATATCCCTGATGAACATCGATGTGAAAATTCTCAATAAAATACTGGAAAACCGAATCCAGCAGCACATCAAAGAGCTTATCCACCACAATCAAGTTGGCTTCACCCCAGGATGCAAGGATGGTTCAACAAAAGCAAATCAATAAATGGAATCCATCACATAAAGAGAACCAATGAAAAAAAAAACACACGATTATCTCAATAGATGCAAAAAAGGCCTTTGATAAAATTCAACACCCCTTCATGCTGAAAACTCTCAATAAACTAGGTATTGATGGAACGTATCTCAAAATAATAAGAGCTATTTATGACAAACTCACAGCCAATATCCTACTGAATGGGTAAAAGGTGGAAGCATTCCCTTTGAAAACCCACACAAGGCAAGGATGCCCTCTCTCACTACTCCTATTCAACATAGTATTGGACGTTCTGGCCAGGGCAATCAGGCAAGAGAAGAAATAAAGGGTATTAAAGTAGGAGGAGAGGAGGCCAAATTGTCTCTGTTTGCAGATGACATGATTATATATTTAGAAAACCCTGTCATCTCAGCCCCCAAATCTCCTTGGGCTGATAAGCAACTTCAGCAAAGTCTCAGGATACAAAATCAATGTGCAAAAATCACAAGCATTCCTATACACCTAAAATAGACAAACAGAGAGCCAAATCATGAGTGAACTCCTATTCACAATTGCTAGAAAGAGAATAAAATACCTAGAAATACAGCTTACAAGGGATGTGAAGGACCTCTTCAAGGAGAACCACAAACCACTGCTCAAGGAAATCAGAGAGGACACAAACAAACAGAAAATCAGTCCATGATCACAGGTAGGAAGAGTCAATATCGTGAAAATGGCCATACTGCCCAAGGTAATTTATAGAGTCAATGCTATTCCCATTAAGCTACCACTGACTTTTTTCACAGAATTAGAAAAAACTACTTAAAATTTCATATGGAACCAAAAAAGAGCCCATATAGCCAAGAGAATCCTAAGCAAAAAGAACAAAGCTGGAGGCATCATGCTACCTGACTTCAAACTATACTACAAGGCTACAGTAACCAAAACAGCATGGCATTGTTACCCAAACAGATATATAGACCAATGGAACAGAACAGAGCCCTCAGAAATGACACCACACATCTACAACTATCTGATCTTTGCAAACCTGACACAAACAAGCATTGGAGAAAAGATCCCCTGTTTAATAAATGCTGTTGGGAAAACTGGCTAGCCACGTGCAGAAAACTGAAACTGGATTCCTTCCTTACACCTTACACAAAAATTAACTCAAGATGAATTAAAGACTTAAAGGTAAGACCTAAAACCATAGAAGCCCTAGAAGAAAACCTAGGTAGTACAATTCAGGACATAGGCATGGGCAAGGACTTCATGACTAAAACACCAAAAGCAATGGGAACAAAAGTCAAAATAGACAAATGGGATCTAATTAAACTAAAGAGCTTCTGCACGGCAAGAGAAACTACCATCAGAGTGAACAGGCAACCTACAGAATGGGAGAAAATTTTTGCCATCTATCCATTTGACAAAGGGCTAATATCCAGAATCTACAAGGAACTTAAAGAAATTTGCAAGAGAAAAACAACCCCATCAAAAAGTGGGCAAAGGATATGAACAGACACTTCTCAAAAGAAGACGTTTATGCAGCCAATAAACATATGAAAAAAGCTTATTATCACTGGTCATTAGAGAAATGCAAATCAAACCCACAATGAGATACCATCTCACGCCAGTTAGAATAGCAATCATTAAAAAGTCAGGAAACAACAGGTGCTGGAAGGGATGTGGAGAAATAGGAAAACTTTTATACTGTTGGTGGTAATGTAAATTAGTTCAACCATTGTGGAAGACAATGTGGCGATTCCTCAGGGATCTAGAACCAGAAATGCCATTTGACCCAGTAATCCCATTAGTGGGTATATACCCAAAGGATTATAAATCATTCTACTATAATAACACACATACACATATATTTATTGAAGTACTATTCACAATAGCAAAGACTTGGAACCAACCCAAATGCCCATCGATGATAGACTGGATCAAGAAAATGTGGCACATATACACTATAGAATACTATGCAGCCAAAAAAAGGATGAGTTGATGTCCTCTGCAGGGACGTGGATGAAGTTGGAAACCATCATTCTCAGCAAACTAACACAGAAAGAGAAAACCAAACATCCTATGTTCTCACTAACAAATGGGAGTTGAACAATGAGAACATATGGGCACAAGGAAGGGAACATCACATACCCTGTTGGCGGTTGGGGGCAAGGATAGGATAGCATTAGGAGAAATACCTGATGTAGATGATGAGTTGATGGTTGCATCAAACCACCATGTCACAGGTATGCCTATGTAACAAACCTGCATGTTCTGCACATGTATCCCAGAACTTTTTTTTTTTTTTTCTGTGAGATGGTCTCGCTCTGTTGCCCAGGCTGGAGTGCAGTGGCGCAATCTTAGCTCACTGCAAGCTCTGCCTCCTGGGTTCATGCCATTCTCCTTCCTCAGCCTTCCAAGTAGCTGGAACTACAGGCACCCACCAACACCACGCCTGGCTAATTTTTTCTATTTTCAGTAGAGACAGGGTTTCACCATATTAGCCAGGATGGTCTCGATCTCCTGACCATGTGATCCTCCTGCCTTGGCCTCCCAAAGCGCTGGGATTACAGGTGTGAGCCACCGCGCCTGGTGTATCCCAGAACTTAAAGTATGATAATAATATTTAAAAATGTGTATCACTTTTTTAGTGCCATAATATTTGTATACTAAAAGTATTATATCATGTTGCAATTTAATTGTGGCTTTCTTCTGGATGAGTAGGTTAGCTTTTGATACAATTTAGTTTTGTAACAATCACTTTTAAGGTTTTAAACTATACCATTAACTGAATAAATTATATTTTTCTTAGCTTTTTATTGTTCTGAATTTGTTTTTTTAATTAGTAAATACCATGCTTCAATAAAGCATTTCTCAATATCCAGAATTATTTTATGAATTCCAAAAAATGAAGTTACTAGATCAAAACACAAATTTCTCCTCGCTTTGATATATTTTTAATAATTTAAGATTGTATTAGTTTTTCTACATCCTTGCTCTAACTGGATATTAACAGGTTGAACATTCTTTAAAAATATTTCATAGATTAATACAATGATTTATATATATATATTTTATTATACTTTAAGTTCTAGGGTATATGTGCACAACGTGCAGGTTTGTTACATATGTATACATGTGCCGTGTTGGTGTGCTGCACCCATTAACTCGTCATTTACATTGGGTATATCTCCTAATGCTATCCCTCCCCCATCCCCCCACCCCACAACAGGACCTGGTGAGTGATGCTCCCCTTCCTTTGTCCAAGTATTCTCATTGTTCAATTCCCACCTATGAATGAGAACATGTGGTGTTTGGATTTTGTCCTTGCGATAGTTTGCTGAGAATGATGGTTTCCAGCTTCATCCATGTCCCCACAAAGGACATGAACTCATCATTTTGTATGGCTCCATGGTATTCCATGGTCTATATGTGCCACATTTTCTTAATTCCGTCTATTATTGTTGGACATTTGGGTTGGTTCCAAGTCTTTGCTATTGTGAGTAGTGCCGCAATAAACATACGTGTGCATGTGTCTTTATAGCAGCATGATTTATAGTCTTTGGGTATATACCCAGTAATGGGATGGCTGGGTCAAATGGTATTTCTAGTTCTAGATCCCTGAAGAATTGCCACATTGTCTTCCACAATGGTAGAACTAGTTTTCAGTCCCACCATTGTCTTCCACAATGGTAGAACTAGTTTACAGTCCCACCAACAATGTTAAAGTGTTCCTGTTTCTCCACATCCTCTCCATCACCTGTTGTTTCCTGACTTTTTAATGATCGCCATTCTAACTGGTGTGAGATGATATCTTATTGTGGTTTTGATTTGCATTTCTCTGATGGCCAGTGATGATGAGCATTTTTTCATGTGTCTTTTGGCTGTATAAATGTCTTCTTTTGAGAAGTGTCTGTTCATATCCTTTGCCCACTTTTTGATGGGGTTGTTTGTTTTTTTCTTGTAAATATGTTTGAGTTCTTTGTAGATTCTGGATATTAGCCCTTTGAATTTTCTCCATTCTGTAGGTTGCTGTTCACTCTGATGGTATTTTTTTTGCTGTCAGAACTCTTTATTTAAGAGACTCATTGTCATTTTGGCTTTTGTTGCCATTGCTTTTGGTATTGAGACATGAATCCTTGCCCATCCTATGTCCTAAAGGTATTACCTAGGTTTTCTCTAGGTTTTTATGGTTTTAGGTTTTTTTTTTTTTTTTTTTTTTTTTTTTTGAGACGGATCTCCTCCCCCCAGGCTGCATCATGGCCACGGCTCACTGTAACTCTGCCTCTGGTTCATCCATTCTTCTGCCTCACCTCTCGATACTGGGACTACAGGCCCCCACCACCCCGACTAATTTTTTTTTTAGAGACGGGGTTTCACCATGGTCTCGATCTCCTGACATCGTGATCCACCCGCTTCAGCCTCCCAAAGTGCTGGGATTACAAGCGTGAGCCACCGCACCTGGCCGGTCTAACATTTAAGTCTTTAATCCATCTTGAGTTAATTTTTGTATAAGGTGTAAGGAAGGGATCCAGTTTCAGCTTTCTACATACGGCTAGCCAGTTTTCCCAGCACCATTTGTTAAATAGGGAATCCTTTCCCTATTTCTTGTTTTTGTCAAGTTTGTCAAAGATCAAATAGTTGTAGATGTGTAGTATTATTTCTGAGGACTCTGTTCTATTCCATTGGTCTATATATCTGTTTTGGTACCAGTACCATGCTGTTTTGGTTACTATAGCCTTGTAGTATAGTTTGAAGTCAGGTAGCATGATGCCTCCAGCTTTGTTCTTTTGGCTTAGGATTGACTTGGCAATGTGGGGTCTTTTTTGGTTCCATATGAACTTTAAAGTAGTTTTTCCCAATTCTGTGAAGAAAGTCATTGGTAGCTTGATGGGGATGGCATTGAATCTATAAATTACCTTGGGCAGTATTGCCATTTTCACGATATTGATTCTTCATATCCGTAAGCATGGAATGTTCTTCCATTTGTTTGAGTCCTCTTTTATTTTGTTGAGCAGTGGTTTGTAGTTCTCCTTGAAGAGGTCCTTCACATCCCTTGTAAGTTGGATTCCTAGGTACTTCATTCAGTTTGAAGCAATTGTGAATGGGAGTTCACTCATGATTTGGCCCTCTGTTTGTCTGTTATTGGTGTATAAGAATGCTTGTGATTTTTGCACATTGATTTTGTGTCCTGAGACTTTACTGAAGTTGCTTATCAGCTTAAGGAGATTTTGGGCTGAGACAATGGGGTTTTCTAGATATACAATCATGTCATCTGCAAACAGGGACAATTTGACTTCCTCTTTTCCTAACTGAATACCCTTTATTTCTTTCTCCTGCCTGATTGCCCTGGCGAGAACATCCAACACTATGTTGAACAGGAGGGGTGAGAGAGGGCAACCCTGTCTTGTGCCAGTTTTCAAAGGTAATGCTTCCAGTTTTTGCCCATTCAGTATGATATTGGCTGTGGGTTTGTCATAAATAGCTCTTATTATTTTTAGATACATCCCATCAATACCTAATGTATTGAGAGTTTTTAGCATGAAGGGCTGTTGAATTTTGTCAAAGGCCTTTTCTGCATCTATTGAGATAATCGTGTGGTTTTTGTCTTTGGTTCTGTTTATATGCTAGATTACGTTTATTGATTTGTGTATATTGAACTGGCCTTGCATCCCAGGGATGAAGCCCACTTGATTATGGTGGATAAGCTTTTTGATGTGCCGCTAGATTCAGTTTGCCAGTATTTTATTGAGGATTTTTGCATCGATGTTCATCAGGGATATTGGTCTAAAATTCTCTTTTTTTGTTGTGTCTCTGCCAGGCTTTGGTATCAGGATGATGTTGGCCTCATAAAATGAGTTAGGGAGGATTCCCTCTTTTTCTATCGATTGGAATAGTTTCAGAAGGAATGGCACCAGCTCCTCCTTGAAGCTCTGGTAGAATTCGGCTATGAATCCATCTGTTCCTGGACTTTTTTTTGGTTGGTAAGCTATTAATTATTGCCTCAATTTTAGAGCCTGTTATTGGTCTACTCAGAGATTCAACTTCTTCCTGGTTTAGTCTTGGGAGGGTGTATCTGTCAAGGAATTTATCCATTTCTTCTAGATTTTCTAGTTTATTTGCATAGAGGTGTTTGTAGTATTCTCTGATGGTAGTTTGTATTTCTGTGGGATCGGTGGTGATATCCCTTTTATCGTTTTTTATTGCGTCTATTTGATTCTTCTGTGTTTTCTTCTTTATCAGTCTTGCTAGTGGTCTACCAATTTTGTTGATCTTTTCAAAAAACCAGGTCCTGGATTCATTGAATTTTTGAAGGGTTTTTTGTGTTTCTGTCTCCTTCAGTTCTGCTCTGATTTTAGTTGTTTCTTGCCTTCTGCTAGCTTTTGAATGTGTTTGCTCTTGCTTCTCTAGTTCTTTTAATTGTGATGTTAGGGTGTGAATTTTGGATCTTTCCTGCTTTCTCTTGTGGGCATTTAGTGCTATAAATTTCCCTCTACCCACTGCATTAAATGTGTCCCAGAGATTCTGGTATGTTTTGTTTTTGTTCTCATTGGTTTCAAAGAACATCTTTATTTCTGCCTTCATTTTGTTATGTACCCAGTAGTCATTCAGGAGCAGGTTGTTCAGTTTCCATGTAGTTGAGTGGTTCTGAGTGAGTTTCTTAATCCTGAGTTCTAATTTGATTGCACTGTGGTCTGAGAGGCAGTTTTTTATAATTTCTGTTCTTTTACATTTGCTGAGGAGTGCTTTACTTCCAATTATGTGGTCAATTTTGGAATAGGTGTGGTGTGGTGCTGAGAAGAATGTATATTCTGTTGATTTGGGGTGGAGAGTTCTGTAGATGTCTATTAAGTCTGCTTGGTGCAGAGCTGAATTCAATTCCTGGATATCCTTGTTAACTCTCTTTCTTGTTGATCTGTCTAATGTTGATGGTGAGGTGTTAAAGTCTCCCATTATTATTGTGTGGGTGTCTAAGTTTCTTTGTAGGTCTCTAAGGACTTGCTATATGAATCTGGGTGCTCCTGTATGTGGTGCATATATATTTAGGATAGTTAGCTCTTCTTGTTGAATTGGTCCCTTTACCATTATGTAATGGCCTCTTTGTCTCTTTTGATCTTTGTTGGTTTAAAATCTGTTTCATCAGAGACTAGAATTGCAAGCCATCTTTTTTTGTTTTCCATTTGTTGGTAGATCTTTATCCATCCCTTTATTTTGAGCCTGTGTGTGTCTCTGCAAGTGAGATGGGTTTCCTGAGTACAGCACACCGATGGGTCTTGACTCTTTATCCAATTTGTCAGTCTGTGTCTTTTAATTGGAGCATTTAGCCCATTTACATTTAAGGTTAATATTGTTATGTGTGAATTTGATGCTGTCATTATGATGTTAGCTGGTTATTTTGCTCGTTAGTTGATGCATTTTCTTCCTAGCTTCGATGGTATTTACAATTTGGTACATTTTTGCAGTGGCTGATATTGGTTGCTCCTTTTCATGTTTAGTGCTTCCTTCAGGAGCTCTTTTAGGGCAGGCCTGGTGGTGACATAATCTCTCAGCATTTGCTTGTCTGTAAAATATTTTATTTCTGCTTCACTTATGAAACTTAGTTTGGCTGGATATGAAATTCTGGGTTGAAAATTCTTTTCTTTAAGAATGTTGAATATTGGCCCCCACTCTCTTCTGGCTTGTAGAGTTTCTGCTGAGAGATCAGCTGTTAGTCTGATGGGCTTCCCTTTGTGGGTAACCCAACCTTTCTCTCTGGCTGCCCTTAACATTTTTTCCTTCAATTCATCTTTGGTGAATCTGACAATTTTGTGTCTTGGAGTTGCTCTTTTTGAGGAGTATCTTTGTGGCATTCTCTGTATTTCCTGAATTTGAATGTTGGCCTGCCTTGCTAGGTTGGGGAAGTTCTCCTGGATAATATCCTGCAGAGTGTTTTCCAACTTGGTTCCATTCTCCCCGTCACTTTCAGGTACACCAATCAGACATTGACTTGGTCTTTTCACATAGTCCCATATTTCTTGGAGGCTTTGTTCTTTTCTTTTTATTCCTTTTTCTCTAAACTTCTCTTCTCACTTCATTTCATTCATTTGATCTTCAATCACTGACACCCTTCCTTCCAGTTGATCGAATCGGCTACTGAAGCTCATGCATTCGTCATGTAGTTCTCGTGCCATGGTTTTCAGCTCCATCAGGTCCTTTAAAGACTTCTCTGCATTGGGTGTTCTAGTCAGCCATTTGTCTAATCTTTTTTCAAGGTTTTTAACTTCTTTGCAATGGGTTCGAACTTCCTCCTTTACCTAGGAGAAGTTTGATCATCTGAAGCCTTCTTCTCTCAACTGGTCAAAGTCATTCTCCATCCAGCTTTGTTCCATTGCTGGTGAGGAGCTGCGTTCCTCAGTTGGAAATGCAGAAATCACCCATCTTCTGCGTCGCTCCCACTGGGAGCTTTAGGCTGGAGCTGTTTCTATTCGGCCATTTTGGAACCACCTTTTAATACAATGATTTTTAATTGTTGCTTTAATTAGAATTTTTAAGTGACCAGAGAGACTGACGATTTTCTCACAGACTTAATATTTGTTTTCTCTTTTGAGACTTCCTTGCCTTTATTCTTTGTTTATTTATCTACTATATCTTTTAAAAATAATTTAATTATGAGAAACTCTATGCCAATAAATTGGAAAACCTAGAAGAAATTTCTAAACACATACAACCTTTGAAGATTAAACAGTGTAAAAATCTAAAACCTGAATAGACCAATAACAAGAAATGAGATAGAAGCTGTAATGAAAAGTCTTCCAGCAAAGAAAAACCCGAGATCCAATGGCTTCACTGCTGAATTTAACCAAACAATTAAAGAACTAATACCAATTCTACTCAAACTATTCCATAAAATAGAGGCAGAGGAAATACTTAGAAACTCATTCTATAAGGCCTATATTACCCTAATGCCAAACCAGAGAAAGACATATCAAAAAAAAATAAAACTATAGGCCAATATTTCTGATGAACATTAATGCAAAAATTCTAAACAAAGTACTAGCAAACTGAATTCAACATCACATTACAAAGATCATTCACCATGACCAAGTGGGATTTACCCCTGGGATGCAAGTATGCTTCAACGTGCACAAATTAGTCAATGTGATAGATTGAATCAACAGAATGAAGGACAAAAGCCATAGCAATTGACGCTGAAAAAGCATTTGATAAAGTTCAACATTGCTTCATGATAAAAACTCTCAAAAAACTGAGTACAGAAGAAACATACCTCAACATAATAAAAGCCATATGTGACAGACACACAGCTAGTATCATACTGAATGTGGAAAAACTGAAAGCCTTTCCTCTATTATCTGGAATACTATAAGGTTGCCTACTTTCACCACTGTTATTCAACATACTACTTGAAGTTCTAGATAGAGCAGTCACACAACAGAAAGAAATAAAGGACATTCAAGTTGTAAAGGAAGAAGTCAAAGTATCCTTGTCTGCAGGTAATATGATCTTATGTTTGGATAAAACCTAAAAACTCTACCAAGAAATGATTCAAACTGATAAGTTTAGTAAAGTTGCAAGGTACAAAGTCAACATTCAAAAATCCGTAACATTTCTGTATGCCAACAGCAAACAATCTGTAAAAGAAATTAAAAAGTAATCCATTTACAATAGCTACAAAATAAATACCTAGGAATAAACATAGCCAAAGAAGTGAAAGATTGCTGTAATGAAAACTACAAAATTTTGATGCAAGAAATTTAAGAGGACACAAAAAAATGAAAATATATTCTTTGTTCATGGAATGGAAGAATCAATATTGTTAAAATGTCTATACTACTCAAAGCAATTTACAGATGCAGTGCAATCCTTATCAAAATTCCAATTACATTCTTCACAGAAATAGAAAAAATAACCCTACAGTTTATATGGCAGCACAGAAGACCCAGAATTGACAAAGCTATTCTGAGTAAAAAGAAAAAGACTGGAGGAATCACATTACCTGACTTCAAATTATACTACAGAGATATTGTAAACAAAACAGCACGATACTGTCATAAAACAGGCACATAGACAGATAGAACAGAAGAGAGAACACAGAAATAAATCCATACATCTACAGTGAACTAATTTTTGATAAAAAAAATCCCAAAAACATGCATTGAGGAAAGGACAATCTCTTCAATAAATGGTGCCTGGAAAGCTGGATATCCATATGCAGAATAATGAAACTAAATCCCTATCTCTTGTCACATACAAAAATCAAGTCAAAGTGGATTCCAGACTTAGATCTAATACCTCAATCTATGAAACTACCAAAATAAAACATTGGAGAAACTCTCCAGGATACCAGTCTGGGCAAAGGTTTCCCGAGTAAATACCCCAAAACCACAGGAAACCAAAGCAAAAATGGACAAATGGGGTCACATCACGTTATAAAGTGTCTGCACAGTAAAGGAAACAATCAACAAAGTAAAGCGACAAACTGCAGAATGGGAGAAAATATTTGCAAACTATCCATCTGAGAAGGGATTAATAACCAGAATATATAAGGAACACAAACAACTCTATAGAAAAAAATATAATAATCTGATTTAAGAGGGGACAAAAAAAATCTGACTAGACATTTCTCAAATGAAGACATACAAATTGCAAACAGGCATTTCAAAAGGTGCTTAGCATCATTGATTATCACAGAAATGCAAATCTAAACTACAATGAGATATCATCTCACCCCAGTTAAAATAGCTTTTATCCAAAGGCAGGCAACAACAAATGCTGGTGAGGATGTGGAGAAAGTGGAACCCTCATATACTGTTGGTGGGAATGTAAATTAGTACAGTCACTCTGGAAAATAGCATGGAGATTCTTTAAGAAACCAAAAACAGAGCTACCATATGATCCAGCAATCCCACTGCTAGGCTTAATACCTGGGTTATAAAATAATTTGTACAACAAACCCCTATGACACATGTTTACCTATGTAATGTACGTGCACATCATGTACATGTGTACATGTGTCCCTGAACTTCAAATAAAAGTTAAAAAGAAAATATAGTATATATACACAGTGGTGTACTATTCAGCCATAAAAAGGAAAGCAGTTCTGTCATTTGCAACAATATGGATGGAACTGGAGAACATTCTATTAAGCGAAATAAGCCAGTCACAGGAAGAGAAACTTCACATATTCTCACTCATCTGTTCGAGTTGAAAATTAGAACAATTGAACTCATGGAGATAGAGTAGAATGATGGTTACCAGAGGCTGGGTAGGGTAGTGGGCATGAGGGGAAGTAAGGATAGTTAATGGGTAAAAAAATATAATTAGATAGAATGAATAAGATCTAGTATTAGACAGTACAAGAAGGTGATTACACTCAGCAATAATTTATTATACATTTAAATATAACTAGAAGAGTATAATTGAAATGTTTGTAATATAAACAATGAATGCATTAGATGATGGATACCCCACTTACCCTGATGTAGTTATGAGGCATTGTATGCCTGTATGAAAATATCTCATGTACTCCATAAATATATACACACACTCTGCACTCATAAAAAGTAAAAATAAAAATGAAATGAGTAATTTGTTTAAATTTTATTTATATTTGCTACAAATATTTCCTCTAGTTGATTGTTTTATTTTTATTATACTTTTTAAATATGCAGGAATTTTAAATGTTTATATTGTATAAACACTTCAAATTTAAGATTAGCTGTTTAAATAGTTGATATTATATTATTTAGCTATTTAAAATATTTTCTAACTTTCTGTAAATTTTTAAAATATTTAACCCAGTTTTGCTGGTATTTGTGTTGATGTCATTCATGTATGTAGAAAAATTTTTGCAAAATAATTCAATTAGCTAGTTACATCTCATTCATGTTTGTTTAAATATTTTCTGTAACCAGATCTTTTGCCTAGCTAATTCTTCATTTTTTTCTATTTTTATCTTGCTATGGCATTAATTATAAAAACCTTTTAACTCACTCATCTCTCAAAAGGCTATACTTTCCCCACCCTCAGATCTTACTTGGCTATTCTCACTTTTATTTTTTAATTCCCGATAAGAAAGCAGAGCATGAGAAAATTAGTATGGGTTTCGATAATAGAAAGACAGGTTGTCTAAATCCAGTTCTGTTTCTAGCCTGTTGTTAGCCTATTGAGTTGGGCCTATTGTGTTGAGGTTGGCCTATTGATTGGAGGGTGGGAGTTACCTTTAATACATTTTCTACTCAGTTTATATTACTGAGTTTAAGAGAGGAAGCTGAAAAATAAACAGACATCACAATAAAGTATAGTATGTTCATGAATGTTGTACATTAGACATTGTCTTCCCATGAAATCAAGTCATCTCTTAAATCATTTAATAGAGTTTAATTTTTTCAAATTCATATTAGGAATATTCAATATTATATGAGGGTCTAAAAAGGTTACTTTTGCCAACAAATTATGTATACATTTATAATTTATCAAATGCTCTTCTGATATGTTATTTCCTATAATTTCAAAACAGCAAGTTAGAGTATGTACATTCTTCCCGTGTTTTCTGTGGAGGAATTAGGGCTCAGAGAAGTCAAGGGGCTTTTTATATTCTACCAAGTAGTAACTCACAGACTTCTGACTTATTCTAGCCTCCCCACTGGTTATATCATGCAGAACTTTCTTTGTTATCCAAATGCAATTGGACAATTAATATCTTTATTTAAACTATGAGAAGACACACATTTCATGTAAGTCTTTGAGTTGATTATTAAAATGCTGTATTGTATTCCATTTTAACTTGCCATTTTCAAGTTGTTGTATTTGATCAGTTTTCATGAAACAATTGCATTAAAAGTGTACAATAGTCCAGAAAGCTCAGATGTGAGAAAATTGAATTGGAATTCTGGCACCACCACTTATTGTCTGTCTAACCTTTCTGTGTTTCAGTGTATCTTTTTTTTTTGATAGAAACAGTAACAATATCTACATTATAGGGGGCTTGGTAGGATTAAATGGAATAACTAAATGCTTAAAACAGATTCTGGCCAATAGTAAGTTCTCAATAAATGTTAGCTATTTTATAATTAGTTTTAGTATTATATTCCCCTTAAATTAGGTATTCAGGCATTAAATGAATTTCAAAATAAACAATGCTTTGATTTCTTTGTAAAGACTGTGAAGTTATCAAGCAAAATATAAATTGAGCAAGAAATTGATGGAACCGATGGAAAACATGTGACTATATGCAAAGAAACTACGTTTGAATGTGACACACTATGTACGTTAGAATTTTACATAATGATTTTAGCATTTCACACATATGCTCCTCACCTAACATGAAAGTATGCCTTAAATGAAATTATCAGAAAATGTCATTCTATGAAATACATTATCTATTGCACTTTCCCGAGTCCTATAGCTAAGAATTTATGTCAACACTTGGGAAAATAATGTATAGATGCGGGTGATTATGTGACTTCTGAATATGGTGTCATGTTATTTTCTAATTCCAGAGGTGTGATTCTAGAAATAATGAAATTTTTATCTCAAGGGGAGAAAAGTCCTCCTTAAAAATAACAATTTACATTAAATAAAATACATTTATTCATGTCATTTATTATATAACGAAGGATACATTAAAAGAGAAATTAAATCAAATTTACTTTCCAAGTCAATGATTTAAAGATTTTTTTTTCTATGGAACTCCATTGGAAAGCTTAGGGTGTCCCTTTTGTGTCCTTGCAACATCACTATAGATTAATTTATGTTAAGATTTATAACATTGGGGACTTTATTAAGCTAGAATTATTTAAAGTTAAGCTTCAGTCAACACACATTTCTTGTCAATAAATTCTAACGTATGGCCTAACCTACTTTAAAGTAGTCAAAATAGATAGTAAGAGAAAATTGAGAGTATTCAGAATTACATAAAATATCTGTCACAGTGCAGATATCACTCATTTGCTGAAATGGCTTATTGTTGTTCTACCTCTGCTTACAATAGTAAAAATATGGTAAATGCCTTCAAATGTCCATGTTACCATTAGAAAACTGAGTACATTTCCTCTAGTTAGATAAACACATTATACACATTGCAAAAATTCTTTTGTCTAATCACTAATCTTTCTTGAGTGCCTACTGTATAGTTTGAAGTGCCCAGATACTGACAATATAAATGTTAAGACAGTTCCAACTGTAAGGAAGTTTAGGGGAAGGCTAGTACAAAATACAAATACAACTAACAGAATATAAGCCAAGATAGTACTGTGAGTTCATATAGAAATACAAACAAACAGTTTAAAAGAAAATAAGTGGCAAGGATAAAAATCAAGAAACACATAGCAGTGAGAAGAAATTAGAACCAAAGGTAGTCTGGGCTCCAATGTGGAGTTGTTGCTTGTTTTTACCTCCATGATTCAAAATTTTCTCAATTATGGAGGGATATTGGAGCAAAGCACACTGTATGCAACTAAAGGCTAGAGTTACAATTTTTAAAACTCACAGTCCTGGATAGAAAAACAAACAACATCAACAAAAATATATATTGACAAAAGGGCCTTTGAGAGAATAACACTAACAGTTAAAATTTAAAGAAATTAATAGACAAAGTAAATTAAAATGAAATATCAGAGTATTGGTTACTTGAATGATATAAATGAGGAATTCATGAAATATATAGCACAAAGAGAGAAAACAGATTTAAAATATATATGAAAAAATAAAATATTTGGGGAAGAGATTGAGAAATTATGACATGTATCAAAGGAATCCCACAAAGAATAAGGATTTTTTTAAAGACAGAGGCAATATGGCTGAAAATTTTATAGAATTGAAGACTGGGATGATCTTTCAAATCGAAAGACCATGTTAAGGGCCAAACAGGATCAATAAACACAATCCTTAACTGATTATATCATGGAAGAAGCAAAGAAGTTAATGGTAAGAGGCAATCTAAAAGTTACCAGAAAGAAAAACAGATTGTTTACACAGGAAAAAAAAATAAAAAGATTGGCTTTTGACTTCTTAAAAACAAAGCAATTAAGGGAATAATGGCTTATAAGTTTTATATGAAATTCACTGTCAGCCTAGAAATTTATTTGTAACTAAGCTATCCTTTAAGAGCAAAAGCAAAATAGAGACATTTTCAAATATTCAAAAAACAAGGGTTTTACAATCCACAAATACAAAGTATTTCTTCAGCAAGAAGAGTAAATGAAAAAGGAAAGCATGGTAATCAATAGCTTTTGAAAGTGTATCGGTAATATACTTCACTTCTACCTTTAAATAAATCTACATTTTTATTTTTTAAAAACAAGTTAAATTGGACAATACCTTAACAGTATAATTAAAACAATACTCGAGTACCCTATGACACAGTCATTTCAAGTATACACCCAATAGAAAGCATGTATGTTCACCAAAAGACAAGTACTAGCCAAAAGTTGGAAAAAGAACAAATATGGAAATGACTATAATAGCTCTAAGTAGTAAATATTCATCAACAGTTGAATTAATAAATAAACTGCCTTGCATTTACACAGTGGAATACTACAAAACAATGAAAATTAATGAAACATTCAGTCATATGATCCAAATTATTCTCACAAACATAATGGGTTGAATAAAAAATACAAAAAATACATTGTAGATGATTAACTGATACAAAGTACAAAATGACAAAAAATAATTTTATGCTGGTAGAAGTCAGGATGAGGTCATCTTTGGAAAAGGAGCAGTGGGTCTGGATGGGGAACAAAAGGGGCTTCTGGGGAGCTGGTAATGTTCTGTGTTCTTAGTCTCAGTCCTGGTTCCATATGTGTGGTTGGTTTGTGAAAATTTATAGAGCAGTACAGCTGTGAGATGTATACTCTATGAACATTGTATACATTGAACTTTGATAAAAAGCATGTGTGTGAATATATATATGTGTATATATATGTATGTGTGTGTGTATATATATATATATATATATGAAGAATGTAGCACATTCAAACTACAAATATATATACAGGTAAAATTAAATTCTGGAAAAAAGAACTTGGGAGAAGGAAGAGGAAGGCTCCATTAGTACTTTAAATATGCTAAGGTTCTTGTCTTATTTAGTTGGTAGGCAGGACATACTAAAATTTAATCTCTGACAGAAATTATGCATATCTGAGTGTGTGTACAGTTTACTATGTACATTAAAAATATAAGGATAAACAGAAGACTAGAAATACATTCCAAAGATACACAATTAGTAAAAGGAAAAAAGAGAGCACATGAAAATCAAAGAAAGCAAGAAATAAGATCCCCCCCTAAAAAAAAAAAGAAGGAATTCTAAACAGAACACCAAAACAAGGTCACAGAGATCAGTTCAAATATTTTCAATAATCATACTCATTGTAAATTTATTAGTTTTCTAATAAAATATTAAATTTGTCATATTACATTAAAAAAACTAACTCCTAATCTCATAGGAAAATATCTTTTAAAAAGATAGAAAAAGTAAATATAGATATGCTATGCAAATACTAAAACTTGTGTCAAAATATTAATTTCAGAAGAAAGAATTTAAGGCAAAAACATCTATAGGATTTTTTAAAAATAACAGTATATTTTCATAAAAAGAACAATCCACACAGAATATAATTCACAATAACTTGTAGATAGCTTCAGAACAAAGCAGAACCAACCAAATCATAGGGAGAAATAGATAAGTTCAAACTCATGATGTAAAAATGAGTTTTAATTTTTAATTTTTTATAGAGATGGGTCTTGCTATGTTGCACAGGCTGGTCTTGAACTCCTGGACTTAAGTGATCCTCCTGCCTCAGCCTCATGATAGAATATTTGAGTACAATGCTATCAGAAATTGAAAGCTCAAACAGATAAAAATTTTAAAAAGGATATGTAAGATTTGAACAAGTCATCTCAAAGCCTTAATTAATACCCCTGTAGCAAACAGAGACTATATCTTCTTTTCACACACATACAGTGTTATGAAAGTTGACTACATATTATGTAACAAAGGAAGAAAGTCTCTTCAAGTTTCGAAAAGTGAAGTCACTATAAACTACATTATCTCAACACAATACAATTAAATTAGATATCAGCAATAAAAATACGGAAAATTATGTGTGAAAACAAATTTATTTGTAAATATCTAATACATAAAAGAAAAACTAATAATGAAAAATTAGAAATATATTGCAAGAAAATGAGAATTCATTTCATAACCTGTGAAATGCATCTGAATGCGTCTAAATCTGCAATGACTGTGGAAATTATAGTATTAAACTTTTTAATTTAAAACTAAGAAAAAGGGACACAGTTATTTAGGCATTTATCTCTGAAAACTATGGAAAGAACAACAGAGTTAATCTGGAAAAAGTAGAAGGAAATAAAAATAAAAAGTTGTGAAGAAATTAATGTAAAATAAACAAAAATATATGGAGTACTTGAAGCTGATTCTTTGAAAATTTAGTAAAATAAACAAAGCCCTTGCAGGACTGAATAATTTTTTTTAATACAGGGAATATTTAACTGTGAAGGAGAACTCATACTATAAACAGAGTAGTGCATAAATAGAATTTGAGAATACTGTGAAAAACCTTAGGAATGCAGCTTCAATAAACTGGAAAATTTAGATGAAATGGACAATTTTCATGAAATAAAATATTCTTAAATAAATATACTTAATAAAATAGACAAGTAAAGTAGAAAACCTGAGTAAGTTGCCAAGTGGTCAATAAATTGAACTAGTAGTAATAACAACATTAACTCTTCCACCTTTGGCCCTGGCCAAAGACACTGGACCTGGATGTTTTTCCCAAGCAAATTCTGTAGGAGTTAAAGAAAGAGGAAAGAAACACAAAAAGCAGCTCAACAGCCCAAGACAGGTTTATTTTTTAGAATAAACCTCAGAGGGTCTTCTGGCCCATTTCAGTGAGGAGCATTCTCTCTTACAGACTGGGAGTATTTAAGTGTTTAGGGCAAGAGGGCTTATCACAGGCTTGGGATGTTTTCGTGTCGGGGAGAAGTTTATTGTGGGATTGTAATGTCTCTGGTCAGAGGGGAAGTTACCTTGGGGCTAAACATCTCTCTGGGCAGAGAGGAGGTTACCTCGGGGCTGGCATGTCTCTGGTTTGGGAGGGATTTATCTTAGGGTTGGAGTGTTTCTGGTTCACTATGTCATTTGTGGTTTATGGTCATGCTGACCTTAGGCATTTGGCTGATGCCCTTTGGATTTAGGTGGTTTTTGATCAAGGGGAACTTTAAAATGACAGTGCTTGTCCAAGACAGTGATGCTCCTTCTCTGTCAAATTCTACCAACCATTCAAGAAACAGATTATTCTCATATTTTACAAATTATTTTAAGACTAAATACGATATAACGAACATGATTAAATTTGTTAGTATAATTTTAACATCCATAGCAGTCAGGAGAAGAAAAAAAATTATAGGCTGGCTTCACATATAAACATACATGTAATGTAAAATCATGAAAAACAAAGCAAATCTTATCTGACAGCATATTTTAAAGTTTTTAAAACTTTTAAACATCATGACCAAGTAGAATTATCATTCTTAACGAATATGTATATATATATATATATATATATATATATATATATAGCCTGGTAGCCCTAGATTTTCTATACAGGAGAAGATGAGAGTTGGAGTTGGACAGGGGGTGGCTATAAAAACCACCACCAGGTGTAGTGGTGGTTGATTAATGGATTGAAGGAGTTAAAGCTGCCCCCCTACCTCCTGAGCTATTCTTGGCATAGCAAACTTCTTTTTAAAAATGAAATTTGGCTGGGAGTGGTGGCTCACGCCTGTAATTCCAGCACTTTGGTAGGCCGAGGGGGGTGGATCACTTGAGGTCAGGAGTTCAAGACCAGCCTGGCCAACATGGCGAAACCCCGTCTCTACTAAAAATACAAAAATTAACCAGGTGTGGTGGAGCGAAACTCCATCTCAAAAAAAAAAATTCATCTTTCTCAAAATACAACAGCAGTTCAGTGACTAGATTGATCTGGAAAAAAGCAAAGCAATATCTGCAATGTTGAAAAATAAACATAGCATTTCTCTAGAACCAATTCATCCTACAGTTGCATGCCAGAAGAGGGGGTAGACACAATTCACTGTAAGAGAGTCTATGAACAGTAGAAAAACAGCTTCTTGTTTTGAAAAAAAATAGCTTCTTGTTTTGAAAAAGAAACAAAAAGATCATCAATTATGCATATAATAGACCTACATGAAAGACAGAATATTTATATACTTTTGTTAGAAACAAATCATGATTTGAGAATCATACATGCTCCTTTATTGTGAGAGATATGGAGAAACTGGAGTGGTCACAGAAAAAAGTATTAAGTGATAAAAAACTGACGATTCAATGAGACATCTGTAAGAAACTGGGCCTATTTCATTTAGCAAGAGCTATTGAGGAAATATTAATATATATTTTCAAATCTTATTAGTTTCATTTTGAGCAATTTGTGGTCAGCATTAAAAATTGCTGCAAAAGTCATTGATTGTAACTAAAGCAGAATAAGTTACTTACATACAAACTTGAGGACTATAAAATAAAGAATATATTTGTGCAATGTTTACTTCTAAGGATCCATTGAGAAATATCAACATTGAATGGTGTGTTTATAGACTGTATTAAGTCAAGACCCCAGAAATGGCAATTTGTAGGAATTTCATTTGGAATAAAATACAATCCATGTCCAAGGTATTTCTACAAAGAAGTGGTATCAGCAGGATTCATTTCAACTCTGTAATTCTGAATTCTTTTTTTCTTGTGTGTGTGTGTATATATATATCACATTTATTATGAAGCTCTTAGAAATTTAAAAACACACTTTTTTTTTTTTTTTTTTTTTGAGACAGAGTCTTGCTCTGTCATCCAGGCTGGAGTGCAGTGGCACAGTCTTGGCTCACTGCAACCTCTCCCTCTCGGGTTCAGCCATTTCTCTGCTTCAGCCTCCCGAGTAGCTGAGACTACAGGCATGCACCACCAGGCCCAGCTAATTTTTGTATTTTTTTTAGTAGAGACAGGCCTTCACTATTTTGGCCAGGATGGTCTCGATCTCTTGACCTCATTATCTGCCTCCCAAAGTGCTGGGAATACAGGTGTGAGCTACAGCATCCAGCCTAAAATTTCACTTTTTATGGATACATAATATTTTACATATTTATGGGGTACATGTGATATTTTGTTACACGCATGGAATACACAATTATCAAGTCAAAGTTTTTGAAGTGTCCATTACTGTGAGGATTTGTTATTTGTGTGGGTTAGGAAGTCCTTTCTTGTAGCTACTTTGAAATATAGATTATATTGTTGTAAAGCATAGTCACTCTACTTTGCTGTCAAAATATAAAATTTATGCCTTTTATCTAATTACATGTTCGTACTTATTAACCTACCTCTCTTCACCCTCCGCTACCAACCCACTCAACCTTCCCAGCTTCTAGTATCTATCATTCTCTCTACCATTATCAGCTCAATCTTTTTAGTTCCCACATATGAATGAGAATATGCAATAATTTGTCTTTCTGTGCCTGGGTTATTTCACTTAACATAATGACATCCATGTTGCTGCAAATGACAGGCTCTCATTCTTCTTATGGCTGAATAGTATTCCATTGTATACATATGCCACATGTTTTTTTATCCATTTGTCTGTTAATGGACACTTAGTTTGGTTCTATATCTTTGCTATTATGAATAGTGCTACAACAAACATGTCAGTGCAGGAATCCCTTTGATATACCGATTTCTTTTCCTTTGAATACATACCTAGCAGTGAGATTGCTGGATCATATTGTAGTTCTATTTCTAGTTTGTTTGAGAAATCTCCATATTGTTTTTATTTATTTATTTATTTATTTATTTATTTGAGACAGAGTCTTGCTGTGTCACCCAGGCTGGAGAGCAGTGGCATGATCTTGGCTCACTGCAAACTCTGCCTCCCCAGTTCAAGTGATTCTCCTGCCTCAGCCTCCCAAGTAGCTGGTACTACAGGTGCATGCCATCACGCCCGGCTAATCTTTGTATTTTTAATAGAGACGGGGTTTCACTGTGTTAGCCAGAATGGTCTCAATCTCCTGACCTCATGATCTGCCCGCCTCAGATTCCCAAAGTGCTGGGATTACAGGCATGATCCACTGTGCCCGGCCTCCATATTGTTTTTAATAGTGGTTGTACTAATTTACATTCCCACCAAAAGGGTATGAGCATTCTCTTCTCCACATCCTTGTCAGCACATGATATTTTACTGCATTTTTAATAATAGACACTCTCTGTTCAATTGGGTAGAAAAAATAAAAAAAAATAGCCATCCTAACTGGAGTAAGATAATATTTCATTGTGGTTTTGATTTGCATATTCCTGAGGATTAGTGCTGTTGAGCATTTTTCCATGTATCTGTTGGCTATTTGCATGTCTTCCTTTGGGAATTATCTATTAACGTTCTGTGCCTTTTTACTCAATGGGATTCTTATTTTATTGTTGAATTGTTTGAGTATCTTGTATACTCTGGATATTATTGCATTGTCAGATAGTTTAAAGTATTTTCTCCCATACAGGTGGTTTCTTTACTCATTTGATTGTTTCCTTTGCTATGCAGAAGTTTTTGATTTTAATATAGTCTCATTTGTCTATTTTTGTTTCATTTGTCTGTGCTTTTGAGGTCTTAGCCATAAAATCTTTTCCTAGACGACTGTTTGGAAGTGCATTTCCTATGTTTCCTTCTAGGAGTTTTATAGTTTGTAGTTTTACACTTGAGTATTTAATCCATCTTGAGTTTATTTTTGTGTACTGTGAGAGATAGGGGTTCAGTTTCATTCTTTTGCCTGTGGCTGTTCAATTTCCCCAGCACCATTTATTGAAGAAAACCTCAGTTTCCAGCGCATTTGGTGCTTTGTCAACAATCAATTGGCTGTAAATATGTGGATTTATTTCTGAGTTTTCTATTCTATTTCATTTGGGTATGTGTCTATTTTTATGCCAATGCCAAGTGTTTTGGTTATTATAGCCCTGTAATATAATCTTAAGTCAGGTAGTATGATGCCTCCAGCTTTATTATTTTTGCTCAGGATTGCTTTGGATATTCTTGTTATTTTTTGGTTTCAAATTAATTGTAGGATTATTTTTTCTATTCTGTGAAAAATGGCATTAGTATCTTCATAGGGATTGCATTGTGTCTTTAGGTTGTTTATGGAGTATGGTCCTTTTAACACTATTATTTTTTTCTGATCCGCGAGCATGGGATGTCTTTACATTTGTATGTGTCCTCTTCAATTTCTTTCATCAGATTCTTATAGTTTTCCTTGTAGAGATATTTCACCTCATTGGTTTATTCCTATGTAATTTTTTTGGTAGCTAGTGGAAATGGGATTGACATCCTGTTCTTCTGTTTTTGTTTTTGTTTTGCTTTTCTTTTTTTTGCTGTTTCATTATTGGTGTATAGAAATACTACTTTAAAAAAATGTTGATTTTGTATCCTGCAGTGTAACTGAATTTGTTTAACAACTCTAAGGGTTTTTTGGTGGAGTCTTTTGACTTTTCTAAATATGAATATCATGTCATCTGCAAAGAGGGACAGTTTGACTTTCTCTTTTTCAATTTGGATGCCTTTTCTTTCTCTTGTCTGATTACTCTGGCTAGGACTTTCAGTGCTTTGTTGATTAGGAATGGTGGAAGTACATAATCTTGTCTTGTTCCAGTTCTTAGAGAAAAGGCCTCCAAACTTTTCCCCATTCAGTATAATGTTATCTGTGGAGTTGACATATATGGACTTTATTTTTTGAGGCATGTTTATTCTATGCCTAGTTTGTTGAGAATTTTTTTTATCATGAAGGTATGTTGAATTTTATCAAATGATTTTTCTTTGTCTATAAGATGAGCATGAGTTTTATCCCTTATTCTGTAGATGTTTCATGTTTATTGATTTGCACATCTTGAACATCCTTGTGTCCCTTGAGTAAATTCCACTTGATCATTGGGTATTATTTTTTTGATGTGCTGTTAAATTCAGTTTGCTAGAACTTTGTTGGGGTTTTTTGTGTTTATGTTTATCAGAGATATTGACCTATAGCTCTCTCTCTCTGTGTGTGTGTGTGTGTGTGTGTGTGTCCCTGTGTGGTTTTGGTATCAGAATGATACCGGCTTTATAGAATATGTTAGGAAGAAATCAGTCCACTACAATTTTTTGGAGTAGTTTGGGAAACATTGGTATTAGTTCTTGTTTATAGGCCTGGTAGAAGTCAGCAGTAAATCAGTCCCGCCCTGGGCTTTTTTTTGTTGGGAGACTATTTATTACTGATTTAATTTCACTACTTGGTATGTTCAGGTTTACTATTTCTTCCTGATTCAATCTTGGTAAGTTGTATGTATGTTTCTAGCAATGTATCTACTTCCTCTAGATTTTCTAGTTTGTTAGTGTACAGTTTTCCATGATAGTCTCTGATGATCTTTTGTTATTTCTGTTGTATCAGTTGTAATGTCTCCTTTTTATTTCTGAGTTTGTTTATTTGGGTCTTCTCTTTTCTTTGTTAGTCTAGCTAGTAGTTTTTCTTTTTTAATGTTTTCAATTTTGTTTATACTTTCAAAAAACTAGTGTTACATTTCATTGATGCTTTTTATTGTTTTTCTAGTTTCTGATTCATTTGGTTCTGCTCTGATCTTTATTATTTCTTGCCTCCTGCTAATTTTGGGTTTTGTTCATTCTTGATTTTTCACTTTGTTGAGGTGGATTGTTAGAGTATTTACTTGTAATATTTCTACTTTTGATGTAGGCAATTATTTCTATAAACTTCCCTCGTAGTACTACTTTAGCTGTATCTCACAGATTTTGATATATTTTGTTTTCACTTTCATTAGTTTCAAAATTTTTAAATTTCTTCATTGACACAATGGTTGTTCAGGGGCATGTTATTTAATTTTTGTATATTTATATAGTTTCCAAGTTTCTTTTTGGTATTGATTTCTTGTTTTAGTCCACTGTGATCTGAGAAGATACTTTATACCATTTCGCTCTTTTAAAATTTGTTGAGACTTCTTTTGTGGCTCAGTAGATCGTCTATTCTAGAGAATATTCCATATGATTATGAAAATAATGTGTATTCTGCAGTTGTTGGATAAAATGTTCTATAAATATCTGTTAGGTCTGTTTGTTCTAAATTCCAGTCTAACTTCAATGTTTCTTTTTTGATTTTCTTTCTAGATGATCTGTCTAATGCTGAGAGTAAGATGGTAAATTCCCCCACAGTTATTGCAGTGGAGTCTTTCTTTTCAGATCTAGTAATATTTCCTTTATGAATCCAGGTGTTCCAGTTTTGGGTGCATATATATTAAGAATTGTTATTTCCTCTTGCTAAATTGGTCCTTTTATCACTATTTAGTTGTCTTTGTTTACTGTTTTTGGCTTAAAGTCTGTTTTGTATGATATGAGTATAGCTACCTCTGCTCACTTTGAATTCTGTTAAATATCTTTTTCTATTTCTTTATTCTCAGTCTATAGGAATCTTTTCAGGTAAAGTGTGTTTCTTGTAGGTGGCATGTAGTTGGATCATTTTTTTTTAAATCCATTCAGTCAGTCTATAGCTTTTAAGTGAAGGATTTAATCCATTTACATTCAAAGTAATTATTGATATGTGAGGTTTTATTGCTGTCATTTTGTTAATTGTTTTATCGTTGGTTTGTATACTCTTTGTTCTTGAATTTTCCTCTTAATGTCTGTCATTGTGGTTGGTAGTTATCTGTAGGGATAGGATTTGAGCCCTATCTTTTTCCACATTTGTATGTTTGTTTCACCATTTTTTATACTTTTGTGTGTTTTCATGTAGATAAATGTCCTTTCGCTTCCATGTTTAGGAGTTTTTTAAGTATTTCTTGTATGGTCAGTCTAGTGGTGATGCATTATCTTAGTTTTATCTTGTCTGAGAAAGACTTTATTTCTCCTTCATTTATGAAGGATAATTTTTTTAGATATAGTATCTTAGCTTGCAGTTTTTCTTTCAGCATTTTGAATACATTATCCCATTCTCTCCTGGCCTATAAGGTTTCTACTGATAAATTTTCTCTTATTCTTTTGGAGGTTTCTTATAGGTGACTAGATGCTTTTCTCTTGCTTTTTTTTTTTTTAAAAAAATTCTCTATTTTTCATGGACTTTAGAAATTTTGACTATAGTATACCATGAAGAAGAATTTTTTGCATTGTGTCTGTTTGGTGATTGCTGGGACTCTGTATCTGGATGTTTAAATTTCTTGCTAGATTTGGGAAGTTTTCATCTATTAATTCATTAAATAGGCTTTTAAACTCTTTCTCTCTTTGCCTTCTGGGATACCAATAATTTATATATTTTATCACTTTTTTCTGTTCCATATATCATTAAGGCTTTGTTCATTCCTTTTTAAAAAAAAATTGTCTGATGGTTATTTATAAAACACTGTCATCAAGTTGTGAAATTATTTTGTCTGCTTGATCTAGTCTATGGTTGAAGCTTTTAAATGTATTTTGTAATTCATTCAATGATTCTTCATTTATAGGATTTCTGTTTGATTCTTTTCTATGTTATCTATCACTTTGTTAAATTTCTCATTCTTATCCTGAATTGTTTTTCTGATTCCTTTGTTTTGTTTTTTAGAATTATCTTATAACTCACTGAAATTATTTAGAATCAATAATTGAATTAATAGGATTTTATGAATTCCATCTCCTTTGGAGTGGTCATGTATTCTTGCTTTTTCATGTTTCCTGTATCCTTACATTGATATCCATGCATCTCATGTAACAGTTGCTTCTTCTAACTTTTTCAATTTGCTTTCATAGGGGAGGACTTTTCTTGAGGAAGAATCTATGGTGTTGGTTGGGTGGGGAACTTTGGTTTCAATTCTAGGTGCATGCATTAGTGTAGTCTCCCTTGATTTTTTTTGGCTACAAACAGTGCCAGTGGTATCTGAGACTTCCTTGGTGGCTTAGAGTCCAGTTATTGAGGAAAGGTCTGGTGCAGTTTTCTTGGGACTCAAATGTCAAGTGGACCAGTCTTTGGGCTCCTGTGGTTGCAGCAGTGGGCTGAGAGTGCCTTCTCATATGCCCCATAATGTCATGCATACCAGTGTTAGTGGGTGCAGGTGGTCCAATTTTTGTTCCTTCAGGTGGCTTACTCAAAGCCCAGTAGTGGCAGCTGTGAGCTGAGCAGGTAGGTGGGTTCTTGGGTCCATGGGCAGCTAATGTGGCATAGGCAATGCGGGTGGCAGTGGTCTGACAACCCTCTAGGTTCCTTGTGGTGCATGCTGGCATTGGAAGTAACTGTAATGCTCTGGGAAGGTCAGTGTTCAGGCCTGCAGGTGGTAATTTGTGGTAGTAGCTGCTGTGCGGGTAGGCCTAACCTCAGGTCCCCGAGAGGAGTGGTCATATGTCATCAGTGGTGAACTAGACTGGGAGATTCCCTGGCGCCTGGACTGTATGCTCTGGCATGGGGATGACGGGGAAACCTGGGCTAGGCTGGCTTATCTTCAGGCCCCCAGATGGCATGTACAGGCACTGGCCATGGTAGTCAGGAGCGGGGTGATCCCCAAGTCATTGTAGAATGCTTGAGTGGGAGGCTATAGTAGCTGTCCTGCTGCCCTGCCAGTGGGGGTTGAGAGTGGTACCAGCTTCAGTGATGATGGCCTAGGACAGCAGGTGGAGAGCATGCATGCCACCTGCACCTCAGCCTTGGTGGCACCCTTGCTCAGCCTTGGGTGGAGAAGCCTGTGGTCACTTGTGCCTAAACCCCAGGCAGTACCCATCACTTCTCTTGCACCTCAGCTTTAGCACCACTGGGCTCCAGGGTAGTGTGCAGTTTGTTGGGGGTGGTGCTCTAGAATGGCACCTTGCTGGTATCTCAGTCCTAAAGATGGCATCCCATACCCTGGTTGCACCTCCATCAGAGTGTAGTGGCCCAAGGTCACTTGTGCCTAAGCCCTGGGAGCAGCAGCCTAATGCTTCTTTTGCACATTAGCCTCAGCATTCCTGGGTTCCAGGACAGTGTGCAGTCTGTTGCAGGCAAAGTTCTAAAATGGCATCTTGCTGTTGTTGCTTAGGTCACAAGGAATGTGAAGGACCATGACCATATTCAAGCTTCCTCCATGGGGAGCTGCCATAATACAATCTTCTTGCAACTCCCTATGTTAGTTTCATGGCCTGAGAGTATTGAGGGCTCTCCCGTGGCTAGGACTATAGGAGTCTATGATGAAAATGCAGGCTGCTGAGGATCTCTCACCTACCCTTTCCCTCTATTGGGGAGTCTCTCTAGGCTCTCAGTCAATCCATGCTGAGCAGGCTGCTTGCTTCCTTCGCCTATTCCTTACCTTAGATATTGCCTGTCACTATTTTGTTGGATTCTGGTGTTCTCTCTTGGATGATCTAATATCTACTGGGTATTTTAGCTCTTTTTAGAGGAGAAAGCAAGTACAAAATGCTCCCTAGTCAGCCATCCTGAAGCCTCCCAAGGTGCCCATTTCAAAACCCATTTTTGAACTAACCTACCTAACCAGAGCATTTGTTTTAAACATACTAATATATTTAAATGTTTTAATAATCCTTTTGCTTCACCAATAAACAAACAGAAAAGAAGAATAAATTTAGGATAATAAAATAAATACTAATTCTTCTCTTAAAAGATATATCTATAAGGAAGGAAGGGCTGGACTGATTATATCAAGTAGTAGAATGTATCTGTGAAGATTTAATGCACAGAAAATATTGTCCTATATTCTTTTCTGTATCTCCCCATTTGATATTTTTAAAGTCTTTTTTGGCAAACAAAGTGGTACCTATTGTTGACTGTGGGTATTTAAACTTGGGAAATTGTGATCAGACATAAATCTCTCATGGAAAGACCTTGTGTCCTCTCTGTTATTAAGAATCCACACTTTCCGCTGTGGGACACTCAGGAACTGACATTTATGTCTAACCTTCTGGATAATGGATTTACATGGCTGTTTAATCTTTTAGGGAAATATTAAGACTCCTGAGATTGTATTTCCATGCCTTTGTAAATCATACATTAGTGGTATTAAGATACAAGAAAATACCTTTTCAAGCTCTATTGCTTGCACCAACTAGAAAATTAATAGTTAAACCGTGTTACCATATTTTGTTTTATAAAGTGACAAAATATTAAGAGAGCTAATTCCCACCTGTTTTTAAGGCCAATTTGAGTCATTATAAATATTCAGAGACATTTCAGAACACTGTTTGAAAATATAGTAATTCTCTAGCAGTTTAAAACAGTTTTTCTTTTTGAGTGTGGAAATTAACTACGTAACCTTCTCGTGCAGGGCTTTTTAAACTTGAATGTGATACAAATCATCTGAGAATCTTTTAAAAATGTAGCTTCTTATCCAGTAAATCTGGAGTGGTACCTGAGATTCTGGATATACAACAAGCTCTCAAGGGGTTCTGATAGTGCTGATCCATGGACCAGATATTACCAGCAAGAATGGAGAGTAGAGGTTTGTAATGCAGGCTCTATGGATTAGCACCAAGACTTGTGCTAACTACATAAAACTGTATACAGTGTGTGTGTGTCTGTGCATTTACAAGATAGAGTACTCATAAGTTGTATCCTGTTTCAAAGACTTGTGGCCTGTTACTCTGAATTATTAGCATTTCCTCAATATGTTACTTACATTGCAATTCCTGTGATATAATCACTGAAAATTTTAGAAAACTTGATATATGTTATCTTTCTTTTGGATATTTAAAATTAATATATAGTGTTAATCACTTCAAGAAATCCTAGAGTTATTACACCTATGTGACTTTCACCTAAGTGTTTCCTAAACTATATGTTAATTGAATTCATTTCTTTTTCAAGTTTTACCAAATAATATTCCACAAACAATAAAAAAGATACTGGCTTACATTAAATAAAAATTAGTATTTGGGGCCAGGCGTGGTGTCTAATGCCTATAATCCCAGCACTTTGGGAGGCCGAAGCAGGCAGATCACGAGGTCGGGAGATTGAGACCATCCTGGCTAATACGGTAAAACCCTGTCTCTACTAGAAATACAAAAAATTAGCCGGGCGTGGTGGTGGACGCCTGTAGTCCCAGCTACTTGGGAGGCTGAGGCAGGAGAATGGTGTGAACCTGGGAGGTGGAGCTTGCCGTGAGCCGAGATCACCCACTGCACTCCAGCCTGGGTGACAGAGCGAGACTCTGTCTTAAAATAAAATAAAATAAAATAAAATAAAATAAAATAAAATAAAATAAAATAAAATAATTAGTATTTGGCTCTCTGATTTTCCTGCTACTACGTTTTAAGCTATCTTTCTGTGCAACTCACATTTGTTCCGCCAACCTATTTAATACCTTGGCCTCTCAACCTTGTGGCTTCTTCATATTTAATGATCTTTTTCTTCAACATTATTGTAGCCAGCCACTTCTGTGCTTGTGATTCCAAATATATTTTTCTTCTCCGGAATCTCTCTTTTAAGATTCTATTTTCTGACCACCACTTTATTATCTTTCTGATTACATATTCTCTAATCCTTCATGCCAAATTAGCTTTTTATCTTACTGGAACGTCGAATGCATGTTTTTCATTCCTCATGTTTTTGTTTTCTGTCTTACTCAGCTTGGATTTCATGTTCTATTGCCATAATTACTCTTTTACTTGGATCCACAATTTTGCCATAGGAAACTTCTAGGCCCAAAGTTTTACCCTTTCCAGTGATGGCTTTCATCAGTGACTGACTGAGGTGGGGATAGGTCATCTCCTTGCCCCAATTTGGTAGAATCCTTACAGACTTCAGAGCTCCTCAGAGGGTCATTTGAGGGCTCAGTGGGTCACCTTTTCTTTTTGCACAATTCCTTCCTCATTTCCTTTTGGGTGTGTTTCCTGGAGGAACTCTCCATATAGTTCTTCATATAAGAAGCTGTTTCTCAGAACCAATCTAAAATATACTCATGTAAAATTGAACTCTACCGTATTTGTTGCTATTTTCCTCATTTTATTTTATTTACAGTATCTATCACTGTCTGAAATGATAGTCCTTATCTACTTGCTGGTTTGTTGTCATTTATTTTTAATAAAATGTAGACTCTCTTGCTTAGGAACTTTGTCTTTCATGTTCAGCACTGTGTCTCAAGTACCCACATTATCTTTACCCAGTGGTAAACCTTGTAAATATTTATTAAATTTATTTTTGAATTCCATATTTATATAAAAAATTACCTCATAGTAATTATCATATTCATAATTACTATATTGATGATAGTTTCTAAAAATACTTACATAATATAGTAATGCTAAAAATGTTATTTCCTGTTAAGTGTTAGAGTGTTTATGTACCAGAGGGAAAAACAAAATAAAAGAATAACACTAAATCAAAATAAATTAAAGAAGTATACTGAATACCTCCATTACAGAAAGCATTTAGATAACTTAGTTCTAAACAAACCTTGCTTTATATTATTTTTCTTAATATTCTGGTCTATACTTTAAGAATCAATGATTTTACTGAAGATGTGAGGAAAAAATGTGAACACAGGACACATTATTTACTCAAGGCCTACTTTATGCCAGAAAAATAATTTTAGGCATATTAACACGCCTTTCTTAATTTTCAAACACTGTTAGCAAATAGGACATTATCATTTTCAAATTGACAGAATAAATTGAAGTTGAGAGAAGCTAAATATTTGTTGAATGTTGAAATTCAAATTAATCTAATCACAGCTTTGCCAGTTACATATTATGCCATCTTGGGTAATTTACTTCACTCTTTAGATCTCTATACTCTTTTATACATCGAGAGGGCTCAATTGCCTTTAAGAGTTCCGCTGGTTTAAATGCTTGCTAATGGAGTAAGCTTTAAGAGACACAGGCACTTTATGACCAACACCAGGATGAGAAAGAGCCTTAGAAACTCAGCACATATTCCAAACACAAACAGTACATTTCTGGCAGATGGAGCCTTGTGTCTGATAATGGGAGAAGTAGGCAAAAGATGGGAAGATGATCTGTGATAGGGTCCTGACAAAGATTATTTATGATTATTCTAGAAGGCAGGGGAAACCCAGTGACAGAGAACCAATATACACCTAATATGCAGAAAGGTAGAGGGACAGGTCAGGAGTGGGGCGGGGGAGGGGGCAATCAGTATTTAGAATTGCCTCATCTCAAGGACTGAGGATCAGAGGTAGACTCTATTTCATAGAAACAGTTGTGCATGATAAAGGCGTGGGGCCAAGGCACAGAAGCTTAGGTTTGCTAGTACCAGGGCCTAACATCAGGGTGGGACTAGCATACTTTTTATTTGGTATTGGGTTGCAAAGTTCACCAAATAAATGCCCCTTTGGTTTTTCTAGAAGTAGGCCTGAGTAGGTACTAAAGTATGATGGAACTACTAGAGGGAAGAGAGTGAGTGTTTCTATCTGAAGATTAGAATACTCTGTGAAGAGCAGGCTGGTCTGCAATCTTGACTCCACCTGAAAGATAATTATTCTACCAAAGTTTTTTTCCAGGGTCAAGGCTGATATTTTTTATCTTTTTGATGTGATTATTTAAGAGCCATCCTTAAATGTATTTAGTTACTTATAAAGCTTTCCTCAGTAGATTTACTGCAACATTCTGTAATTACAGCATTCATGTTAGAAAGTCCTTTTAAAAATATAGATGTATTTGTCTGGATGTTTATTGCTTGCTTTTAGCACAGATTACTTAATCAGAATAACAGTGGAGCAAGCCAGGCCACTGAAGGAGTAGAAAACACAGCTGGTAGGGAGAGAGAATTGGGAAAGGTCTAGGGCACTTGGTGCTTCCTGAGTATGGAGGTTTCCCAGAGCAGAACTGGCAGTATCAGAACACTCTAAAAGACTTCATTAGGAGAAGAATAAGGAATAAGTGAAGGTCCCTGATTGTACCTTTCTAATCTATATAATCAGGTTCTTGGTTTTAAATGTTGCAATTTAAGTTCTAGGTGTTGACCTAACTACTAAAATTATAAAAATATTATCAATCCTGTCTTGTTTTGTATTTAGTACATAAACTAAATGTCTCTTTAGTAACTTCAGCTAGAAGACAATGTGACCTATTGTATAGTTATGGTCTCACTGCCATCAGAGTATATCCGTTGAGTTCTGGATTTCCCAAAACATTTTCAATTTAAAATTCCACAAAATCAAACTTGATAATAGATGTCATATTTATCATACTGCACCACTATGTTTGGCTATATTTATTTTATTATGATTATATTATCTCTCCTGGTTTCCCCACAGTAACTACTGAACCAAGAAGAATCCCAGGTTCATCTCTATCTTTCTTAAAAAGACATTTTTTTGGAACAGTTAGAAAATTCTCTGTAGAATTAGACTGAAGAGGATGAGATGAGGTGAAGTGAAAATTCAGAAGGCATGTTAAGTAGACCAAAAACATAAAGCAAAGTTAGAGTGATCTAAATTCTCAAATCCTAAAATTTCTCTCTGACCACTTCTCATTACTCAGACTTTCCCAGGAAGTTCCCATTGAACCCACCCTCATTAACCATATTTCTAGAGGCAGATTACCTATTTGATTTGAAGCCATCCTTATTAGCCATTATTTCTAGAGGCAGATTCACTATTTGGAATATGAGAGATATGAAGAATACCCAGAAAATGTCAATAGAAGTAGACTTGATAGAAAAATAATTTGGCTGACAGGAAAACTCCAGAAATTTAATAATTTTGTTTCCGTATACTGTGCCAATTAGCAAAAAAATATGCCAATGCTCTTTGAGGTTATTTCATATATTCTAGTTCAACTGAAGCCATCAGGATTCTGTCAAGAAAATGAGATATGTGTGGTTGTGGCCTGCTCATATAGAAAAAGATTAGCATGAATAACTCTCCAGTTGAAAAATATATCTCCATTCCAGTCTATAGATTATATATTCATTTCAGCCAGGTTCTACACACTGTTCTTTTAAAATGTTTAATGTACTCATTAGACATCTGAATTACAGCCATTGACATTTTAGTGTGAATTTCTTTAATCCAAACGTTGATTGCCAAGGCTATATTCACTAAAGAGTAAGAGTATTATTGAAAGAATAAATGGAAAGTTGGAGGAATATTTATATATCAGGAAGACCTTTATGGCTGACCTAGGTAGGATACTTTGGAGAGCTTAAGGATGATTAAAATTTGGGGTTTGGAAGAAGGAACATTAAAAGATGAGATAAAGATAGAAGGATACTGAAGAGAATATGTGTCTACTTTATAATTTTAACAAGATCTTGTGTGCCAATGAGAATGATTAGGTGCCCCCTCTGTCATGTGGTGGAGGTTTTGTGACTAAAATATGACATATACTCTATGAAAATAAAGAAGTGGTTTAATGAACTATAATTTTATATTTGAAGGAGAGAAAAAAAGACCATTTGGAAAATAAGAATTGTATACAAAATGGAGATTTAAAAGGTACAGCTGGATTTCCACATCCATGGGTTCCATATTTGTGCATTCAACCAACTAAGGATAAAAAATATTTGAAAATAAAAATTTTACAAATTTTCAAAAAGGAAAACTTGAATTTGCCTGTACATTGAGTACTGTGTTGAATCCATGCAGATGAAGCAATGTGTAGGCATTTTATTAGGTATTATAAGTAATTTAGAGATGACTTCAATTGTATGTGAGGATGCACATAGGTTATTTGCAAATACTATGCCATTTTACACCAGGAACTTCAGCATCTGTGGATTTTGATATCCATTGGGATTGTAGAACAACCTCCCCGTTGATACTAGGAAGGACTATAATTTATGTGTTAAACATAACTGCAAATAATGAGTGAAAACATTTAAAAATATGTAAAAGTTGGCCGGGTGCGGTTTCTCATGCCTGTAATCCCAGCACTTTGGGAGGCCAGGGCGGGTGGATCACAAGGTCAGGAAATCGAGAACAGCCTGGTCAAGATGGCGAAACCCCGTCTCTACTAAAAATACAAAAATTAGCTGAGCATGGTGGTGGGCATCTTTAATCCCAGCTACTCGGGAGGCTGAGGCAGGAGAATTGCTTGAATCCGGGAGGCAGAGGTGGCAGTGAGCCAAGATCATGCCACTGCACTCCAGCCTAGGCGACAGAGCGAGACTCTGTCTCAAAAAAAAATATGTAAAAGTTGAGAAAGTGATCTTTTATCTTCAAATAAATATATGTCTCATATTAATGCCACAGCTAATTAAAGAACCAAGAAAGAAAAGGAATATTCAAATATCTGGAGTAATATAACAAACAGCAGTGTTCAGAGTTTTAAAATTATTATTATTATTATCATCAGTGCTAGATATTTCTCCTGTAGTATGTGATATTGTAGAGAAACAGGCCCATCCACTTGATATTCACATAGGCTGCTTTAAAAGTGGAGTGGAAAAGTAGTAGTAAATGTCACTAAAATATAGGTTTTTTTAGATGTGTTTTGGGTCGAGTTGAGAGTACATAATAAAAATGATGAATTGACTCAAATCTTCATTTCCTGTTTTTTTTTTTTTCTTTTAAGCACAGTCGTTTAAATTCCCTACAAGTTTAGAATACATGCACTTTTAAGAAAGCATTCTACCGAAAGTAATTGGGTGTTTTCCACTATCACATAAATCTATTGGCTGGTGTTTGATATTCTTGGAAAGTCGAAGGATAGGCATTTATTAGTATCAGAGGAGCCCTTTGAAGAGAAAATTCATATTGTTTAATAAAAGGGTAAATTAATTAGTTCTATGTAAATAAAAATCCTTTTAAAGAAAATTTTATTGAGAAACCTTTTAAAACTTAAGAAAGCAAAACATATCGAAACAATCTACTTTTGCTATGAGGAAGATATAAGTATGGTTATTTCACTAAATAGTCATGGAAAAATTATCTATATCATTATACTATCTATATTCTTATAATGACATAATTATACAACAGTAACAGCATCGAGAAGTGGTTTAGAGCAAGAGCTCTTGAGTTGAATTGTCCAGATGTAATCCTAACTCTATACCACTTAATATATTGGTATTTGAACTTGGAGCAGGTTGCTTGATTACTGTTTGTCTCTATATCTTTGATAAGAATGAAGGTAATGATACTAATTATCTCTTTGTGTCATTTGGAAGATTAATGGAATTAATAATAAGTGAACAATGCCTTGGATGTACAAGTATTCAACATCAGCTTATTATTATAACAATAAAGACTTTTCTTCATATAGTTTTAGGTTTAAGACTCAGGCATTGATATGGAAAACAAATTCATATAAATTTTGAAAATTTCCTTGGAACATTGGAAATCCAGGCAACAAGAAAGCTTATAGAACAAGTACATTGGACAGGAAAAAGCTTTTCAATGAACATAAAAACCCCCACAGTATTTTGTATTCTATTCTTATTCTTTGTGGTGGTGATGAAGAAGAGTGCCTAAAAATGAAGAGATGAAAGAATCTCAATCATCACTTCTTCATCAAACCACCAAGTTATGTTTCATGCCCATTCTAAATGAAGGTCCTCAAAAGTGGACGTGGGTCTTCTTTGGGAGTCAAGATAATGCATATAGTTAGAGAATATTCCTCAAAATTATTTTCATTAGTTCTCAGATCCCGTTTTTCATTGTCATTAACTACCATTTAATAATATCCTTTTTTTATTCTTCTTGAAGAGAGATAACACTGCTGATAGCAATTTTAGAGAAACCCATTTTTGCCTCTCTCTTTCCACTGCATAGTGAAACTAAAGAGTTAAAATGTATATATAGGCAGACAAGGCAGTCTGAAAGGATGCTGCTTTCAAAATATGACTATTTCCACCCTGGTAGTCAGTATGGCTGGAATGAAAAGATGTGGCAAATCCTGTTACTGATATTCTGTCCAAGGGAGTAGACTTGGATCAAATTACAAAACCAGGAGGTTTAGTTTGAAATCTGTTTTAAGAGGCAGGTTGTCAAGGAAAAGCAAGACCTTGCAAGCTAGTGCAGCATAGGACAGGAACACCAGACATCTGAGTCAAATACATTATGATGTATGGCTCAAATATGATATGCAGCAAAAGAATAGGAAATTGAGTTGGTAGTGTTCCCCAAAGCAAACCACCAGAGAAAAAGTTCAGGAGATATTTTTGTGGTTTCAAATTAGAAATATGTATTGGATTCTTATATTACTCATATATAAGAGAAGGACATTGGATATAAATGAATGCAAATGGCAATGTACCTCATTTTGAGACAATCTTAAAAATAAAAAAGAAACACTGAAATTAGATGCACTGTTTAAAGTTAGTTGACTACAATCATTTAGCACTCTATTCGACATATTTTTCTTAAATAATTTACTAGTTGGAATATTAACGCAATTTATTGTTAATAAATAAATTTATTGAGAATACATTATGTTCTAGATATCAGGTCACTTATTTAATATAAATTACATAATTTAACACCACAACCATAGGTTTTCTGTGTCAAGCAGTCTATCAAAAACTTTGATTAGATCTAAGCCAGAGCTGTGTAGCAAGGAGTGCAATCATGGTTATTTGACTCTAAACATTTTTAGAGTCCAAATAAATTTATTGGAATCTGTATAAAGACACTCATTCATTGTCCATTATAATGTTAAACTCTGATTGATCATACTATTGAAACAGCATCCTTGAGATAGTTACTTAACTCTTCTGTATTTCTTCCTACCAAACTCACCCTGGCCTTAGGGCAAAGGCAGGAGATGATTATACAATTCCACCAAACTCACCCTGGCTTTAGGGCATCACGCTTACTTCTCCCACATTTCCCCTCTCTTTGGAATGTTCTGCCTCTAACCATTTTTCATGGATCTAAAGGAGGGGTGTCCAATCTTTTGGCTTCTCTGGGCCACAATGGTAGAAGAAGTGTTGGGCCACACGTAAAATACACTAACACTAATGATAGCCGATGTGAAAAAAAAAAAACCGACAAGAGAAACCTCATAATGTTTTAAGAAAGTTTACAAATTTGTGTTGGACTACACCACATTCAAAGCTGTCCTGGGCCACAGGGCTGCAGGTTGTACAAGTTTGATCTAAAGTGTCTTATTTAAACATCTTACGTGAATGTATTCATAAGTTGTTCTCTAAGATAACATTAGGCAAAGTGTTGTTACTTTATACTTATTATTTAATTTAGTATCTCTTTCTCTTAAAGGACTTTAGGCTCAAGACAGTCAGGACATTAAAAAGTACTGTTATGCTTTACCTTGAAATTAGCAAAGTGCCCAGCACATAATAGAATCTCAATAAATATGTGCTAGGAGTTTAGTCAATCATGTAACAGGTTCTTTCTGTCTGCTGCACAAACAAAATCAAACTACTGAGACCACAGCATTGCCGTAATGAACGAGTTTAATGGACCTGAAGCTGGCCCATGTAAGAGAACCTGGGCTGTTGGTCAAATCAGCTTCTCTGAAGGCTTGGAAGTTAGGGGGTTTTAATGGCAATTTGGTGGTCAAGGAGTTAGGTTATGGGTGCTACTGATTGGTTGAGGATAAAATCATAAAGGTGTAGAAAACAGTCCTCAGGTACTGAGTCTGCCTCTGAGTGAAGCCACAAGACCAGTAAATTCAAGAGTCATGAGTCCAGTTGGGGTCAGTCTGAAAAAATCTGGAAAAAAAAATCCGAGGTTCTACAGTAGTGATGTTATCTATAGGAGCAATTGAGAAGGTCACAAATCTTGTGACCTCTGGCCACATGACTCCTGCCCAGTAAGCGATTTTAGAAACTACATCTATCTTGTGGCCTCTCAGTCTTACAAAGACAGTTTCAGTCTCCAAACAATGAGGAGTTAGTTTTAGGGAGGGAATATTATCATTTTTGTTTCAAAGTTAACTATGAATTCCTCTCAAAGTTAGCTTGGCTGATGCCCAGGAATGACCAAGGACAGCTTAGAGGTCAGAAGCAAGATGGAGTCAAGTATGTCAGATTTCTCTTACTGTCATGATTTTGCAAGGGCAGTTTATTAATGAAGTGGATTATGCAGTAGCTGTCTTGCAAATAACGTTTTAGGACCAAACGGGGGTCTGCTCACCCTGTGCAGTAAAACCAGGTGATATGGTTTGGCTCGTCTCCACCCAAATTACATCTTGAATTATAATCCCCATGTGTTGAGGGAGGGACATGGTGGAAGGTGATTGGATAATGGGGGCAGTACCCTCCATGCTGCTCTCATGGTAGTGAGTCAGTTCTCATGAGATCTGATGGTTTAAAATGTTTGGCAGTTGCCCCTGCTCCTGCCTCCATATAGGAAGTGTTTGCTTCTCCTTCGCCTTCCGCCATGATTTTAAGTTTCTTGAGGCCTCCCCAGCCATGTGGAACTGTGAGTCAATTAAAATTCTTCTTTATCAACTACCCAGTCACAGATATGTCTTTATAGAGGTGTAAGAATGGACTAATATACCAGATATCTACGCCAGGATAGTGATAGAAAGAAAGGCTTTCATTACAGGGTGCCAAGCAAGGAGCACCAGGCAGCTAAATGCTCAAATCCTGATCTCCTTGATGGCTTGCACACAAGGTTGTCTAAAGGCAGGGGTAAATGTCAGGAAAGCAGAAGATACAGGCAAAAATCATAAATAATACATGGAGGTTACACATTGGTTTAGGCCTAAAAGGGTGGGATTTCTTGAAGCAGGGGCTTACAGGTCATAGGTAGATTCAACGATTTTCTGATTTGCAATTGGTTAAGGCAGAGAAGTTTGCTTAAAAATTGGAGTGAGTAGAAAAATGTTAACTGGGTAGGGGGAGTACTTTCTCCAAGGCCCTCAGGAAAAAACTTGGAACAAATATGATGATTAAAGTTCAGTCCTCACTTCCCCTTATCTGAGGTCTTCATGCCAGTGGATCCCTTAGGTGGGGGGTTACCTGTGGGGGTCCGAGTTTCTGAAAGACAACTCAGTGACATTAAGAGGTTACCATTAGTTTCTATGGGGAAAGCAAGCATCTCTGGAACTCTAATTTCCTTGGCTGTTGTTTTAGGCTACAATTATCTTCTTGTTTAACAAGTTTCTTATTTATTTCTAGGACTAACTAGGTTCCTAGAATTTCCATCCAAGAAACTCAGAATTTGTCTTTATTTCCATGATTGAGATCCATAGGCTTTTAAAAAGTGGTATCCCTGCTCTATCTCAATAATATTTCAGGTCTCTGTTAACTGTTAATATATTGACATATGAGTAAACTGAATATAATTTGCAAAGTAATTAATGAAATAAAATGTAAGAAAATGCCAGTGTATAATATTCGTTCATCTGAACAACTTTTATTGAATGCTTATTGTATTCCTGACACTCTTTTCGGTACTGAACATTTAATAAATGAAGAGGACAAAGTGTTTTTCCTCAAGGAAATCACAGTCAGCAGGGAAATATACAGACAAAGAGGGTTGAACAGCCAGAGCATTAATAAACTCTATGTATCTAATCAATGGTTCTCATAATAAAAAATGCAACTAATTTAATTCAGTACAGTCTCTTTAATATTGTATATCTGTTGGGTTAGTGATTACTTTCTTATGTTCCTTGAATTATAAGTAATATAAAATACAGCATGAAATAATAACTATTATATTGAACAAACAAATTTTATCTGAAGTATTTCACATTCATGTGAGATGAAATCAGTTATTATTTTGTCTCATGGTATTTTAATTACCTATTTCAATGTACATCTAAACCAAATAAACTTATAATACAGACATTGAGCATTTTCCACTTTGAGCATTTTAACCTCACTATTGGTTGAGCTATGTATTTACAACTAAATTTCTATTTACCACTAAAAAATAAAAGAGGCCGGGCATGGTGGCTCACGCCTGTAATCCCAACACTTTGGGAGACTGAGGCAGGTGGATCACCTGAGGTCAGGAGTTTGAGACCAGCCTAGCCAACATGGCGAAACCCCGTCTCTACTAAAAATACAAAAATTAGCTGGGTGTGGTGGTAGGCACCTGTAATCCCAGCTACTTGGGAGGCTGAGGCAGGAGAATCGCTTGAACCTGGGAAGTGGAGGTTGCAGTAAGCCGAGATCACACCACTGCATTCCAGCCTGTGTGACAGTGCAAGACTCCATCTCAAACAAACAAACAAACAAACAATAGAAATGGAATAATTTAATGATGGGACCAACTTACCAACTTGCAAAAGTAAAATCAAAATTCAATCAATATTTGCATGCCTACTAGATGCCAGCTACTATGCTGTGTGTGTGTGTGTGCGTGTGTGTGTGTGTGTGTGTGTGTGTGTGTTTTGAGACAGAGAGTCTAGCTCTGTCACCAGGCTGAAGTGCAGTGGCACGATCTTGGCTCACTGCAACCTCCACTTCAGTGATTCTTGTACCTCAGCCTCTGGAGTAGCTGGGATTACAGGCACACACCACCATCCATGGCTAATTTTTTTGTTTTTAGTAGAGACAAGGTTTTGCCATGTTGGCCAGGCTGATCTTAAACTCCCGACCTCAAACAATCCCCTGCCTTTGCCTCCCAGAGTACTGAGATTATAGGAATAAGCCACTGCTCCCGGACTATTTGTATATTTTTATTTAATTCTTACAACAGTCTCAGAGACTGTAAATGTTATTAACTCCATTTTATTAATGAGGAAATGCAAGTTTATGGTTAACACTATATCTAAGTTTATAGAACTAGTAAGCAGCAAAGCCAAAACAACACTCAAGGACTCTAACAATAAGGCCACATAATTTGTGTATATGTTAATGCCTCTCTTTATCTGATTGCTTCTCTATATTATGACATACCTGTGGTCTTTTCAGAATGATCGTAGTCCTCGTTTTCCAATTCAGAATACTCCCAGTACTTATCAGACAGTAGTTACCAGGCTTATTTCTATGTCTGTGTTGTCTTTGTATATGGCACACCCAATTATACTAGTAAGACATATTCATTCATAGGGAAGTCAAAGAGTGTCTTGATTTTATATGAAGCTGTTGGAAGAGAAAATAGGCATCAAAAGTTGAATAATTAGCAATAGATATAGCTTTCTATCTATTGAAAGAAATAAGTAAAGTGAGTCAACTCAAACATTTCCTGATGAGGCAAGTTTATATTATATCTGGGAAGAGAGGGATAAAGCTACCAGAGATTTTATTTCCAAATTACCTATGACATACAGTTATAGAATTGACATGGGAGAGAGGTGGAAATAGAGCTGCCACGTATGAATATATGTATTATATGTCTATATCTATATATCTATATCTATATATATCACTCTTTCTCACACATGCCAGTATCGACAGCTTGACGTGCTTGGTGTAGGTATATTGATTTCATTTGCCATTAGGCCCCTCAGTCAATAACCCATTTATAGTATACGCTCTTCAAAGCTATTCATTGGGGCAAAAGAGCCTGACAAAGAGAATATTTAAGTTATATAAAAAGCAAATGATAAAAATTACTAATTATCTCATGTTCCAACAGATTATGTTTCTCTTTTGCCTTGGCTGCCAGAATGCATAGTGACAAATCTGTAGGATATTAATGGTAATTCTCTTGAACCTTATGGTTGGTTTAGTTGTATTCTTCTTTTCTATTTTTTATATTTTCTTTGTAAACACGTTTTGATTCCTTGTTTTGTTTTCATTTATTATCAGCTTCTTAGCTTCAGGATTATTCTTATAAATACTAAATTTAATAGGATATAAAAAGCATATGTATATATGCACACATATATGTCTGTGTGAATATGCATATGCATATGTGTATGCCTTTAGGATCTTAATTTTTTTAAGCCATTGTAAATTATTATTATATTTAGGAGTTCAAAGTTTGCTGTTTTGACAAGGAGATAATTTTGACATAAACAACTTATAAACAAGTGGCATAAACTTACGTTTGTTGGAACAGAGCAGTGACATTATCCATATCAGGGGATATATTTTTTCTTGGCACCTGACAGCAAATTATAAAAATTAACACTTAAAGAGCTGAATATATGTTATATAAGTCAGTTATAGAGAGAGCAGTATCACTGGAACATGATTAAATTCACTACATATAACTATTCATTGAAAATATAATGATATTAGGTCTCATACAGCAATGTTTTTTAGATGACAGCATAGATCTGTATAGTAGGATAAGGAACAAAGAAATTTTGCATTTTAGCTTTGATAGCTGATGACAGATTAAGTGTGAGAAAAATAGTCCAGTTCTTATTTAGTTCCTTTAATGTGATTTTATACTATATAGCATCTTCACTTTGCACGCATACACCACAGAATAAATTATGATGGAATGTAGGGTGCCATATGCATGCATTTACTTACTCTTGACTTCAGGCTGTAATATTATATATCTCTTGTGGTTTTTTTCTGTTAAAATAATATTGTTCTAAGTGATCAGTTTCTTTCTTAAAATGTTGAAAATTCACTAGCGCAGAAGACACAAGAGGCAACCAGATGCAGGAAAGGAAAATAAATCAGAGCCCATGGATATACAGCATTGAGAAAATATTCACAGTCAATTTTAACTCAGGTGTCTGGTGTGAATAATACTATAAGAAAAGCTTATGTCAACATTTGAAATTGTATGAAGAAAGCAAGGGTAATTATAGTCCCCCAAATTATTGTTTTACATCTAACCTTAAGCAACAGGATAGACCTCTAACCCTAAAAATAGAAAGTGAAATAAAGAACATAGATACCAGTGCATTTACTATTTTCAGTTCAACAGACACGATTGGAAAAGGGAATAAAATCGAAGAGGCAACAAAATGAAAACTAAAGGAAAAGGAAATCAGACCAGATGTTGTGAATCTGTTTTTCATGCAGAGATGCTTAAATGCAAGGAATGGCCTTTCAGGCAAGGTTGCTGAGATAATAACACTGAATTTGTGCAAGATGGTTTGATTAGATGGTCTGGCAGTGGAGGTTTAGAACTAAAAGGAGAATAAGCTACGTAGGCTAACTGCGCTCTTTGCATTTTTAAAAGAAATTTCATATCTTCATTCAAGATCTTGAATTGAATAAAAGAGATCATAATTTCTCTGATTTTAATTTAGTCTTAGCAGTAAAATAATGTGTTCTGTTTCATGTTTTATCTATCTTTTCCATACTGTACCTTTCATTTCTATCAGTGTTTTTGCTGTCCTGTTACCTTTCTTCCTGATTCTATTATCACTGGCCTCATTACAGTACCTCCACTGGTTTCTCCTACTGTGATCCTTATTATATGGTTGTGTGTTCTATGAGCTACTGTCTTTCATCATGTTTGAGTCCTGGCAAGAATTTCTTCTAAATACAATACCATAGATACATTACACTGATCCCATGCAATCGTTGTAACTGCTGGGCATATGACTGCTATTCATGCCAATTTTCACTTTCCAAGTTTCTGTATGAGACAAAAAATTTGTTCTTGACCACATAATTAGGAAATAAGAGAAGTATTGGTGTTCCTATCTTTAACAAGGAAGATTTTTAATTTTCATGCCACTCTTTTCATAAATCTGATCTAAACAAAACTGAAATCTTGTACACAAAGGCCACAAATTGTACTTTGCAAGTTGTGAAAGAGCCAACTAAAAATACTTAAAATGTGCAAAGAAAAGAAAGAGAATCTCAACAATAAGCCATGTGATAAAATAATATTTGTAAATTGGTTATGTAACATAAAACTCTCTTAATAAAATATCTTTTATATAAATATTACTCTAGTAATAACTCTCATAGTAAGTCAATTACTTGTCTTCAAACTCTTAATAGCTGTTGTCAGCAATGCCTATTAAACATATACTTATTATTTTGATAGGAAAATTGCCCCACCCCTACTCCCACAATCATCCAGGAACTTGTAAATACACAATACACTTTTAAAAAATTATTTTCATAAAGACCAAGATATACACATTGTGATCAATCTGATCCCAGTGGGACAATTCATGGTACATAATGCAATGATGTACACATACGGAAAAAGTCAGTATGTCATTGGAAAAAGAAATGGTCTAGCATTGTTTACCCAAGTACATTATGGCATTTATCATGTTCCTCGGAGTCATTTCTTTAGTTGCTTATTTCTATGACTAGATTGTGAATTCTTTTAAAGCAAAGACAGTGAGTTATTTATCTTGAAATTTCTCTACACCTCACAAAATACCTTGTAGTAGGAACTCTGCAAATACTCATTAAAATGAATATATCATTATTCAATGAAAGAGATATTGAATGAATGAATATACCATGTGAATATATATATATGAGTACTAATTAAATAGAAAATAATCAGTTTGGAATTACTATCATTTGGTGGGCAAAGAGAGAGAGGAAAACAATACTGGAAGAACTAAGGATGTTAAGCTTTATCTGTGGGTATCAATGTTAAATTTACTTCAGCAATATATAAATGTTAATAAATGGTAGTTTGCTTAGTTCCCTAAGCCTTAGCTATAAGATTCTCTGTTTAATAACAATGGCTAATCAAGGATAGGCTATAATTTTAATAGTAATCTTACAATAGTAATGCATATGTATTACTGCATGAAATATTATTTTATGGAAAATATATCAATGCTTTAAAAAATAAAAACTACTCATAATGCCACTATTTATTGAAAACTACAATTAGGAGTTTGGAAATTTCTTTCCATATGTTTTTCTTTTTTTTTGTTGAGTATGTAATTATATGGTATATTGTAGAGAAATAAGTATATGAATTTTAAATGAAAGTCCTATTTAATAGATACATAGCCTGATTTTTTCACTTAAAATTATGTCATAAGCATATTTTTATGTAATTTAATTACTTTATAAGCAAAAATCTTATATTGGTTTGTTATATTCTATTAAACAAAGTTATTATTTGTGTTCACCAATGGTTAGTTCGCATTATAAATTAAAATCATTGTTTCACTTCAATAAGTAGCTGTGGTTTAAATTTTATTTTGACATGAATCTGTAAACTTATGGGTGCATAGAAAAGCATCTTCTTTATTAGAAATGGAATTTCTTTGAGGATGATAATTTGGGGACTATTTACTAGAAATGGAATTGCTTGAGGGTGATAATTTGGGAACTATTATTTCCTGATCTAACTCTACCAATCCATGAACTCATTTCTTTAAAATGCTTAATAACTATTCCAGTGAATTGTTGGGAAGCTGTGGTTCAATTACTCATAAACATTTCTGGATCTGCTATAAACTGAGTTCATTTACAAGGTTTTAATACATGTCAGAAGCCTAAGGTGTCACTTTCATGTGGATGCCCAAGTTATAATTGAGGCAAAAATATAATTAATCTCTTAAAATTTTAATCCATGAAAATTGTACTAAGTTATTTCAATACTTTTTAAAATTAAGTTTAGTAAACTACATCATTAATTATTTTGCCTGATTACATTCCATGTATTAGATAAAACTGGTTCAATATAACTAAAAGGGACTTTTAGTATCCCTCTTTTAATATCTAAATAAGTCTAGTTTATTCAGTTCAACAAGATTTTGGCTCCTGCATATGTTTTCAGAGTTAAATTAGAAAATTAATAGTATATAAATACATATCTTTGTATTCTATTATTTGATTGGATAGAGAAAATATGATATATATGCATAGAATACTATGCAGCCATTAAAAAGAATGAAATCATGTATTTTTCCAGCAATATAAATGGTGCTGGAGGCCATTAATCTAAGTGAAATAACTGAGAAACAGAAAATCAAGTACCACAAGTTCTCACTTATAAGTGGGAACTAAACAATGGGTACATGTAGACATGAAAATGGAAATAACACACAATGCAAACTCCAGAAGGGGTAAGGGTAGGAGTGGGGCAAGAATTGAAAAATTACCTATTGGGTACCATTTTTGCTATGTGGGTGATGGGTACGCTAGGAGCCCAAACCTCACCATTACGCAAACCTGCACATGAACCGCCTGAATCTGAAATAATATAAATAAATAAATTACAGAGAGTATCAAGAAATAGAGAACTCTTAAAAGAACAATTACTGATGCTAGTGAAATTGGGATCTTGTTCAGAGGTTACGGAATGGCTATGATTAGGATCTGTTAGAGAATCTTCTAGAAAGCTTTGTGGCAGTTTCATGGAGAAAGTCCATGGAAAGGTCAATAATAAGTATAGACTTTTTGGAAATCTGAGATAAGATGAACTATATTGAATTCCTGAAAACATGGTACCTTTTAAGCCATATCTTTTTGCCTTGTGTTTTTTTTATTAGTCTTTGTAATTTGTTGTCCAATTCCATGTAGTTTTATAGCAATTTACATATGATAAAAACAATCAAGGTGATACAGAATATTTTGTGAATGATACTGATTTGGGCATGGAAAAAGTCACACCTTGTGTTTGCTTTTAACCTCATGGACTCCTTTGTCATACATGTGGTAAATTCAAGTTTTTAGTTATGGTTTCCTTGAAACAATTACAAATGATGCTGAAGAGAATTTGTCTCATAGAGAGGGATCTCTTCTGACAATTTTTGTGCACCTGAGAGCAAAATCTAAGAGAAAAATGAATGTTAGCAAAAGAATGCTGTACTTGAATTTAAAATTAATTCATTTACTAGGAAAGTGAACGTCCCTAAGACGTATATCTACTAATAGTCTTCTTCTCTTTTAATTGTTAGCCTTTTATTTCCCACGTGGAGAGATACTGTATTTTAGAAGGTAGTAAAGATAATTGAACTGTATATATACTTATTATTCTGAGGGGAAAAAATAAATAAAAACTTAGTAAAATTTACCATGTTATCAGCAACTCATTTATTCTTAATTTTATCTGTACATTTGCATTTTATGTACTTTATTTTTTTAGGGTTTCTTTTCTGCTATATACCTCTAGGAGGTTATTTTAAACAGTACTGGGATTTGCTTTTCTGTGTCCAAAAGCACAGATTTTATAATTGGACACTCAAGTTGTTCTATATTTTGAACTATGAAAAAGGAATAGTACCCAATTGAATACTGACTGTTTTTTTTATAAGACAATCCAGCAACAGAGGCATCCAACATTAGCATCCAGTGTGCAAGACTTGAATGGTTTTATTGCATAATATGGGAGAATTGCTCACTACTGTCTGTTCCTGCTGACAGTCCTGATGTTCAATCTGGTAATATCCTGAAAGCTTTCTTCTTCTTTTTTTTTTAACCCAGTGCTTTGTTGTTAGATGTTAATAGGTTCTCAATCTATAGGAGAGGAAGCAATAGGACAATTAACATGAAAAAGCTCAGTAGTAGAGGAGTTGATGGAAAAGAGTATGGTCTGAGTGAGAATGCCTAAGGTTGTTTCACTTTTTCTGTTTATTTTGTCAGGATAAGAATGGCATAAAATGCAATAACTTAGACTTTAGCTGTTACACCAGAATACTAAGTAGCTAAGGCACTAAACTTCATTTGTTTATTCTTCTGTGGCCACCTTCCTGGTGATGTCTCTAGAATACTTGAGGTTCCCTCTAGCTATGATGGCTCCTTATTACAGATCCAGAATGTTAACATTACCAGAGCATAGTCAATGTAAGCTTTGCAGAATTAAAATTATCCTTCTAAAATGCATAGATGATTATCTTATGCCCATTGAAAATTAATGTGAAAACTTATAATGCATTCAGCTATGGATTATTATAGCATAAATAATCTTTTGTACCATTTCTATAAAATTTAGAAAATATTTTAAACCTATAATTTTCCTTTCCCATTATACATTTGGAATAGCTGAATAATATAATTATAGAATCACCTTATCTTGAAGTCAAATGAGACTAGCATTTTTATAGAAACTTAGCAGGTTAGATAAACCTTGATTTTGAGTTATGACTCAAATTACTATAACTTTATGAATTTTGAGAACATATTTATCAGCTCAAAGGCTCCATTTTGCTTCAACTATAAAAATGAAATGTAACAGATCTCTTGGAATTATTATGAGAATTAAACAAAATATTATGTATGTTACCTAGCACAGTGCCTGGAAAAGAAGAGAGACTCAAACAGTATTTGTTAAAAACTCCAAGAAACCAGTTGACAACCAGAAGGTGTTACTGTGTGAAGGCTAGAAACTTGGGGAAAGAATAGGACCAAACTTTTTCTTAGTTATATTCTCAGAAAATTGTAGTATGTTCACAATTCCTACTTTCTTGTTTGTAGACATCTGTAAATAATGTATGTAATTGAATATTTTTCTTCCTATTTTAGAAGCTAAACAGTGCTTATTTAAGGTCTAAAATGGACTTGACACTGAATGTAGAATGTTTGAAGAACATCCTTTATTGTTACTATTGATGAACCAATACTGATACATTATTAGTACATAAATCCTACAGTTTACAGTAGGCTTCATCTTGTGTTGTAAATTCTGTGGATTTTGACAAATGTATATTAACGTGTATTCACCACTGCAGTATTACACAGAATAGTTTTGCTACCTGAAAAATCCCCTATGCTCTACCTATACATTCTACTTTCCCTAGGAATTTTATTGTTCCCATAGCTTTGCCGTTTCCAGAATGACATGTAATTGCAATCATACAGTATGTAGCCTTTCAGATTGACTTCTTTCATTAGCAGTATGCATTTAAATTTCCTGCATGTCTTTTGTTGGCTTGATATATCATTTTTTATCGCTTTTTGTACATTCCATTGGCTGAATGTTCCAGTTTATCTGTTCATCTACTGAAGAACATGTTGGTTGCATCTAAGTTTTGACAATTACAAATAAAACTGCTATTAAGACACATGTGCAGGTTTTGTGTGAATGTAAGTTTTAAATTTATCTGGGTAAATACCAAGGTATGGTTGCTTGATTGTATAGTAGAAGGATGTTTACTTTTGTAAGCAACTGCTGAATTTCTTCCAAAGTGGCATTCCAAACTGTCTTCCAAAATGTCATTTTGCATTCTCTTCAGTGATGAACGAGAGTTCTTATTGCTCTACATTTTCACCAGTGTTTGGTGTTATCAGTGTTTTAAATTTTAGTCATTCTAATAGATGTGCCGTGTGTTGTTTTGAATTGAAATTCCTTGATGATAAATGATTTTGACCATGTTTTTGTGTCCTTATGTGTCATCTGTATGTCTTTGGTGAGGTGTCTGCTCGCATCTTTTGCTCATTTTTTAATTGAGTTGTTTTCTTATTATTGAATTTTAAGAATTATTTGTACATCCTTGATACCAGTCCTGCATCAGATAGGTGTTTTGCAAATGTTATCTTCCAGTCTGTGGCTTTTTATTCTTCTTTTTTTTTTTTTTTTGAGATGGGGTCTCACTCTGTCGCCCAGGCTGGAGTGCAGTGGAGCGATCTCAGCTCACTGCAACCTCCACCTCCCAGGTTCAAGCAATTTTTCTGCCACAACCTCCCGAGTAGCTAGGACTACCGGCGTGGACTACCACTCCCGGCTAATTTTTGTATTTTTAAAGTAGAGACAGGTTTCACCATGTTGGCCAGGATGGTCTCAAACTCCTGACCTTGTAATCTACCCACCTCAGCCTCCCAAAGTGCTGGGATTACAGGCATGAGCCATCGTGCCCGGCATCTTTTTATTCTTTTAAGTGTCTTTCGCAGAGTAGAAGTTTTAAATTTTTATGAAGTCCAATGTATTTATTTTTTTTAAAAAAATTGTTAATTATGTTTTTGGTGTTATATTTTAAAAGTTCTTGCCAAATCCAAGATCAACTAGAGTTTCTCCTCTGTTATCTTATAGAAGCTTTGCAGTTCTGCATTTTAAATGTAGGTTTATGATTTAACATAAAATGTTTGCTTTATATGTTTTCTTCTGGATAGCACTCTAATTGAAAAATCAGTAGCTTCCAAGTCAAGTTGTACAGTCTATGGATAATTTTCTAAATTTGAAAGCCTGAGTTTTACAAATTTAACATGAGCATGTGTCAAAAACTTATTTTTGAGAGGCTCTAAAATGATAAGCCTTGTTTAAAAAATTTAGATAAAGAATGGTTCAATAAAATTTCTCATTTAGAAACAAAACTGGTTAATGTCCTACAGAGCAATGAAGCTGTAGCCTTTAGGATTATATTTTCTACAAAAATAACACTTTTTGTAACAAGAATCATTTACATGGTCATCAGAATTTTTTTTTTAAAAGAGCATTAACTCTTACAGAGTTTTAAAATATCCTAATCGACACTAATAGCAAGTGGAACAAAGATACACACTCCTTGAGAATTAGATATTTGCCAGGTGGGCCTGATTGCAATATCTGTTCAACAAGACATTAAAAGGACAAGCAATAGTCCATTTTTTCTATTTCCAAGCTTTTGATAAATTTCTTAACAACTTCACAAGTTGTTACAAGAGCCTACTTAAGACATATTGAGAGAAATATGAAGCCTTCAATGACTTTGTGTGTGTGTTCTTCTATAGAACTGTGTGTAAATAAGTGCTGCAGAGTTTGTATAAGTATTGCTGATAATTGGCTTGGAAATAGCAATATTGAACTTTATTTTTCTTTCGATAATTGTCAAAAGTAAGTCAAGTAAATTCGAGCTGTCTAAAAGTGCAAGAATAAACAGCTTTCAGTGCAAACAAACTGGGCAAATTTTGTTAAAGTTTAACAAAACTTTTGTAAAATTACCAAGTGACTACAATTTTGACTACTCTATTGGGTAGCATAAAAGACAATAAAATAAAAAGTGCTTTATTTTCTGGTTACTGGATTGTGAATCCTTTGCAGACAGGGACTGTACTTTATCTTTTATATCATCTACATTTTCTAACATCTATTAAGACTTTGGAAAGAAGAGACAGAAGAAAGGATTTAGGATGTAAAAGAGGAGGAAGGAACTTTACATTTTACATTTAACTGTATGCATACTCTGTATTCTCAAGCTAGTTTTTGCTTAGATCTTTCTGAGGGATATTATTTAATTTGGAAACCAATCATCATAGTCAAACACTTGCCAAACAAATTTTGACCATCTTTAAGTAGATAGATAAGCAACAATTAACTCACACACTAATGCATTCTATTTGCTTTTTAGTTTCATGTATTTTGGGTAAATGGGAAAGAAAAATTATTGTATTCTTGTTTTCGTTTGTTGAACATTTGTGTAGTTGCCTATGTAATGTGTTTTTAATTTATAGCTATGGAGCCAGGTATGCAAAAATGGAAACTTGTTTTTTTATAATTAAATTTAGCTTAACTCTCTTAGCTCATATACACTGGGTAGCTAAACTTAATCTTGACAATTTAGAAAATTCAATCTATTTTGCATTATAACTCAGTTTCTCTAGAAAAACTAGTTAATATCTTTTTCTCTCTTCTTCCCTTCTCTGAATCTTTTTCTTGTGTATCTAGATATCAGGGGAGGAAACTGTTGATAGTGTATCATTTCTTGCTTGATGGATTATAGCATAAACTCTTTTCCCTTAAGGCTTTGCTGTTGATATATTCAAAGTCCCACTTCAGGAATTAAAAGGAGAAATTCTTACCTCTCAACCAAGTCTAGCTTTTGCAAACAAAATGTGCTTCTGCTTTCAGTCTGTTCTCTGGACTATAGATTTATAAAATTCTACTTTGGCTGTAGAAAGCCAATGATTTAACATTTTATTCTCACTGAATTTTGTTTGTTTTCTACTTTTCCTGGGGCAATAGATTCGACCTTTAAATTCTGGCTTTAACTGTTGAAAACTGGCCAGGTGCAGGGGCTCACTCCAGTAATCTCAACACTTTGGGAACCTGAGGTAGGAGAATCGCTTGAAGCAAGGAGTTCGATACCAGCCTGAGCAACATAGCAAGACCCTGTCTCAATAAAAAATTAAAACAGCCAGGCATGGCGGTGAGTTCCTGCAGTTCTAGCTACTTGGGAGCCTGAGGTGGAATGATCACTTGGGCCCAAGAGTTTGAGGTTGCAATGAGCTATGATTATGGCACTGTACCCCATCCTGGGTGATAGAAGGAGACCTTATCTCTCTCTCTCTCCACACATATATATATACATATATATACATATATATGTATATATACACACACATATATATGAATCAAACTGAACAACTAGAAAAAATTACAATTTAAAAAATGCATTTCAAAATTTTATTGTGCTACACTTCCTGTGGTGACTGAAGATGGAGTTAGCCAGAGAAGCTTGCACCAAAGTAGCTTTTAGTAAAAGATCAGTTCCTTTATTATCCCGTGTATTACTATTTTCCAACAAAATAGAAATCACCCTTTGCATCTCAAGATGGCTATAAAAATTATTGATAGAAATTGCTAATAATTCAACAATTCTCTGCTCTTAAATGAATGCATTTCAGCATTTACGCTAACACCAGGACATTCCACCCCTCACGTCAGAGCAAATGTTAAGCTGATACTCTGAAGTTGTTAAGAAAAATCTTTGCTATGTGACGATCCTTCAAAACATAATACTCTAAATGTGCTTGTTCTATAATAATATATTCTCTTTCTTTTAACCTCATTTTAAAAATGATGCATTTGTTGAGTTCAAGTGCATCTACTTCAGAAAAAAAAATAATTTGAGGAGACAGCCAAATGACTTTTGCTGTGTTTAAAGAGTAAACTCATTCCATGAGAAGCAAAGTCTAAAGAGATTCAACAGTAGGAAGTTGTATACGAGGTATTTGGCATTTTTTTTCTTTCCTAAAAGTTTAAGGGCTGTGTAGCTAGGCATAAAAACTCAAGCCTTCATGAAGTTCTTCTAGCCACTTAAATTCACCAGAAATATAAATAGCAGAGAAATAATCATTTTTAAGAAGTTGCTTAATGTTTAGTTATCGTGCATATGTGGGAGGTACCTAACATTTTGATTTTCTTTTTCTGGCATTCTATGTTTAGAGCTTCATGCAAATAGTTGTTCCCAGCATTCTGTAAAGCATTCAGGGTAATGGGAACGTGTCACAGCAATACAAAATTTGTGAACCTTTTCTAATTATTTTGTGCTATATTTAATCTTAGTAATTTCAGAGATCATTTATACATCTTCTCTAATATTCTTACTATAGCTGCTTTGGGTTAAGTCTGGTTATAGCTTCATTTCAGTTATTTATTATTTTTTCATATCATATATGTTTATATAAGACTTTTATTTCCATATCTGACCTTACATCTCTAATTCTTCAACAAGATTTAACATTATGGCCTCAGACAGGATTATTTAATTGTGAGCAATAATCACACAACCTTCTGTAAAGCCAAACAAAAAAAGAACCAGAAAAATTCTTGCTATATTTTTATTCACTGCTTTAAATAATAAATTCGTGGACATATAGATCATACTTCTACTACTCATTCATTGTTAGTGAATATTCTTTGTATATTTTCTCCTCTGCAAAATTCACTAGGGAAAAAATAGCTTGTACAAGCTATTGTTTCATCTTTAATTAAAGAGAAATTACATAGTTTATTATATACTATTTATCTTCCAAGAACAGACATTGTTTTTTTCTGTAAATATTCTTTCACTTTTATAGGACTAAGAAAACTGCTCTACAATATAAAATTGAGCACCTTGGTGAATACAGAGTAAACATTTATTGAATACATATATATTGCATTTGTTTAAAAAAAGAAAACCTTGCCAATGTACTTGAAAGTGGTAGCTTCTTCTTTTTTTATTATTATACTTTAATTTCTAGGGTACATGTGCACAACGCGCAGGTTTGATACATAGGTATACATGTGCCATGTTGTTTTGCTGCACCCATCAACCCGTCATTTACATTAGGTATTTCTCCTAATGCTATCCCTCCCCCAGCCTCCCACCCCACCACAGGCCCCGGTGTGTGATGTTCCGCGCCCTGTGTCCAAGTGATCTCATTGTTCAGTTCCCACCTGTGAGTGAGAACATGCAGTGTTTGGTTTTCTGTCCTTGTGATAGTTTGCTCACAATGATGGTTTCCAGCTTCATCCGTGTCCCTGCAAAGGACATGAACTCATCCTGTTTTATTGCTGCATAGTATTCCATGGTATATATGTGCCACATTTTCTTAATCCAGTCTATCGTTGTTGGACATTTGGGTTGGTTCCAAGTCTTTGCTATTGTGAATAGTGCCGCAATAAACATAGGTGTGCATGTGTCTTTATTGTAGCATGATTTATAATCCTTTGGGTATATAGCCAGTAATGGGATTGCTGGGACAAATGGTAATTCTAGTTCTAGATCCTTGAGGAATCACCACACTGTCTTCCACAATGGTCGAACCAATTTACACACCCACCAACAGTGTAAAAGTGTTCCTGTTTCTCCACATCCTCTCCAGCATCTGTTGTTTCCTGACTTTTTAATGACTGCCATTCTAACTGGCATGAGATGGTATCTCATTGTGGTTTTGATTTGCAGTGCTCTGATGACCAGTGATAATGAGCATTTTTTTATGTGTCTGTTGAGTGCATAGATGTCTTCTTTTGAGAAGTGTCTGTTCATATCCTTTGCCCACTTTTTGATGGAGTTGTTTGTTTTTTTTTTCTGGTAAATTTGTTTGAGTTCTTTGTAGATTCTGGATATTAGCCCTATGTTAGATGGGTAGATGGCAAAAATTTTCTCCCATTCTGTAGGTTGCCTGTTCCCTCTGATGGTAGTTTCTTTTGCTGTGCAGAAGCTCTTTAGTTTAATGAGATCCCATTTGTCTATTTTGACTTTTGTTGCCATTGCGTTTGGTGTTTTAGTCATGAAGTCCTTGCCTATGCCTATGTCCTGAATGGTATTGCCTAGGTTTTCTTCTAGGGTTTTTATGGTTTTAGGTCTAACATTTAAGTCTTTAATCCATCTTGAATTAATTTTTGTACAAAGTGTAAGGAAGGGATCCAGTTTCAGCTTTCTACGTATGGCTAGCCAGTTTTCCCAGCACCATTTATTAAATAGGGAATCCTTTCCTCATTTCTTGTTTTTGTCAGGTTTGTCAACGATCAGATGATTGTAGATGTGTGGCATTATTTCTGAGGCCTCTGTTCTGTTCCATTGGTCTATATATCTGTTTTGGTACCAGTACCATGCTGTTTTGGTTACTGTAGCCTTGTAGTATAGTTTGAAGTCAGGTAGCGTGATGCCTCCAGCTTTGTTATTTTTGCTTAGGATTGACTTGGCGATGCGGGCTCTTTTTTGGTTCCATATGAACTTTTTTTTTTTTTTGAGACGGGGTCTCGCTCTGTCGCCCAGGCTGGAGTGCAGTGGCGCAATCTCGGCTCACTGCAAGCTCCGCCTCCCGGGTTCACGCCCATATGAACTTTAAAGTAGTTTTTTCCAATTATGTGAAGAAAGTCATTGGTAGCTTGATGGGGATGGCATTGGATCTATAAATTACCTTGGGCAATATGGCCATTTTCACGATATTGATTCTTCCTATCCATGAGCGTGGAATGTTCTTCCAGTTGTTTGTGTCCTCTCTTATTTCGTTGAGCAGTGGTTTGTAGTTCTCCTTGAAGAGGTCCTTCACTTCCCTCGTAAGTTGGATTCCTAGGTATTTTATTATCTTTGTAGCAATTGTGAACAGGAGTTCACTCATGAATTGGCTTTTTGTCTGTTAATGTTGTATAGGAATGCTTGTGATTTTTGCACATTGATGTTGTATCCTGAGACCTTGCTGAAGTTACTTATCAGCTTAAGGATATTTTGGGCTGATATGATGGGGTTTTCTAAAAATACAATCATCTCATCTGCAAACACAGACAATTTGAGTTCCTCATTTCCTAACTGTATATGCTTTATTTCTTTTCTTTTTCTTTTCTTTTTTCAGTGTGCTTCTGCTTTTATTTCTGGGGAAAGAAATATTATGTGTGACTAACCTAAGCAGAAATTGATTTCATGAAAGGAATTTGTAGGTCTGTCAGGAAATAAAGTGTGAGTCAACTGATCTGCAGTTTCTGACATACCACAGTTGCTTTTTCTAATACTGTACTGTACAGTATCTCTTTTGGCTAACTCTATAACATAATATTTTTTTAAATTTTATTATTATTATACTTTAAGTTTTAGGGTACATGTGCACAATGTAAAAATTTGTTACATATGTATACATGTGCCATGTTGGTGTGCTGCACCCATTAACTCATCATTTAGCATTAGGTATATCTCCTAATGCTATCTCTCCCCCCTCCCCCCATCCCACAACAGTCCCCAGAGTGTGATGTTCCCCTTCCTGTGTCGATGTGTTCTCATTGTTTAATTCCCAGCTATGAGTAAGAACATGCGGTGTTTTGTTTTTTGTCCTTGCGATGGTTTACTGAGAAGGATGGTTTCCAGTTTCATCCATGTCCCTACAAAGACATGAACTCATCATTTTTTATGGCTGCATAGTATTCCATGGCGTATATGTGCCACATTTTCTTAATCCAGTCTATCGTTGTTGGACATTTGGGTTGGTTCCAAGTCTTTGCTATTGTGAAAGGTGCCACAATAAACATACATGTGCATGTGTCTTTATAGCAGCATGATTTATAATCCTTTGGGTATATACCCAGTAATGGGATGGCTGGGTCAAATGGGATTTCTAGTTCTAGATCCCTGAGGAATCGCCACACTGACTTCCACAATGGTTGAACTAGTTTACAGTCCCACCAACAGTGTAAAAGTGTTCCTATTTCTCCATATCCTCTCCAGTACCTGTTGTTTCCTGACTTTTTAATGATGGCCATTCTAACTGGCATGAGATGGTATCTCATTGTGGTTTTGATTTGCATTTCTCTGATGGCCAGTGATGATGAGCATTTTTTCATGTGTTTTTTGGCTGCATAAATGTCTTCTTTTGAGAAGTGTCTGTTCATGTCCTTTGCCCACTTTTTGATGGGGTTGTTTGTTTTTTTCTTGTAAATTTGTTTGAGTTCATTGTAGATTCTGGATATTAGCCCTTTGTCAGATGAGTAGGTTGCGAAAATTTTCTCCCATTCTGTAGGTTGCCTGTTCACTCTGATGGTAGTTTCTTTTGCTGTGCAGAAGCTCTTTAGTTTAGTTAGGTCCCATTTGTCAATTTTGGCTTTTGTTGCCATTGGTTTTGGTGTTTTAGACATGAAGTCTTTGCCCATGCCTATGTCTTGAATGGTATTGCCTAGGTTTTCTTCTAGGGTTTTTATGGTTTAAGGTCTAACATGTGAAGTCTTTAATCCATGTTGAACTGATTTTTGTATAAGGTGTAAGGCAGAGATCCAGTTTCAGCTTTCTACATATGGCTAGCCAGTTTTCCCAGCACCATTTATTAAATAGGGAATCCTTTCCCCATTGCTTGTTTTTGTCAGGTTTGTCAGAGATCAGATGGTTGTAGATATGCAGCATTATTTCTGAGGGCTCTGTTCTGTTCCATGGGTCCATATCTCTGATTGGTACCAGTACCAGGCTGTTTTGGTTACTGTACACTTGTAGTATTGTTTGAAGTCAGGTAGCGTGATGCCTCCAGCTTTGTTCTTTTGGCTTAAGATTGACTTGGTGATGCGGGTTCTCTTTTGGTTCCATATGAACTTTAAAGTAGTTTTTTTCAATTCTGTGAAGAAAGTCATTGGTAGCTTGATGGGGATGGCATTGAATCTATAAATTACCTTGGGCAGTATGGCCATTTTCACAATATTGATTCTTCCTACCCATGAGCATGGAATGTTCTTCCATTTGTTTGTATCCGCTTTCATTTCATTGAGCAGTGGTTTGTAGTTCTCCTTAAAGAGGTCCTTCACATCCCTTGTAAATTGAATTTCTAGGTATTTTATTCTCTTTGAAGCAGTTGTGAATGGGAGTTCACTCATGATTTGGCTCTGTATTTGTCTATTATTGGTGTATAAGAATGCTTGTGATTTTTATACATTGATTTTGTATCCTGAGACTTTGCTGAAGTTGCCTATCAGCTTAAGGAGATTTCGGGCTGAGACGATGGGGTTTTCTAGATATACGATCATGTCATCTGCAAACAGGGACAATTTGACTTCATCTTTTCCTAACTGAATACCCTTTATTTCTTTCTCCTGCCTGATTGCCCTGGCCAGAACTTCCAACACTATGTTGAACAGGAGGGGTGAGAGAGGGCAACCCTGTCTTGTGCCAGTTTTCAAAGGTAATGCTTCCAGTTTTGCCCATCAGTATGATATTGTCTGTGGGTTTGTCATAGATAGCTCTTATTATTTTGAGATACGTCCCATCAATACCTAATTTATTGAGAGTTTTTATCGTGAAGGTTGTTGAATTTTGTCAAAGGCCTTTTCTGCATCTATTGAGATAATCATGTGGTTTTTGTCTTTCATTCTGTTTATATGCTGGATTACATTTATTGATTTGCGTATGTTGAACCAGCCTTGCATCCCAGGGATGAAGCCCACTTGATCATGGTGTATAAGCTTTTTGATGTGCTGCTGGATTCAGTTTGCCAGTATTTTATTGAGGACATTTGCATCAATGTTTATCAAGGATATTGGTCTAAAATTCTCTTTTTAGGTTGTGTCTCTGCCAGGCTTTGGTATCAGGATGATGCTGGCCTGATAAAATGAGTAAGGCAGGATTCCCTCTTTTTCTATTGGTTGGAATAGTTTCATAAGGAATGGTACCAGCTCCTCCTTGTACCTCTGGTAGAATTCGGCTGTGAATCCATTTGGTCCTGGACTTTTTTTGGTTGGTAAGCTGTTGATTATTGCCACAATTTCAGAGCCTGTGATTGGTCTATTCAGAGATTCAACTTCTTCTTGGTTTAGTCTTGGGAGGGTGTATGTGTCGAGGAATTTATCCATTTCTTCTAGATTTTCTAGTTTATTTGCATAGAGGTGTTTTTAGTATTCTCTGATGGTAGTTTGTATTACTGTGGGATCAGTGGTGATATCCCCTTTATCATTTTTTATTGCGTCTATTTGATTCTTCTCTCTTTTCTTCTTTATTAGTCTTGCTAGCAGTCTATCAATTTTGTTGATCTTTTCAAAAAAACAGCTCCTGGATTCATTAATTTTTTGAAGGGTTTTTTGTGTCTCTGTTTCCTTCAGTTCTGCTCTGATTTTAGTTATTTCTTGCCTTCTGCTAGCTTTTGAATGTGTTTGCTCTTGCTTTTCTAGTTCCTTTAATTGTGATGTTAGGGTGTCAATTTTGGATCTTTCCTGTTTTCTCTTGTGGGCATTTAGTGCTATAAATTTCCCTCTACACACTGCTTTGAATGTGTCCCAGAGATTCTGGTATGTTGTGTCTTTGTTCTTATTGGTTTCAAAGAACATCTTTATTTCTGCCTTCATTTTGTTATGTATGCAGTAGTCACTCAGGAGCAGGTTGTTCAGTTTCCATGTAATTGAGCAGTTTTGAGTGAGTTTCTTAATCCTGAGTTCTAGTTTGATTGCATTGTGGTCTGAGAGACAGTTTGTTATAATTTCTGTTCTTTTACATTTGCTGAGGAGTGCTTTACTTCCAACTATGTGGTCAATTTTGGAATAGGTGTGGTGTGGTGCTGAAAAAATGTATCTTCTGTTGATTTGGGGTGGAGAGTTCTGTAGATGTCTATTAGGTCTGCTTGGTGCAGAGCTGAGTTCAATTCCTGGGTATCCTTGTTAACTTTCTGTCTCGTTGATGTGTCTAATGTTGACAGTGGGGTGTTAAAGTCTCCCATTATTATTGTGTGGGGGTCTAAGTCTCTTTGTAGGTCACTCAGGACTTGCTTTATGAATCTGAGTGTTCCTGTATTGGGGGCATATATATTTAGGATAGTTAGCTCTTCTTGTTGAATTGATCCCTTTACCATTATGTAATGGCCTTCTTTGTCTCTTTTGATCTTTGTTGGTTTAAAGTGTGTTTTATCAGAGACTAGGATTGTAACCCCTGCCTTTTTTGTTTTCCGTTTCCTTCGTAGAAAATATTCCTCCATCCCTTTATTTTGAGAGTGTGTGTCTCTGCACGTGAGATGGGTTTCCTGAATACAGCACACTGATGGGTCTTGAGTCTTTATCCAATTTGCCAGTCTGTGTCTTTTAATTGGAGCATTTAGCCCATTTACATTTAAAGTTAATATTGTTATGTGTGAATTTGGTCCTGTCATTGTGGTGTTAGTTGGTTATTTTGCTTGTTAGTTGATGCAGTTTCTTCCTAGCCTTGATGGTCTTTACATTTTGGCATGTTTTTGCAGTGGCTGGTACCGGTTGTTCCTTTCCATGTTTAGTGCTTCCTTCAGGAGCTCTTTTAGGGCAGGCCTGGTGGTGACAAAATCTCTCAGCATTTGCTTGTCTGAAGTATTTTATTTCTCCTTCACTTATGAAGCTTAGTTTGGCTGGATATGACATTCTGGGTTGAAAATTCTTTTTTTTAAGAATGTTAAATATTGGCCCCCACTCTCTTCTGGCTTGTAGAGTTTCTGCCGAGAGATCCGCTGTTAGTCTGATGGGCTTCCCTTTGTGGGTAACCCGACCTTTCTCTCTGGCTGCCCTTAACATTTTTTTCCTTCATTTCAACTTTGGTGAATCTGACAATTATGTGTCTTGGAGTTGCTTTTCTCAAGAAGTATCTTTGTGGCATTTTCTATATTTCCTGAATCTAAATGTTGGCCTGCCTTGCTAGATTGGGGAAGTTCTCCTGGATAATATCCTGCAGAGTGTTTTCCAACTTGGTTCCATTCTCCCCGTCACTTTCAGGTACACCAATCAGACATAGATTTGGTCTTTTCACATAGTCGCATATTTCTTGGAGGCTTTGTTTGTTTATTTTTATTCTTTTTTCTCTAAACTTCCCTTCTGGCTTCATTTCATTCATTTCGTCTTCCATCACTGATACCCTTTCTTCCAGTTGATCGCATCGGCTCCTGAGGCTTCTGCATTCTTCACGTAGTTCTCGAGCCTTGGCTTTCAGTTCCATCAGCTCCTTTGAGGACTTCTCTGCATTGGTTATTCTAGTTATCTATTCATCTAATTTTTTTTCAAAGTTTTTAACTTCTTTGCCATTGGTTTGAATTTCATCCTGTAGCTCAGAGTAGTTTGATCGTCTGAAGCCTTCTTCTCTCAACTTGTCAAAGTCATTCTCCGTCCAGCTTTGTTCCATTGCTGGTGAGGAGCTGCATTCCTTTGGAGGAGGAGAGGTGCTCTGCTTTTTATAATTTCCAGTTTTTCTGCTCTGTTTTTTCCCCATCTTTGTGGTTTTATCTACTTTTGGTTTTTGATGATGGTGACGTACAGATGGGTTTTTGGTGTGGATGTCCTTTCTGTTTGTTAGTTTTCCTTCTAACAGACAGGACCCTCAGCTGCAGTTCTGTTGGAGTTTGCTAGAGGTCCACTCCAGACCTTGTTTGCCTGGGTATCCGCAGCGGTGTCTGCAGAACAGCGGTGGCTGTAGAACAGCGGATATTGGTGACCCGCAAATGCTGCTGCCTGATCGTTCCTCTGGAAGTTTTGTCTCAGAGGAGTACCCGGCCATGTGAGGTGTCAGTCTGCCCCAACTGGGAGTGCCTCCCAGTTAGGCTGCTCAGGGGTGAGGGACCCACTTGAAGAGGCAGTTTGCCCATTCTCAGATCTCCAGCTGTGTGCTGGGAGAACCACCACTCTCTTTACACCTGTCAGACAGGGACATTTAAGTCTGCAGAGGTTACTGCTGTCTTTTTGTTTGTCTGTGCCCTGCCCCCAGAAGTGGAGCCTACAGAGGCAGGAAGGCCTCTTTCAGCTGTGGTGGGCTCCACCCGAGCTGTAGACTGGAGCTGTTCCTATTCGGCCATCTTGGCTCCACCCCCAAATACACTTTATTTCTTTCTCTTGCCTGATGGCCCTGTCCAGAACTTCCAACACTATGTTGAATAGGAGTGGTGAGTGAGGGCACCCTTGTCTTGTGCCAGTTTTCAAAGGGAATGCTTCCAGTTTTTGCCTATTCAGTATGATATTGACTGTGGGTTTGTCATAAATAGCTCTTATTATTTTGAGATATGTTCCATCAATACCTAGTTTATTTAGAGTTTTTAGCATGAAGGGCTCTTGAATTTTGTCGAAGGCCTTTTCTGCATCTATTGAGATAATCATGTGTTTTTTGTTGTTGGTTTTGTTTATGTGATGGATTATGTTTACTGATTTGCATATGTTGAACTGGCCTTGCATCCCAGGCATGAAGCCCACTTGATCATGGTGTATAAGCTTTTTGATGTGCTGCTGGATTCAGTTTGCCAGTATTTTACTGAGGATTTTCACATCAGTGTTCATAAGGGATATTGATCTAAAATTCTCTTTTTTTGTTATGTCTCCGCCAGGATTTGGTATCAGATGATGATGGCCTCATAAAATGAGTTAGGGAGGAATCCCTCTTTTTCTATTGATTGGAATAGTTTCAGAAGGAATCGTACCAGCTCCTCTTTGTATCTCTGGTTGAATTTGGCTGTGAATCCTTCTGGTCCTGGACTTTTTTGGTTAGTAGCCTATTAATTTTTGCCTCAATTTCAGAGCCTGTTATTGGCCTATTCAGAGATTCCACTTCTTCCCGGTTTAGTCTTGGGAGGATGTATGTGTCCAGGAATTTATCAGTTTCTTCTAGATTTTGTAGTTTATTTGCATAGAGGTGTTTATAGTATTATCTGATGGTAGTTTGTATTTCTGTGGGATCGGTGGTGATATCCCCTTTATCAATTTTTATTGCATCCATTTGATTCTTCTCTCTTTTATTCTTTATTAATCTTGCTAGCAGTCTATCAGTTTTGTTGATCTTTTCAAAAAACCAGCTCCTGGATTCATTGATTTTTTGAAGGATTTTTGTGTCTCTATCTCTTTCAGTTCTGCTCTGACCTTAGTTATTTCTTGCCTTCTGCTAGCTTTCGAATCTGTTTGCTATTGCTTCTCTATTTCTTTTAATTGTGATGTTAGGGTGTCAATTTTATATCTTTCCTGCTTTCTCTTGTGGGCATTTAGTGCTAAAAATTTCCCTCTACACACTGCTTTAAATATGTCCCAGAGATCCTGGTATGTTGTGTCTTTGTTCTCATTGGTTTCAAAGAACGTCTTTATTTCTACCTTCATTTCATTATTTACCCAGTAGTCATTCAGGAGCAGGTTGTTCAGTTTCCATGTAGTTGTGTGGTTTTGAGTGAGTTTCTTAATCCTGAGTTCTAATTTGATTGCACTGTGGTCTGAGAGACAGTTTGTTGTGATTTCTGTTTGTTGAGATTTGCTAAGGAGTACTTTACTTCCACTTATGTGGTCAATTTTAGAATAAAAGCAATGTGGTGCTGAGAATAATGTATATTCTATTGGTTTGGGGTGGAGCGTTCTGTAGATGTCTGTTAGGTCTGCCTGTTGCAGAGCTGAGTTCAGGTCCTGGATATCCTTATTAACCTTCTGTCTCATTGATCTCTCTAATATTGACAGTGGGGTGTTAAAGTCTCCCATTATTATTGTGTGGGAGTCTAAGTCTCTATGTATGTCTCTAAGGACTTGCTTTATGAATCTGGATGCTCCTGTGTTGGGTGCATATATATTTAGGATGGTTAGCTCTTCTTGTTGAATTGATCCCTTTACCATTATGTAATGGCCTTCTTTGTCTCTTTTGATCTTTGTTGGTTTTAAGTGTGTTTTATCAGAGACTAGAATTGCAACCTGTGCTTTTTCTTGCTTTCCATTTGCTTGGTAGATCTTCCTCCCTCCCTTTATTTGGAGCCTATATGCATCTTTGCATGTGAGATGGGTCTCCTGAATACAGCACACTTATGGGTTTTGACTCTTTATCCAACATGCCACTCTGTGTCTTTTAATTGGGGTATTTAGCCTATTTACACTTAAGGTTAATATTATTATGCTTGAATTTGATCCCGTCATTATGATGTTCACTGGTTATTTTGCCCGTTAGTTGATGCAGTTTCTTCATAGCATCGATGGTCTTTACAATTTGGCACATTGTTGCAGTGGCTGGTACCAGTTTTTTCTTTCCATGTTTCATGCTTCCTTCAGGAGCTCTTATAAGGCAGGCCTGATGGTGACAAAATCTCTCAGCATTTGCTTGTCTGTACAGGATTTTATTTCTCCTTCACTTATGAAGCTTAGTTTGGCTGGATATGAAATTCTGGGTAGAAAATTTCTTTCTTTAACAATGTTGAATATTGGCCCCTACTCTCTTCTGGATTGTAGAGTTTCTGCCAAGAGATCCGCTGTTAGTCTGATCAGCTTCGCTTTCTGGGTAACTCAACCTTTCTCTCTGGCTGCCCTTAACACTTTTCCCTTAATTTCGACCTTGGTGAATATAACAGTTATGTGTCTTGGGGTTGCTTTTCTCAAGGAGTATCTTTGTGGCATTCTCTGTATTTCCTGAATTTGAATGTTGGCCTTCCTTGCTAGGTTGGGGAAGTTCTCCTGGATAATATCCTGAAGAGTGTTTTCCAACTTGGTTCCCTTCTCCCCATCACTTTCAGGTTCACCAATCAGACGCAGATTTGGTCTTTTCACATAGTCCCTTATTTCTTGGAGGCTTTGTTCATTTCTTTTTACTCTTTTTTGTCTAACCTTGTCTTCTTGCCTTATTTCATTAATTTGATCTTCAATCACTGATACCCTTTCTTCCACTTGATCGAATCTGCTGTTGAAGCTTGTGCATGTGTCCTGAAGTTCTTCTGCCATGGTTTTCAGCTCCATCAGGTCATTGAAGGTCTTCTCTGCACTGTTTATTCTAGTTAGCCATTCATCTAATCTTTTTTCAATGTTTTTAGCTTCCTTGCAATGGTTTCAAACATCCTCAATTAGCTCAGAGAAGTTTGTTATTTCTACACTTCTGAAGCCTACTTCTGTCAGCTCATCAAAGTCATTTTCTGTCCAGCTTTGTTCCATTGCTGGTGAGGAGCTGTGATCCTTTGGAGGAGAAGAGGTACTCTGATTTTTAGAATTTTCAGCTTTTCTGTCCTGGTTTCTTCCCATCTTTGTGGTTTTATCTATCTTTGGTCTTTGATGTTGGTGACCTACAGATGGCATTTTGGTGTAGATGATCTTTTTGTTGATGTTGATGCTATTTCTTTCTGTTTGTTAGTTTTCCTTCTAACAGATCGCTCAGCTGCAGGTCTGTTGGAGTTTGCTGGAGTTCTACTCCAGACCCTGTTTGCCTGGGTATCACCAGCAGAGGCTGCAGAACAGCAAATATTGCTGCCTGATCCTTCCTCTGGAAGCTTTATACCAGAGAGGCAGCTGCCTATATGAGGTGTCTGTCAGCCTCTACTGGGAGATATCTCCCAGTTAGGCTATGCAGAGGTCAGGGACCCACTTAAGGAGGCAGTCTGTCCGTTCTCAGAGCTAAACCGCCATGCTGGGAGAACCACTGCTCTCTTCATAGCTGTCCGACAGGGTCATTTATGCCTGCCAAAGTTGTCTGCTGCCTTTTGTTCAGCTGTGCCCTGCCCAAGAGATGGAGTCTAGAGGCAGTAGCCCTTGTTAAGCTCAGTGAGCTCCGCCCAGTTCGAGATTCTTGGCCACTTTATTTATCTACTGAAGCCTCAGCAATGGTGGACGCCCCTCCCCCAGCCAGGCTGCCACCTCACAGATTGATCTCAGACTACTGCACTAGCAGTGAGCAAGGCTTCATGGGCATGGGACCCACTGAGCCAGGCGTGGGAGAGAATCAATTTTCTGCTGGTTGCTAAGACCTTGGGAAAAGTGCAGTATTTGGGCGGGGAGTGCCCCATTTTTCCAGGTAGTCTGTCATGGTTTCCCTTGGCTAGGAAAGGGAAATCCCCTGACTCCTTGCACTTCACGGGTGAGGCGACACCCCACCCTGCTTCAGCTTGCCCCCTGTGGGCTGCACCGACTGTCCAACCAGTCCCAATGAGATGAACCAGGTACTTCAGTTGGAAATGCAGAAATCATCCATCTTCTGCATCAGTTACGCTGGGAGCTGCAGACCGGAGCTGCTCCTATTCGGCCATCTTGGTTAGGTGAAAATGGTAGCTTCTTAATGTGTCATTAAAGTGTACATCTGTGGACTTCTTAAAAATTGATGATTATTTTACCTTCTAAGGTCAAACCTGTACTTCTGTTCCAGGGGAAATATGATAATATACATATGCTTTCTGTTGAGATTGGACCATTTACTGTAGGCCTTAATGATACATTCATAACTGAATGCTTCAAATTAGGTTAAAGCCCTAGTTAATTTATAATGAAGGCTTTCAGTGTTTAATATTTTTAATATAAGTGACTTTAAATGTCCTTAATATGGGTTAAATTTACCTAATTTCAGATAACAGATATGTGTTCACTTATGTTCATAACCCATGATTTAAGCATGTCTTATAAGAGAGCTTCATTCATTCATTCATTCATTCAACAAGCATTCTTGTTAGCCTAACAAGTGCCAAGTATTATAACAGGTACTACATAGAATACCTCGAGGAATAAGATAAAATTCTTTCCCTCAGGTATATTTCAAATTCTACTAGAGAGGTATTTTTAAAAGTAAATAACTAAAACACAGGTAGAATCTCTAATTGAGGCACGTAAACCATTTTATGTGAATCCCAAACAACATGGAACAAAGTTGATTTTGTTGTAGGGAATGAGGAGGTCAGCATGCATTTCCTGAGGCAGGAACATTTGCCTAGTGGCTTGAAAGAATAGTAGGAGTTGAGCAAGCAGGTCAAAGGGGACAGACTGTTCAGGCCAAGGTTCTAATATGCCCACGGACAGAGGCATGGAAGATCATGAAGGATTTTGGAAATCATAAAATATGTATAACAGAATAATAGAAGCCAGGTCTCAGAAGGTTAACAGGGACCACATTCAGTGGTAGTTTGACTTTATTTTCTTTTTTCAAAAATTATATCTATTAGGTCTGCTTGTTGCAGAGCTGAGTTCGGGTCCTGGATATCCTTGTTAACCTTCTGTCTCATTGATCTGTCTAATATTGACAGTGGGGTGTTAAAGTCTCCCATTATTGTTGTGTGGGAGTCTAAGTCTCCTTGTAGGTCTCTAAGGACTTGCTTTATGAATCTGGGTGCTCCTGTATTGGGTGCATATATATTTAGGATATATTTAGCGTTTTGGCTTCTGGCTTTATCACATGAATCCCCACTTAATATCTTTAAAGACTATTTCTTTAAAACACACACAGAAAACAATTATAACAATAAGATCTCAGTAATTCCAAAATGTATCATTATGAAATATATGAATACATATATGGTTAAATAATGTTATATTTATAAATACATTTAAATTTTAACTATATATATTTAATTTAACATAGATAGATAGATGGATAGGGCCTCACTCTATTACCCAGGCTGGAGTGTAGTGGCATGATCAAAGCTCACTGTAGCCTCAAACTCCTGGGCTCAATCAATCCTCCCACCTCAGCCTCCCAAGTAACTAGGACTACAGCAACATGCTGCTACTCCTGGCTACATTTATTTTGTTGTAAAGAAAGGGTCTTGTTGTGTTGCCCAGGCTGGTCTTGAACTTCTGGCCCCAAGTCATCCTCCTTCCTAGGTCTCCCAAAGTACTAGGATTATAGGTGTGAGCCACCACACCCAGACTGATTTTATTTTCTGTACAATAAGAGGGAAGTGTGACTCTGTAGCAAAACTGAAGAATGATTGTCCTTTGTAGCTCACATACACATAGTCAACACATATACACAAGCAGATTGGGAAAGAGAAAGACAGAAAGAGAGACACAGAAAGAGAGAGTGAGAGAGACAAAAAAGAGAGAAAGAGAATTAATGATAAGTTCTGGAATTACTGAGATCTTATTGTTATAATTGTTTTATGTGTGTGTTTTAAAGAAATAGTCATTAAAGATATTAAGTGGGGATTCATGTGATAAAACCAGAAGCCAGAACACTAATTCTTTTTAATATTCTTTCAATTTATTAGAAATATCATTGACGATGTTTGTTGATATTCCACATATTTGTGCATCTTCATTCATTAGTTTTATCTGGGAGTATTAATCATTTTATGAAGAAAGAAAATATAGATTGTGCTATATAACTTCCGGCTATCTTCATGGCCTAGTCATCTAAAGAATGGAGAGGACGAGGTCAGGAGACACTCTTCAGAGTAGGCAACTTTCTCTGGAATTCATTTGTTTAAATCCATCTTTTAAAAGACTTATGTATATATAAGTTTTATAATCTGTGTAATATTGCTTTCATTCACAATGTAGCATTTCATCATCACATATTTTATTTTCATTTTAATCTAGAAACTGTCTTTAATTTCCACCTCTATGTCACTCTAAAATCTAATCTACTGGAACTAGAATCTAAAATAATATGCAGTCAATACAAATTTCTCTTAAAAATGTAACGTTACATTTCATGCATTTTGCTATTAAAGAGTAAGGGGATGTAAGCAAAATATGTCTCCAATTTTTTTATAATTCTCAAAGTCTTCCATTTCCAATGTGCACTCTATCTGAAGTCAGAAGTTAACATTATAATATGCTAGATTTGTATGATTTTAAACACAGACACACACAAAAACTAATTTGATTCATTTACTTACAGAAAGCCATATCTTGGAAGATGTCAACAAGTGTATCATAGCCTTAAGAGACCAGGATGCTGATAATTTAGACCGTGCTGCGGGTGCTATCAGAGGCCGGGCAGCAAGAGTTGCTCACATCGTCACGGGTGAAATGGACAGTTACGAGCCAGGGGCTTACACGGAAGGTGTAATGAGAAATGTTAACTTCCTTACAAGTACTGGTAAGTCAGTTGCCAATAACAGCTGCACTATTTCTCTTATTTGAATCTACATAGCTACGAATATTCATACATGTGGGAAAGATTCTAGTCTGTGTTGCTTCTTTTGACATACATTGCTATACAGTGCTTGCACACTTTGGTTATGCAATTTGAAATTTATCTCTGAGAAGTAAATATATTCATTGGTGAAAAGAGGTCTTCTATAAATATATGCATTATATAAATTACCCACAGGCCTTAGTCAGAAACCACTTAGAATGTTTATTAATGCCTTATCTATTAGGAGATATAATTAGGCTGATATGGTATTAAGTATGTGATAATCACCAAACCCTCTGTTAACTGTATCATTGATATCCCTAAGTTTTTGTTTATATTACTTAAACACAGCAAGTCTGTCCTATGTTTCCAGAGAAATGCTCTTACCTTCATTTGCAGTCTGTTTGCAAAACAGCAATTTGTTCTTGCACATAATCTTCTTTGATTGCATAAGAAATATGGAACCAGGATTTTGTGTTGGTTGCAGCACTCAAGTTGGTATTTTCGAAAAATCAGCCAGCAAATGCTTAGTTCTTGAATCTCTCAGTAAAATGGCATTTTAACACTATTGTTAACCTTTCTCCAAGAAGCTTACAGAAGTGTCTGAATTCATATGGATTCAAAAACAATGAGGACAATCGACTATTTTTATAAGTCATGATAGCAGAACTCCTTCCTGGGAAAACCCGTTGTGAATTTGTGAAATCCTCAGGTTAGATTTTTTACTATTGCCTCCTAACACCAGGGTGATGGTGCATCTGTGATTCCTAAAATATTTGAAATTCCAACCTTAAGTCATTGATCCTAGAGAATCATTTTTCATGTTATGCATATGGAATATGAAATTTGATATGCACATTGTTTAGCCAAAAGAGTAGAAGGGACAAGGATGAGTCATTTTTTAAATTTTTCTTTTATATTTGAAGCCACTCCTTGAAATGAATTAAGAGAAACAAACCAACAGTTGAATAACATTCACTAGAGACTAGGTCTGAAGCGCTATGCTGCAAGGCAAGCTTAGCAAGGTTTGCAGGGAATTGATGATCAGTTTTGCCGTTTTTCTAGCAAGTTGATAAACAAAACCATTGATGAATCTTGGTATGTAGTTTTCTTATTATCTCTTTGAAATATTTCTAAAATAATGCAATGCTAACAATGTGGTAAGGAAAGATAAAACTCTTGATATTATTAAATTTATATTTCTATATCCATTCCTCAAAGTCACCGGTATCAATAGGGCACATAGTAGTTGCTTTTTTAATAAGTTGTGGCAATATGTTTACTTGTTTAAAAGATGATTGTGCTCTGGTCATTCAGTATCTCTTCCCTAACTAAATTTAAGCACTCCTTTCATGTTGGTCAAAATCAAGTACAGAGTTATCTGTGTCCCTGATTTTTTTCTACCTTCTGAGAATAGAATGTAAGTAAAAGAAGAATGTTCTAGATCCCTGAGGAATCGCCACACTGACTTCCACAATGGTTGAACTAGTTTACAGTCCCACCAACAGTGTAAAAGTGTTCCTATTTCTCCACATCCTCTCCAGCACCTGTTGTTTCCTGATTTTTTTAATGATGGCCATTCTAACTGGTGTGAGATGGTATCTCACTGTGGTTTTGATTTGCATTTCTCTGATGGCCAGTGATGATGAGCATTTCTTCATGTGTTTTTTGGCTGCATAAATGTCTTCTTTTGAGAAGTGTCTGTTCATGTCCGTTGCCCACTTTTTGATGGGGTTGTTTGTTTTTTTCTTGTAAATATGTTTGAGTTCATTGTAGATTCTGGATATTAGCCCTTTGTCAGATGAGTAGGTTGCAAAAATTTTCTCCCATTCTGTAGGTTGCCTGTTCACTCTGATGGTAGTTTCTTTTGCTGTGCAGAAGCTCTTGAGTTTAATTAGATCCCATTTGTCAATTTTGGCTTTTGTTGCCATTGGTTTTGGTGTTTTAGACATGAAGTCCTTGCCCACGCCTATGTCCTGAATGGTATTGCCTAGGTTTTCTTGTAGGATTTTAATGGTTTTAGGTCTAACATTTAAGTCTTTAATCCATCTTGAATTAATTTTTGTATAAGGTGTAAGGAAGGGATCCAGTTTCAGCTTTCTACATATGGCTAGCCAGTTTTCCCAGCACCATTTATTAAATAGGGAATCCTTTCCCCATTTCTTGTTTTTGTCAGGTTCGTCAAAGATCAGATAGTTGTAGATATGCGGCATCATTTCTGAGGGCTCTGTTCTGTTCCATTGATCTATGTCTCTGTTGTGGTACCAGTACTATGCTGTTTTGGTTACTGTAGCCTTGCAGTATAGTTTGAAGTCAGGTAGGGTGATGCCTCCAGCTTTGTTCTTTTGGCTTAGGATTGACTTGGCGATGCGGGCTCTTTTTTGGTTCCATATGAACTTTAAAGTAGTTTTTTCCAATTCTGTGAAGAAAGTCATTGGTAGCTTGATGGGGATGGCATTGAATCTATAAATTACCTTGGGCAGTATGGCCATTTTCATGATATTGATTCTTCCTACCCATGAGCATGGAATGTTCTTCCATTTATTTGTATCCTCTTTGATTTCATTGAGCAGTGGTTTGTAGTTCTCCTTGAAGAGGTCCTTTACATCCCTTGTAAGTTGGATTCCTAGGTATTTTATTCTCTTTGAAGCAATTGTGAATGGGAGTTCACTCATGATTTGGCTCTCTGTTTGTCTGTTATTGGTGTACAGGACCTAGAAATACCATTTGACCCAGCCATCCCATTACTGGGTGTATACCCAAAGGACTATAAATCATGGTGCTATAAAGACACATGCACACGTATGTTTATTGCGGCACTATTCACAATAGCAAAGAGTTGGAACCAACCCAAATGTCCAACAACGATAGACTGGATTAAGAAAATGTGGCACATATACACCATGGAATACTATGCAGCCATAAAAAAGGATGAGTTCATATCCTTTGTAGGGACATGGATGAAACTGGAAAACATCATTCTCAGTAAACTATCGCAAGGACAAAAAACCAAACACTGCATGTTCTCACTCATAGGTGGGAATTCAACAATGAGAACTCATGGACACAGGAAGGGGAACATCACACTCCGGGGACTGTTTTGGGGTTGGGGGAGGGGGGAGGGACAGCATTAGGAGATATACCTAATGGTAAATGACGAGTTAATGGGTGCAGGAAATCAACGTGGCACATGGATACATATGTAACAAACCTGCACATTGTGCACATGTACCCTAAAACCTAAAGTATAAAAAAAAAAAAAAAAAAAATATGTATACCTTTTGACCAGGTAAAAAAAAAAAAAAAAAAAAGAAAAGAAGAATGTAACAGGGGTTATTTTTTTAGACAAAAATTTCCTATCAGGAATTGATTTGGTAAAATCTAGGAGGACTAATATTTTGCCTCTGTCTCAGTTTTATAATAATGTTAGTCTTGTGAGCATTCTTTATGATCATAATTCTGTTTGAGGTACCAGGTTTACAGTTTTATGCCACTGTTCACAATCACTCTGAAATCAGAAAATAATGAAACAAAGTTATTTACACACTTAATTGCAAGTTTATTAATACCTCTTTGATTTATAATAACCTTTCTAGATAGCTAATCCATATGGCTACATTATCACATTCAGAAGAGAAAAAATCTTCGAATTAGTTGTATATAATTTTAATTAAAATTCTCTAGATAAATTATGCCCTACATCCCAAATATAATGAATATAAAATAATCCTGGGTTATTGTGTATAAACAGCATCTTATTATTAGTGTAACAGTAGAGTTTATGACGTCCCAATTTTGTTATTTTAGTTACTCAGAAAAATTTTGGTGTATCTTTGAAAAAACTTTCCATTTTTGTTTATGTCTAATTCCAAACTATTCTCCAAATAGCCTTCCTTGAAATTTATGAAAAGCATGCCTCACTAAGAGGAATTCTGAGCAATAAATTAGATGAGAAAGCTAATTAGATCAGTTTGATCTTAACCAAAGCTGAAAAATGTGAAAATTTTCTTTCCCATGGAGACATTGTCTATGAAAGACACTTCCCACTACTCTATCCTCCAGAATTTACTAGCAGGAGATGTTCATCTTTGTTTGCATCTGCTTCACATCTTGGACTTATTATTTATAAATAATTACCAAATTAAATAATTGGAAATATCATGTTTTGTGTTATGAGGCCTTAATAGTTTACTTTTTAGCAAGTGAACAGTAATATCTGTGGACTGTCTTTCTCTGTGTTTCCTTTTCTTTTATACAGTCTTCAGGATTTAACCCTGCTTTCTGAAAATGACTTAATGAGGAGCTATAGTGAATTGTTGTTTATTACCAAGACTTTTCCATGTTTGCAAAGTTTGCCTTAAAGTATTGTCATAAATGATAAAATATAAGCCATACTTATCTAAATCACAAAGAATGTTTTTAGAACATAGCACCTTTGATTTTAATCAGACTTTGTAGCTCATTAGTACATTTTCAAAATTTGATGATCTTCTAAGTGTTTTCTCAGCATTAAGAAGCAGGGCTGACCTATTATATCTCAGGAATTTATATTGTTCACAGACTCTAGTGAAATGTAGTCAACATCTGGTCAACATCTGGAATGCTACATTTCACCCAGACAGAAGCATAATATTGTAATCTTCATGTGAAATTCTTTATTCCACCCCATTCATCCCTGTTACTAAGCTCCTCCTCCTGTCAGGAATTCTTAATAGAGAATATAGAATATATTAGCTTTTAAAATAAATAATAAACCTTCTGGACTGTATTGTGAAGGCTTAAAAATTACACTCTTAGTGTCAACTTCAGTTCTTTTGTACTACGTTGGGGAAAAACCTAAACTGGAAGTGGACTGACATAGGACATTTTTGTGTGATTTACGAACGCTGTAAAATTCAGGAATCAGCAGGCCCCAGAGCAGCTGTTGCAAACCTCCAACCCCCCCACCTAGTTTTACTGTTAGCCAGGCTCATGGACCAAAACAGAACAGGCACATAAATGAATCTGACCAAGATGTCCTGGTGGCATCCACTGTTGGCAACTGGCAGTGATGGCAAATATAGGTTCATTCATCAAGTATCTGATGAGGCCAAGACTGGAAAGTGTGTATCCAGAATTCCCTCCTTCTTAGAATGAACAAGTGCCATATAGTTACATTTTTTTTGTCTCAAAGGCAAATGAGACAGTTGACAGAAATTTTGAGCCAATACATTTTTCTACAATTTTGTTGTAAATTGTTTACTCCGGTTTAAGCAACAGATAGAGTTTTAAGATGTATTTCATTTAAAACTTAGTTTGAAAAAACTTTAATAGCAGTTGGTAACCCCTATCAATTCTCTTTCATTTAATATAGTTTACATATATACATCTTGCATTGTGTAGCTTGATTAAAACATGCTACTTTTTTTTTTTTTTTTTTTTTTTTGCATTGCAGCTCTGTCCTACAACCTTAAATAGTTATAAAAAGCAAAGGTTTTAGTTCTAGCAGTCCTTACCCTCTGCAGTCCAGCAGTGTTTGAAAATTCGTAGTCTACATACTAGGTATGACTCAAAGAATTTTTATGTGGCCAGTGGAGTTTTGACCAACATAATTTTCACGGGAATGGGCTGGAGCTTAGTGATGCCCTCTTTTTCACTGAGCCTTGGCCATGGTCTCCACCGTGCCATAGTCTCTTCCACTCTCTCTCATTATAGCCCCAGTCTTCTTCACTCCATTTACCTTCTTGAACTCTGGAGGAATTTGATTTCACCTAAAATTTTATTTCTAACTTTTTTTTTTTTCCTGATGTGGGCCAAAAGGCACCTTCCACAACACTTAAGTTAATACTTCCACAATGGCGGGGACATGCCAAGATTATTAACTGCCATCACTCTCTTTTTAAATATCTCTCCCCCCTGTTTCTCACATCAAATTCTATGCATGTTTCAAGAAAAAGCTTATATTCATGTCCTCTAGAAACCTTTGGCAATAACGAATTCTTTCTGTTCTCGTGCACTGTAGCTCTTAAAGGACATGCCATGCAATTACGTCATCTCAGACAAGTATATGCTCTTGATGAACTCCTCAGTTATACTGTCATAAAAATGGCTTTTCTGGGCCAGGTGTGGTGGCTCACACCTGTAATCCCAGCACTTTTGGAGGCCAAGGCGGGTGGATCATGAGGTCAGGAGTTCAAGACCAGTCTGGCCAACATGGTGAAACCCCGTCTCTAGAAAAAATACAAAAAAATTAGATGGATGTTGTAGCACATGCCTGTAATTCCAGCTACTTGGGAGGCTGAGGCAGAAGAATTGCTTGAACCCAGGAGGCAGAGGTTACAGTGAGCCGAGATCCTGCCACTGCACTCCAGCAGGGGTGACAGAGCGAGACTCCATCAAAAAAAAAAAAAAAAAAAAAAAAAAAAGAAAAGGTTTTTCTTTCAAAATGGAATATGAGCTACAGGAGAAAAAGACACTCATGTTATTTCTCTTTGAATTTCTCCCAGGGCCTACCATTGTGTCGTGTGTTAGAATTAAAAAGAAAAAAAAAATTAAAACCCAAAATGAAATCTCTTGAATTGAGCTTCTAAGGCTTTGCTAATTCTATCCCTGCAGTTGGAATGATTGCCTTTTCTTCTCTACTGCCCTCTTAAAGTATGATCATTCTAAACACTTTCTCAAATGTCACCACTTTTGCAAAGGAGCTTTTGATTCCCTTTCAGTTAGAATTAATTGCTCCATTATCTGTATTACTATGAGTTTGTCCTCTAGTTAATGTTTATTTCACTTTGCCTTTGATCATAATCAGCCATTTACATACAAGTTTCTCCCACTAGATTGTAATGTCCTTAAAGACAGACACCACACTTTCTTTATTTTTATTTTCCCCGGTAGCATCTACACATAGTAGAGGGGCCCAATGATCAATGATCACCAAGTCCTTCTCCAAAATTTAAATTTAAAATGTACTGCAAGATTACACTGTGATACAGTCTAGTTAAGCAGGAGAATAGGTTGTCATCCCAATTCGGGAGGAAAACAACCCCTCGAAATAGTGGGCTGTGTCAAAGGATGGGGCAGAGAAAAGATTAAGAAAGTGATTCATTACTGTCCAGAGTTAGATCTTAGCCACTTCCAGAAAACTTGGGGTCAGATTTTTAAAAGGTTCTTTGGCAAGCTTTTGAACAATAGGTCATGAATATTGTGTATTCAATCACTTACAAGAACCATCACTGAACTACGTCTGTTGAAAGATTCGACTGAACCTAATTTCACTAATGCTTCCAGCAAATCCCTATAAGGGGTAGTAACTGTGCTTTCACATTTGGGAACCATTGTTGGCGAATTTCCTCCCCTTTTAGCAGTCTGAACAGGCTTTCAAATTATAACCTTTCTGCCTTTTGGATTAAACGTTAATATAACTCTTTTTTTTTTTTTTAACACAATTAGAGAGCATTAACAAGAGGTTTCTGTCTGCAGATCACTTGGCTAACCTGGATAACTGTGTGTCTTCGTGTTGATAATTCTAAAGTTGGAAATTAAATTACAACTCAGCCTCTCTAAAGAAGAGTAAGATCTCATGACTGTGGAAGTGCTTCTATTCCCATAGGAGTGTGGCACCTTAGGTAACATTATGAGTTGAAGAAAGTAGCTATTAGAACTTCTGAGTGGAAAAACCTATTTTCTGTCCAAGGAAAACTGGATTTATATAGGACCCAGATCTAGTTAAGAGACTAAGGATCCAGTTAAAGAACTAAAATAAGAATGGCAAGATTCTTATCTTGCCATTTTAAGTAAATGAACAAACAAACTTGTCAGAAAAAAGAAAGTGCTATAAAAACTGCAATCTTCAATATGTATCGTGTGATGCAAAATCTTTTCTGACCTTTTTGAAATGGTACATGAAGTAATCTAAAGTGACACTCTTGGTATAGCCTTATTTTTTAAAAAATAATATATTCTGACACATTGGTAGAAATTTTATTGTTAAACGAGAAATAATATAAAGAGCTTAAGAGTGGATATTAAAGAATCATAAAGAGGGGTTGAAATACTGCCATATCTGAAAAATGTAAAATATGTAACTGATGTGGTTTGGCTGTGTCCCCACCCAAATCTCATTTTGAACTGTAATTCCCGTAATCCTCATGTGTCGAGGGAGGGACCCAGTGGGAGGTAATTGAATCATAGGGGTGGCTTCCCCTATGCTGTTCTTGTGACAGTGAGTGAGTTCTCACAAAATCTGATGGTTTTATAAGCATCTAGCGTTTCCCTTTCGGGCACTCATTCTCTCTCCTGTCTCCCTGTGAAGAGGTGCCTTCTGCCATGTTTGTAAGTTTCCTGAGGCCTCCCCAGCTATGTGGAACTATGAGTAAATTAAACCTCTTTTCTTTATAAATTAGCCAGTCTCAGGTATTTCTTCATATCAGTGTGAGACCAGTATGAGAACAGACTAATACAGTAACTTTGAGATTTTTGCTAAATGAAGGATGGGTTAAGGACAGTGGAGATAAATTGGCATGGGCTGAAAGGAAGGGAGAATTGGAAGATGAACCAGAGAATGGGAACATACTGTGTGGTTATTCACCATTGCAAAGATGTTCCAGAGGTCTTGTGTCTTCTGTAACTCTAGAACGCCTGTGACCAGCCTCATGTGGATCTTCTCCAGGGAAACAAGATATCATCTAGAAAGAGAAAGAGGTCACATCTTTCATTCTGATCCTACTTTCCCGTATTTCTGTAAAATGACTATTCAGATTTACTCTATGGATCTTTATGTGCTGAAGGCAATAGAAAAATAATTTATGTTTAAAAAGATTAGACATGAAGTATTATTAGTTTTGGTTCTGGGTTGCAAACAACTGAAATTAAGAATGGCTAAATTGGGCAGAAAAACACAGGAAGACTGGAGAACAAGAAGAAAAAACTGGCAGACTGCAAGGGATACTTCATATAGGAACCACAGTTAAAGTCATCCCAAAGAATAGCTTTTTGAAGTACCATTCCAGCCCCCCTGAACATTTAATGCCACTAACGGTATCATACCATTATGACACTGGACCCCACAGCTGGTACATTTATTTGCTACCGCATTTCAGATAGTTCTGCCATTGGAATAAATCATAAAATATCCCTGCTTTTGCCTCACTTGCTTTAAACTCAACTTCCTGTGCCAGAAGCATTATCTTAGTAGAGTTTAAATCATGTGCCCACACGTTGGCTGCCAGCATGCATACGGCTGAGTACCTGGCCTTTGAGCTTCTTTGCAGACAGCGCTCTGCCTCACACTAAGACTCTTACACTGGCATATTCCCTGCATAATAAAGGGCTTTGAAGTCTGTTAGCAAAGGGGGAAGTTGGGGATGATGAGAAGCAGGAGAGGATGATTATCAATAAGGAAGCAAAAGGACCCAGAGAAAGGAAATTGAGGATTCATGCTGCCAGCTTAATTGGACATCACTGGGACAACGGAACTACTTGCATCCATATTACACAACCAAGAACATTGCCCTTCAGCAGCTTGTTGCAAAGCCAATTCTTTTAGATGGTTTATGAAACCTTTAAAACAAGCATAAAAGCCTTATTTATTTCTGGTAGATTTATTAAACAAGGTATTATGATACCACTCCAAATCTAGGTACATTCCAGGGAAGACATGCCATAGCAGAATATATGATGTGAATATGATTCTATGGCCAAGACACTAGCTTCATAAAATAATGTTTGTTTTGCTGTATGTGTAAAAACATAAAGGAGTCTATGAAGGTTTTCAAAAAAGGGGAAAATGAAGTCTTCAGTGATATACTGAGGTTTCTTTTTTCTTTAACTACAATGACAAAATTTAACAGGTCTCTATCCTAGTATTATTCAAATGTAGAGTGATACTGAATTGAACTTTATATTTTGTTTTAAATCCAGTGGAATGGTACTTTGACTTCACTAATTTTTAAGATTACTAAGTATGAGACATTCTTTGTAACAGCATAGACTAGTGTTTTCTAAGATCATAGTGTTTGAAGCTGGGCAGTGGTTCATACCTGTAATCCCAGCACTTTGGAAGGCTGAGGTGAGAGGACCGCTTGAACCCAAGTGTTCAAGATCAGCCTAGGCAACATAATGAGACCCAGTTCTACAAAAGAAAAATATAATAATTAAAAAATATTAGCCAGACATGGTGGTACACACCTGTAGTCCCAAATACTTTGGGAGGTTGAGGTGTGAGGATCACTTGAGCCCAGGAGTTTGAGGCTCCAGTGAGCTGTGAATGTGCCACTGCACTCTATCCTGGGGAACAGAGTGAGACCCTGTCTCTCAAAAAAATAAAATAGAATCATAATGTTTGCACAGCCACTGGGAAAAAAGGAGTGGCTGCTCAATGCCTGAAGGGATCAGAGGCTCTGCAGTTATCAAGCAGTCTTAGCTCCTTCCCAGCTACCTTGAGAGCTAAGGAGCTCAAGATCTGAAAGCTCCTCTCACTAACACACACCAATATGCCTCACCAGAGCTGTTAGGAGCTCTGTTCTAGACAGCTGTCTACTGGGTAATCCAACAGTTAAATCTCTTTGAAAGAGAATTACTGTAAAATGTTTTATAAACCATAACATAGTGTATGTTTTTAAAAATGTAGACAAGCTGGCAGAAGGCTTCTCTCTTTCATTTCATCTCAAAAATCAGATTGATGAAACGAATGAAACAACTCCCTTCAGTTGTTATAAGTATCTATTTCATGTATGAATAGCCCTTAGCTGCAAAGACAGCTAATTTTACTTTTTTAGGGGTCTTTATATATAGCCAGAAAAGTCTGGTTATATATTTATTGATGTGAGCTGATAACACTTTTATATACTCATCTGTAAAACTAAATTCGAGGTTCAAGGTCACTGAGGCTGGAGAATAAACCAAGATATTATGTCCCTTAGATTTTCTTTCCTCTAGTTTGGGAGAGAACATAAACCATGTGAATTCGAGTGTGTAAATCAGATTGCATTTCCCCTGGTGGTAAGTAATTGGTGCAGGCAGCAGAACTTAATTGACAATAGCTTTAGCCATTTCATCCCCACCCTCTTCCCAACTATGTCTTTCATGCCAATTTTTATGTGATTCCTCAGATGTAGTCCTGGTTGTGTGGGGGTGGTTACAATGGATATAATTATATTGCCACGTTTTCAAGACAAGAGCAAGTTTAGTGAATGAAGAATTAAGCATTTCTTAGGTGAGCAGTACCTACAGCTGTTGCTGAAATAAGGCATATTGCATTTATGCTATCAGACTTCACGGACGTAAAAGCAAATGCTGAAAGGGCATATTGTTGCTAAGAAAAACACAAATTAGCAGGCCAACATTTGCAAATGACAATGTTATCTACAAGCTTTATTAATAGATGTGAATATTCTATTCAATGAAATCAATTAATTGTTTATCATGCATGGGTAAATTCTATTTAGCTCTCTTTCACTTGGGAAAAAACTATATGTAACTAACCTGCACATTGTGCACATGTACCCTAAAAAAGTATAATAAAAAAAACAAAAAAACTACAAACAGTAGAAATCATAAGATCATCAATGAAGAAAGATTGCTTAACTAAAGGTGGAAAGGATATTTTAAAGATAGCCACAACTGGAAGAACAATTCTGAGAGCAGATCAAGTGGACATCGATCAGGTGTCCAGTTAACCAGCTCAGGGAGGATAGAAGTAGTTCGAATAAAGCCAAGGAGACTTCAGGCAGCTGGAAAGCGGTTTCCACTGTGTGCCAAGCCATGATTTCTGCTCACATATATTTTCACTTCACAAATCAAAATTTCTAGCTCATGGTAATTTACAGCTTCCTCTTTCATCAATTACAAAAGAAAGCATTACTGCTTAACTATACTACACAGCAGCCTAAGGACCTGGGAAGAGATTTCTTCTCCTGAAATGTATTAGTAACCCAGTGCTATCTTGCAAAATGTAATATATTCTGGTGATCATCCACCATTTAATTTTACTGTCTGCCAAAATCTGTAGCAGTTAAAGTTAAGTGAACAATTTATATTATAAAATTCCTCTGCTGATATAGGATTTTTAAAGGTATCATTTATTATAAACACTGCTGGCAGTATTTCTTTAAGATTCCAGATATTCTAAAGTCTAGTGTTGATTGTAGGTTATAGTGATTTAAGAAAGGTTATACACATTCCTTTACCACATGCCTCAAAACGCTTATGTAAAAAGAGGAATTAAAGTATGGATGTTGATAAAAAATGAAATTATTTTTGAGGGAAGAAGAAGTAAGTTAAAATATTGTACTTCTCTTGCCATCTCCCCTATGTTATTTATTTATATATCCTTTAATAGCTACTTCTGCTTGTAAATCAGTATCAATGTTTTTCCATTATTTGCATTTATTAATGTATTTGCCGTATCTCCACAACTACAATCAAATAACTTTGAGTCAAGGTACTAACAATGTTTTGTTTTGTCTTTTCCACCTATTTAGAAAGCTAACACAAAAGTAAACTGAAAAGATATAACTATGCAGTCCCAGTCTAACATCCCGTTAAAATAACAGTAAAGGAACACAAAAGGGAATAAACTCATAATGGCAAATGCATGGGTATAGGATTATCACAGGGAAAAAAAAAAGATACAGAAGATAGAAAGCAGCTGGAAACATGGAGCTAGATGAAAGAGAGCAGCAAAAGCCTCTATCTAAACTGTGCACAGGAGGGCTCTGCTAGGAGCTGTGAGTTTCTGCTTGACTGTTATTAGACTTCTTATCACAACACTGAGTTCTGCAAGGCAATGAAGCAATGGCTTCATGTTCATGAGAAAATTAATATGATCTTAGAATACTATATTCATCCAAATTATGTGGCCAAATAAAAACCTTTTTGTGTGCATAAGAACTCAGAAATGTAACTTGTGTAGATCCTCTTGAGAAATGACTTGAAAATGTGCTCAAACTAAACAAGAGATGGGAAAAACAGAAATAGGAAGACATGGAATGCTGAAATAGTGATTCTAACCCAGAGATGTAATGAATAAAATGACAAGTTGGCAGATGCCCAGCAGATGCAGAAAGCAGTGTATCCAAATTAGAATACAAAGTCAGTGGGCTCCCAGAAATAATAATAATAATAATAATAATAATAATAACAACAATAATAATTCTAAAAGAAGCCTCAAAAAGATTCAGAAAAACAGAATCACTAAATTAGTCACATGATAAAGAAAGCAATTTGCTATCCTCTGTGAAATGCATTACTCTACCAGTCCCCACCCAGGAGGCTTAGAATATCATGAATCTAACTATATGACCCAAAAACTTTAAAATTCGGCTTCCACTGCTATCAGTTTATGCTTAACTTTTTGTATTTGTTCATTTCCTATATTTGTCATGTCTTTTGTCATTGTTAAGAAACCAGATTTTAGTGTCACGTGGCAAACATCTGTTATGCTGGTTTTGAATATCTAGTACATATATTAAAGATATGTACATATGTGCATATGTTTTTATATATTTACAATATTATATATAAATATATGTATTATATGTAGTGTTGTAACTATATATGTATAGTATGTATTATATATATATAACATGTCAATGATTGATTTCTTCTGTTTTAAATGATCATTTGGAAAAGAGTTATCTTACAGCTGGGCTGGAACTCTCCATGATTACCTGGAGGTCTGACACTGACTTTTGGCCACAATAAGAAGGCATGAACTAGTTTATATTTATAATACATTGTTTAAGTTTGAAATCACCTTGTTAGTACCAAGAGCCAGCTTGTTTACATTGTTTAGGGGTGTGTAGATTGATGGCTTACGCATGGGCTAACCAGTTACATAGCATGGCTTGGCTGTGTGATCAGTGGGACATATATCCTGAAGATTCATAATTCAGAGATGAAGCACATCCTGTGTGACTGAGAAGGGACTCTAGGTAGGTGTGCAAGTCTCCCAGGCCCAGGTGTGTGGGCTGCACATTCTTTCTTCTGGTATGTTGCATTTCTTACATTGAATAGGTCTTCTCTGAGTAGTTTCCATCGAATTTTGCAAACCCTTTCAATTATCCAACACCGTCTGTAACTGTTGTAGTTATAACTCATTTGTTTTATTTTAAAAACCCACTGAAGATACTAGAACACACACACAAAGACACACACACACATCTACCTTAATCATACAGAGTTAAGCAAGTGGTTGCATTAGGTTTTGTTGCTAACTGCTTTTTTTATTTACTTTTTAAAAGGTGCTCAGTAAGCTTTTATAATTAGACCGTCTCAGTTCATTCAGGCTGCTATAACAAAATATCTTAGTCTGGGCAAGTTATAGACAACAGAAATGTATTGCTCACAGTTCTGGAGCTGGGGAAATTCAAGATCAAGGCACCAGCAGATTCAATGTCTGGTGAGGATGCATCCCTCATAGATGATGTGTTCTAAGTGGTGGAAAGGACAAACAAGCTTCCTCAAGCCTCTTTTAAAAAGGCACTAATAACTGTTCATGAAGGCAGAACCATCATGACCTTCATCTTTTAAAGGCCCTACCACTTAATACTATTGCACTGGTGAAAAAATTTTAACATATGAATTTTGGGGGAACACATATGTAGACAATAGCATAGAATTTGTACAGTCAGAATTGCTGAATCATGCTTTTTTCTCAGAGAACTTTCCAAGCTCAGAAACCTTAGTGACTAAAGATTTATTGCGTTTAACTTACACATTACACCTAACTGTTATGCATATTTTATCTCATTAGTTAATGGGCAAATCTTCCTCATGAGTACTGACTCAGCCTTTTATGGCCTTTCCTGCAACGGTGTGAGCTGTCCACCAAATTACAGCTTCCTTACTCTGCCTCCTTAAAAACTGAGAACTGCAACAGACATTATCCTCTCCATATTAGTTATTTATGCTGCATAGCAAATCTCCCTAAAATTTAGCAAATTAAGACAACAAACATTTACTGTCTCATAATTTCTGACGGTCATGAACCTGGGAGCAGCTGAGCTAGTTGGTGTTGGTCAGGGTCTCCTGTGAAGTTGTATTCACACTGTTGGCCAGAGCTGCAGTCATCTAAGTCTCACCTGAGGCTAAAGAATCTGCTTCCAAGCTTATTCATATGTTTTTGTTGGCAGGAGTCTTCAGTTCCTCACTAAATGGGCACCTCTGTATGCTGCCTATATGTTTTCACATCATGGCACCTCAGTGTGAATGATCCAGATGAGAGAAAGAGAGAGAGAGAGAGAGAGAGAGAGAGAGCCTAAGATGGAAGCCAGCATCTTTGTATAACCTAACTTCTAAGGTGGCATACCATCGCTTTTGCTGTATTCAGTTTGTTAGAAGAGAGTAGGGCATGAATACCAGGAGGCAGATATCACTGGACCATGTTACAGGCTGCCTACTACAACTTCTAAATGGCTTATACTCTGGATATGCTTCATATGGTTCCATGTCACCAAATAGACTATACATTTTTTATTTATTATACTTTAAGTTCTGGGTTACATGCGCAGAACGTGCAGTTTTGTTACATAGGTATACACGTGCCCTGGTGGTTTGCTGCACTCATCAACCTAACACTTACATTAGGAATTTCTACTAATGTTATCCCTCCCCTAGTCCCCCCACCCCCTGAGAAGTCCTGGTGTGTGATGTTCCCCTCCCTATGTCCATGTGTTCCCATTGTTCAACTCCCACTTATGAGTGAGAACGTGCAGTGTTTGGTTTTCTGATCTTATAATAGTTTGCTGAGAATGATGGTTTCCAGCTTCATCCATGTCTCTGCAAAGGACATGAACTCATCCCTCTTTATGGCTGCATAGTATTCCATGGTGTATATGTGCCACATTTTCTTAATCCAGTCCATCATTGATGGACATTTGGGTTGGTTCCAAGAGACTACTACACATTTTTAGTGCACATATCTCTTATACCCCTCCCTGTTTTCTCACTTGATATTTAATATTGGAAACATTAGCAAAGGACCTGACATACAGTAAACGTATATATTAAATGGATGAATAATACAATGCACATCTTACCAGGGATCCTTAATTGAGTTGATTATTGATATTACAGAATACTGTGGAAGAGGAAATCCTCTCCATTTCTAATTCATGCAACGTGGTTTTATCATTTTAGAGACATAGAGGACTGGAACCATTGCTATAAGTATCATTTTATGTGCCATGGTCATGTGGAGAAATCATTACAGAGGAAATATGGAAAACCAAAAATCTAGATTTAGGTTTACTGTTATATAATTGTGAAAATCCATTAAACTCTATGGGTCCCATATCTTTAAGTGCTAAAAGAGAGTTAACTAGGAGATCTTCAATGCTCCTCTGTACATCATTTTACTTAAACCTTTAAGAAATAAATTTAAGAGTCATTTGTCTACTATGCATTAATTTATTTGCTATTTAGCTGCTTTCAAATTCTCAAAATTCCACATTTTTAATAACCAAGAAAAAATGTCCAAAATATAAAATAACCAAAGAAAAATTGTCTAAAATACAAAAAAGTGTTGTTTTTAATTTTTTAAAAAGTTTTCTGCCAATCTTGTACATTTTTCCTTCTGGAGAACTAGATGTTTTGTTGATGTAATTTTTTTATTCAATAATTTTTTTTTTAAATTGAGATGGGATCTCACTGTGTTGCCAAAGTTGGTCTCAAACTCCTGGGCTCAAGTGATCCTCCCACCTCAGCCTCCCAAAGTTCTGGGATTTCAGTCATGAGCCAGTGCACCTGGACATTTTGTCCATATTTTAAATGATTTTATTGTTGTTTTTTACTATTGTTCTAATGGTTGTAAATTAATTATTTGCAAAATATATATATATAAAACAAGAACAATTTGTCAGGTTTGTCAAAAGAAAGGGAAATACATAAAGACTAAGCAATTTAGTTTCTTGTGGTTTAGTAGGCAAATAATATTTGTAGATATTAAAACCAAAAGCTACGTTATAATTTTAGCTCTAATACTTACCAACAATAAGTGATCCTAGGCAAATTACTTCACCAGTCTAAGCCTTAGTTCTGTCATCTATAAAACAAGGGCAATAAAACTTATCTCTTAGAGGTTTTGTGATAATTTCCATTAAATAGTATATATAGAGCTCTTGAAATGCCTGCTGCACAGTCTTAGTTCTATAAATAGCAAGTTATTAATATTATTGTTATTATTGGATTGGAATATAGTAAAACAATACTTGGTTAGATTTCATGTGATTTACCTTCTGAATGAAGTGGAAATATGTTAACGTGCAATATATAAAACATAAATCACAGAAAACAACCAATACTGAGATTTGTATTTTGTTCTGACAAAATTTTATATCCAGGGCTGTTTTCACTTCCCCTAATATGTTTTTAATATTTTTTATTATAATCTAGTGTCTTAGTCAGTTTGGGCTGCTATAACAAATTAAATGGAGTAGTGGCTTAAACAATAGAAATTTATTTCTCAGAGTCTCTGGAGGCTGAAAGTCCCAGATCAGGGTGCCAGCATCATCAGCATCTGGTGAGGGCCCTCTTTCTGGCCTGCAAACAGCTGCCTTCTTGCTGTCTTTACATGATGGAGAGCAGAAAGAGAAAGGAAGCAAGTTATCTAATGTCTCTCCTTATAAGGGTACTAATCCCATTATGAGGGCTCCACCTTTATGACCTAATTACCTCTCAAAGGCCCCATCTCCAAATACCATCATATTAAGCATTAGGGTTTTAACATGAATTTTAGAGGGACGCAAACATTCAGTCCACAGCATCTAGGTTTACCAGTTTTGCGTCCTTTCTTCAAACTAAAATTATTTTGAAGAGAAGACATTTTTAACAATTCAAATGATAAGCAGCACATGATATAGCAAAGGAGATTTTTTTGGCCTAATGTTTAGGAGCTTCATCTATTGTTGAAATGTATCCCTATTACACATGCTTAAGGAATACAATGGTAGAAGAAACAGTGTATTTTATACCAAAAGAAAAATAGTGAAAGACTAAGTCATCTGATATAAGTTTATAATGAAGGAATTTATTTAAAGATGTTTTCCTTTTCAGAAATAGTCACTTTTTTAGAGAATTTAAAAGATATCAAGAACATCTAATTAATAGAGTTATCTTAATGACAGATGACAGTTTAATTAAATGTGAAAAGCAAATTTGAAAGCATTTTAGTCTGTAAAACTACTTCATGTATAAAAAATAAACATTTGACACAACTCTCAGAGCAAAGCTATCTGAGGGATTCTTTAAAGCTTCAGTTTATCAAATTACCTTTTTTGGGGGGCGGTGGGGAAGAAGTCTCACTCTGTTGCCCAGGGTGGAGTGCAATGGCAGGATCTCAGCTCACTGCAAACTCCGTCTCCCAGGTTCAAGTGATTCTCCCACCTCAACCTCTCGAGTAGCTGGGACTAACTGGCATGTGCCAACACGCCCGGCTAATTTGTATTTTTTAGTAGAGATGGGGTTTCAGCATGTTGGCCAGGCTGGGTCTCAAACTCCTGATCTCAAGCAATCTTCCTGCCTTGGCCTCCCAAAATGCCGGGATTACAGGCGTGCGCCACGGCAACTGGCCTATCAAATTACCTTTTAATAATTTTGTGGGCTGGGCACAGTGACTCATGCCTTTAATCCCAGCACTTTGGGAGGCCGAGGTGGGAGGATCATGAGGTCAGGAGATTGAGACCATCCTGGCCAACATGGTGAAACCCCGTCTCTACTAAAATACAAAAAATTAGCCAGGCATGGTGGTGTATGCCTGTAATCCCAGCTACTTGGGAGGCTGAGGCAGGAAAATCGCTTGAACCCAGAAGGCGGAGGTTGCTGTGAGCCGAAATCGCACAACTGCACTCTCCAGCCTGGTGACAGAACAAGACTCCGTCTCAAAAAAAAAAAAAAAAAAAAAAAAAAAAAATTGTCTATGTACCTCTGTGATATTTGCTGGAAAATATCACCAGTTTGAGCAAAACCAGTGATTTCTAACTTTTAGTGAAAGCTGCATGTGTCACACAAATCTTTTCTGATATTACAAAGGCTAATAAACTCTCACTCACAAGTATTCTCTCAATGCAGTGGTGGGGTATGATTTAACACTTTATTAAAGAAAGAAACAGAAGGTAAGTGGATTATAAAGGTTAATGATGGAAACGACTACCCTCATCTCAAAAAGAATGGTTAGGTTGGGCGTGGTGGCTCATACCTGTAATTCCAGCACTTTCAGAGGCTGAGGAAGGAGGATTACTTGAACCCAGGAGTTTGAGACCAGCCTGGGCAATACAGTGAGACCTCATCTCTACAAAAAATTAGAAAATCAACCAAGTGTGGTGGTGCACCCCTATAGTCACGGCTACTTGGCAGGTTTAGGTAGGAGGATCCCTTGAGCCTAGGAGATGAAGGTTTCAGTGAGCCAAGATTGTGCCACTGCACTCCAGCCTGGGAGACAGAGCAATACCCTATCTCAAAAAAAGAAAGAAAAAAAGAGAGAAAGATGCAGAGAGAGAGAAAGAAAGAGAGAAAGAAAAATAGAAAGACAGAGAAAGAAAAGAAAGAAGGGAAGGGAAGGGGAAGGGGAAGGGAAGAAGGAAGGAAGGAAAGGAAAGGAAAAAAGAAAAGGAAAGAAAAGAAAGAAAGAAGGAAAGGAGGGAGGGAGGGAGGAAGGGGAGGGGCGGGGAGGGGAGGATTGCTGTTGGTTTAAAACATTACGAATTTGATGGCTGGGCACAGTGGCTCATACCTGTAATCCCAATACTTTAGGAGACTGAGGCAGATGGATCACTTGAGCCCAGGAGTTCGAGACCAGCCTGGGCAGCATAGTGAGACCTCATTTCTACTGAAAAAAAAAAAAAAAAATCAAAATTTAGCTGGGTGTGAAGGTGCATGCCGGTAGTCCTAGCTACTCAGGAGGCTGAGGTAGCAGGATCACTTGAGCCCAGGAGTTCAAGGATGCAATGAGCTATGATTGCACTACTGTACTCCAGCCAGGGTGATGGAGTGAGACCCCATCTTTTAAAATATAATGGAAAGAAAGAAAGAAATAAAGAAGAAAGAGAGAAAGAAGAGAGAGAAAGAAGGAAAGAGAAAGAAAGAAAGAGAGAGAGAGAAAGAGAGGAAAGAAAGAAAGAAAGAAAGAAAGAAAGAAAGAAAGAAAGAAAGAAGAAAGAAAATACATTAGAAACAAGCCTCAGAATTGTTTCCCTGTCCCACCTGGAAAGCACATACTGGTCCAAAAATTCCAGTATAATCTGTTTTAGATTATCTCTACTTTGATTTTGGAAAATTTCTAAAATTCAAATGTCATATTCAAATATATCCTGGGTTTTTGTTCAGTAATGAGCAACATCTATTTCCCACAGAAAAACGGGGAAGACTTCACTTTAAGCCATTGCCTTTCCTATAATGAAGGTATACAAATGATTAGATATGAGAGTAACTTCTATTCATAGATTTCCTCTTTCCCAAACAGAAGAAGGAAACCATAGATTTCCTCTTTCCCAAACAGAAGAAGGAAACCCTTATTTTCAATGTACAGATATTGAATAATGTAAAGCTACATGATAGAGGGATGAGAAATTGGCTAAGAGGTTTTTTTTTTTTAAAAAAAGTTCAGTGTTTTTATATATAGATACAATGCTTAAAAAGTTTTCAAATGCTGAGCAAATTTAGTAAGATGAGGGACAGGCATGGTGGCTCATGCCTGTTATCTCAGCACTTTGGGAGGCCGAAGTGGGTGGATCATGAGGTCAGGAGTTCGAGACCAGCCTGACCAACATGCTGAAACCCTGTCTCTACTAAAAGCAAAAAAAATTAGCCAGGTGTGGTGGCACGCACCTGTAATCCCAACTACTCAGGAGGCTGAGGCAGGAGAATAGCTTGAACCTGGGAGGCAGAAGTTGCAGTGAGCAGAGATGGAGCCACTGCACTCCAGCCTGGACAACAGAGGGAGACCCTGTCTCAAAAAAAAAAAAAAAGAAAATTAGTCAGATGATTGGTACAATGGCATGCAATTAAATCACAATTAGAAAATCACTTTAACCTTCATTGAACTATACTGATGCACAAGCACTGTACCTATCAAATAATGAATAAAGACAAAATAAGACATAATTCTTTCTCTCAAGAAGAATGAATTGGGGGATGACAGATGTGAACCTTTAATGCAAAACAGAACAGAGGTATACATATATCTCCTAATTGACGCTATTGTCTGGGAATGATTTAATCCAGAAATCAGGATACTCAAACTGTAGAAAATTTGGAGTACTACCATGGAACTAAACATTTAAGAAATTAGCTTATTAATTAGCTCTATAACATAATTGTAGAGAATATTCCTGATATTCCTAGATAATTATCAGGCCTTATTTAGGGATCACCAGCTTTTTCTTATCCACTATTATGAAATGAGAGGCTAATCAAGTCATAATTCATATTCTGAACCAATCCACATCCACTCACCCCCATCTCCTTCTATAATAAAAAAGAAAACAGTAGACTTCAATCCCTGAAAGTAAGTGCAACATTTCCTGTTCTGTCCCTTCTTTACGACCTCCTATCTATCAACATTTATCTGTGAGGAACCTGTACAACTGTTTCCAGCTTCTCATCATATAAGTGTCTGGATGCAGTGCTATCCCCTCTGCCATTTTAGGGTGAGAATATAATGAAGGATTATGCTCACTTTACTTGTTTCTTCAGTCAAAACTGATTTGATATTTACTTGCTGTGAGGATACCAATAAACTAAGTGCTGAAAAGGAGAGCATGATTCAAATCTTTCAGTTGTTTAACTGTGGTTGAGGATATATTAAATAGTGGTATTCTTTTATAAAACAAGGCAGGAATATGTTAAGGAATAAAACGAACAGGGACAAAAAGGAATAGATTAGAGCGTAATACAAGTGTAAGTTTTATAAGTTTTGTAGGTCAGAGAAGATCAGGTAGATGTAAGAACAAAAGTAGGAATCTAAACATTATTTAAATTTAAAAAGAAAGTATCTTCTTCCTGGAAAGTGTCAAAATGTTTGTATTACATTATGATGTAATTACAGATAATTAAAATTATACTGAACTTGATTTAATCTTCTTTTGATTGAGAAAATACTTTAGGTTCTTGTAATGTTTCAGGATTATCCTTATTGTGTCCTTGAAAGAAAAATGAGTAGAAAGGTGAGTAGATTTTCCAACTAGGTCAGGCAGTTTATGTGACATTATAATAAGTCATACGTGAGACTGGGTAGCTTGTGGCACCAGCCCCAGTTAAAAATGGAGTGAGTATACCTTTCCCTAACTCTTCCACTGATGCCAACTACAACATTGGACATAATACTTAAAGCAAATCTTGGAGGACTCTGTAAAATAAATAATAGCAGACTGGAGAGGAAATCAGAGTTTGAAGGATAACCCCATACAATAATATGTTCTCTGGACTCCCCCTTTTTTTCCCCATATTTCCTGGCTTAGACTCTTCTGCAAGCTGAATCTGGGAACTGCACACCAAGCATGGACAAAAAAGTTCCAAGCAAAACCCTTTCTCAGGCCGGGAGGACAGATAAGCAGGGGTTAGGGGTATGGGATGAAACTCATTTAACTCTCCCAGCCTTTGAAAATGCAGTCCACTTTGGAGGTAGTGGTGGCAGCAGTTCCCCTGTTGACTGAAGAGAAATAGAAAATACAAATTATTAATATCAAGAATGAAACAGCATATCACTACAGAACCATGGACACTAAAAGGATAATAATAAAATACTACAAACACATCTATGCACATACATTTAATGAACTAGATGAAATGAACCAAGTGCTCGAAGGACACGTACCTTTAAATGTCATTTTAACAGACAACAAGGAGTGTTGGGGAGGATGTGGAGAAACTGGAATCCTCATACGCTGCTGGTGGGAATACAAAATATTACAGCTTCTCTGGAAAATGGTCAGACTGTTTTTAAACAATATACGTATGTGTTACCATCTGACACAGCAATTCAATTCCTATCTGTATAACTAAGAGAGATAAAAACATACACCCACACAAAAACTTACACATGTGTGCTTATAGCAGCATTATTAATAGTGCTAAAGTGAAGACAACCCAAATGGTCACCAACTGATGAATGGATAAACAAAACATAGTATATCTATACAATGGAATGTAACTGGTAATTTAAGAAATGAAGTACTCATACATACTATATAATAGTACTGGTACATGCCATATAATAAAGTATGATGCATACTACATTATTCCAAGTATAATAATACTTGGAAACATTATACTGAGTGAAAGAAGCCAGTCAAACTCTACATATTATATGATTCCATTAATATAAAATGTTATTTCATAGCAGACAACAATAGGAAAATATATAAGCACAGAAAGCAGATTAGTGGTTGCCTAGAGGGACTGGGGACATTTGAGAGTGATGGCTCAAGGGCGCAGAGTTTCTTTCTGGGGTGATAAACATATTCTTAAATTGATTGTGGTGATAGGTACACAACTTTGCGAATATACCAAAACACATTGAATTGTACTCTTTAAAGGATGACTCACATGGTATGTAAATTATATCTTAAAGCTGTCAAAAAAAAAGTCACTGAAGAAGATAGAGACATATTGAATGTCCTCTATCTGTTGCAGAAATTAAATTGGTAGTTTAAAATCTTTCAAGAGGTAAAACTCCAGGCCTGGACAGTTTCCCTGGTTAATTCTACTAAACATTGCATCATATAAGGAATTGGATTAAATATAATTTCAGAAAATTAAAAAGATGGAACACTTATAAACTTATTTCAGTAGGCCAGTAATACCCCAGGGATCAAACTAAACAAAGACATTAGAAGAAAACAAAACTACAGACCAGTACCTCTCATGAACATAGATGCAAAAACCTGCAACAAAATATTAGGAAATCTAACCCAGCACTATAGAGTAATAACTGTACAACCAAGTACAGTTTATCTCAAGGATGCAAGGACCGTTCAAAATTCAAAAATTAATTATTGTAACCCACCATATTAACAGACTAAAAAAGGAAAAATCAAATGATTATATCAAAGATGCAGAAAAAAGCATTCAACGAAGTTCTAATTTTGTTCATAATAAAAATTCTCTATACGTTAGAAATAGAAAGCGATTTTCCTAATTTCATAAAAGGTTTCAACAAAAAGCCCACAGCTAACATCATTCTTAACAGTAAAAGAATGAATGCTTTCTTCCTAACAACAGAAACAAGACAAGGCTAGTTATTTCATGCTCCTTTTTAACATTACATTAAAGGTTCTAGTCAGTGCAATAAGGCAAAAGAAAGATAAAAAGCATATATATTGGAAAAGAAAAAATAAAATTTTTCTATGTACAGATGACATGATCATGAATTCCAAAGATCTATTGTATCTCTATATGCTAGCAATGAACAATTGGAAACCAAAATTATAAAAGAATACCAGTTACCAAAACTTCAAAAATTGATATACATAAGTATAAATCTTAAAAAAAATTGCTGCACCTGTATGTTGCCAGAAACTACAAAATGCTAGTCAAAGAAATTAAAGAAGACCTTAAAAAAATGGAGTGATATATCATGTTCCGTTATTGGAATATACTCAATATGATGACGATATCAATTATTCCTAAGCTGATCTATAAACTTATTACAATACCAGTCAAAATCCTAGCAGAATTTTTTTCCAGCTGTATATAAGCTGATTCTAAAGAAAGAACTACAAAAATACATTTATATGGAAAGACAAAGGAACCAGAATAGCCAAAAGAAAAAAAAAAAAAAACAAAGAAACAAGCAAACAAATTTGGAGCATCCACTGTACCTGATTTTGAGATTTACACTATAAAACTATAGTAATTAAGAGTGATATTTGCAAAACGGTAGACACATAGATCAATGAGGTAGTTTGGAAAGTTCAGAAATCAAACAATTCTTGATGGAAATGCCAAGATAATTCAGTGGAGAAAGACTAGCCTTTTCATCAAGTGGTGCTGGAACAATTAGACATTGAACCTCAACCTACGCCTTACATCATATACAAAAAATGACTCAAATCAGATAACAGCTTTAAATTACAATAGAAAGCTCTTAAAAGAAAATATAGGATAAATTTTTGTGACTTTGGTTTGGCATTGTTAGATACAACACCAAGTAATGACATAAGAAAATTATAATTTGATTTCATCGGAAGTTAAAAAAAATCCTGTCTGTGAAAGACACTGTTAAAAGAGTGAAAAGTCATAGAGTGGGAAAGAACATTTACATATCATATCATACTCCTCAAAAATGTTGCATCTGGAAGATATGAAACAGTGTAAAAATTCAAAAATAAAGTTTCCTATTCCATAGCAAAAATAATATAATAATGGAAATTAAAATAAAAGAGATACCCTATTTTTATGTTTGTAAGTGCTACTGACGTATTGTTCTCAAGGGTTAGAGCGAAGCATCATTCATGGAGGGTTTATAATGTATCGAAGGTACTGCTAGGTGATTTGCATTTGCCATTACATTTAATCCTGGTAACAGCCCTATCAGCATAATATTTTCATTTTAAAGACTTGGATAAAATAGTTTTCCCAATGTGACCCAGTTAAATGGTGGATCCATGAAATAGTGACTTCCTACAATAAAATGGGCTTGCTACCAAAATTGGCACAAACACAGAGGCCACAGAGTACCTTTAAATGAGAGTTTCTTACACATACTAGTACTCAGTAATGAGCTCTCAGTTAAGTTGTATTTCTTTTCAATCGTGTATCTACTTAACTAAACTTACTTTGTCATGACTCTCAGGTATGTTTGATGATAAACTCCACACCAGAATTAAGCCTGTCTAGTGTACGTATTCCTGCCTGGCCTGTCTGAATATTTGATTATTCTTTAAAAATAATATTAGTTGCAGATGTCTGAAGCTATCTTTCTGGTAATTCCAAGTTAAGACTGATAAGTGTAGATCATGATGATCCTTTGAATCCCAGTACACTAGAACTAACATTTTTATAAACATGCTTTCTATTTCAGTGTCTTCTCATTCAACAAATATTATTATGCATCAGGCACTATGCTGAGTGGTGAGATGCTATGATGTACAAAGTGTGTATTCTTCAGGAGCTCACAGTTAGTTCGGGAAGAGAGAGCCCACAGTGACAGACTTAGAGTAATGGATGTCTAAGTCCTAATGGAATGAGGTCTAGAATGACTTCCCAGGGCACATGAAGTGAAAGCCTAAATCCAAAAAGGCTAAGGACGTTACCCAAGTGAAGAGGATGGCAAAAAGAGGAGGCATTTTCAACGATCCACTTACTCTAAAAGACAGATTCTCAACTACTTCTAAGTATTTTGTTGCAAATAGATGACCCACCCTCAAACTCAGGTTCCTTTGAGCCTGATAACCCTTTAGTTATCATAATTCAGATTTTCAACTGCTTTTGGACGCATTTTTGATATCTCAGGGTAGTTCAGAACAATTTGCTTTATGAGACAGAAGGAAGCAGAGCTTGATACCTTGATGTTGTTTCAAGGGCCAGTGCTAGTTTCTTTTTTAGACACAGACTAAAAAGGGATTCTTATTTTTTTAATGTTCATAGACTTTTTTTTTTTTTTTTAAGATGGAGTCTCACTTTGTTGCCCAGGCTGGAGGGCAATGGTGCCATCTCAGCTCATTGCAACCTCCACCTCCCGGGTTCAAGTGATTCTCCCTGCCTCAGCCTCCCAAGTAGCTGGGATTACAGGCGCCCGCCACCATGCCCAGGTAATTTTTTGTGTCTTTAGTAGAGATGGGGTTTTGCCATTTTGGCCAGGTTGGTCTCGACCTCCTGACATCGGGCTATCTGCCCGCCTCGGCCTCCCAAAGTGCTGGGATTACAGGCGTGAGCCACGCGTCTGGCCATGTTCACAGAATTTTTACAAATGTCACAGATACTCCCATATGGATGATTATTTTTCCTCACTATTCACATTTTTGAGATTTTGGATGTTTTTAATTCTGTCATTTTTTTTTTTTTTTTTTTTTTTACTCTTTCCCCAATTGCATAGCAAAACAAAACAAAGCAAAAAGCCTCCTCAAATATTCTAAACCCAGTTTTCATCTCCCTAGATTTATCTCAGCAATCCCTTTCCCCTGTTGAAAAAACTATCCCTGGATTGATTAATCTCCAGTTCCTCCTTCCTGATTTTTATTTTTCTACATCAACTCCGAAAATCTAGAGGGAAACAAAATGAAACAAATTGGCTATCTTAACTTTTGCTTGGTTGCTCCCCTAGCAGGCTGAGTGGGCAGACTCGGACCAGTTGTCTGTCCTAATTTATGTGGATAACCTTACTTCCATGTTCTTTTCTGCTTGGCAGAAACACACGTCACACTAGTTCATTTTTCTTGAGGTTCTCCCTCAGGCAAAAGCTATGACTTGATTCTCTGGATATGAAAAATACAAAAACAAGACAACAATATTTTATTTTTGTGCATACCAACAGATGTCTGCCTCAACACAGTGAGCTGCACATCCAACAGGCTAAGAAAGATGTACAAACATAGCCTTTTAAAAATATATATTTGAGCCTACTGAATTTACAATTGTGCCCATTTCTGTGGGCCCTGAAACAGTCACTAGTTTTATAATGGAAATGAATTTGATACTGTAGCAATGAAAATTAGGAAAGTACTCAACAATATATATCATAAGTCTATTCTATTTTAATAGATTTTGTTCCAAACATTAAAAATGCTTTAATGAAGAATTTTTAATAAAATTGGGAAGTTTTCAGAGTATATTATAAGGGAATAAAAAGTAGGACACAAAAATGGAGAAGCATATATATATATATATCATTTAAAGATAAAACCGGCTACCTTTAAAATCAATCTTTATTTATCATGAAACATACATGAAAGATTACATAATGATAATAAAATAATCACCCATTTACCTATGGCTCAGCTTGAGAAATAAAACTTGCTTCATTTTTGGAAGCCCCTTTAGTGCCCCTCCTTGACGACCTCCCCTTCCTGCTTCACCAGTCTGCCTCCCCAAGATAACCACTAATGAGTGCTTTTGTTTGTTTATAATTTCTTTTCTTTTAAAAATAGTTTTGCCAGATAAGAATATAGTGCATAATATATAGTGTAGCTGTACATTTTTGAGATTTATAAAATGGAATTATATTGTTAAGTATCTTTACGTGACTTGCTTCTTGCTTTTCATTTCATCCCTATCTTCACAGTTAAAACAACTCAATGGCACCTTAAGAAGCGAGAATCTCTGTGCCAATTAGGGGAATTTCATGATAGGATTATTGGCCACATTTAATGACACAATTTATTATGCAGCCCCTTTTCACTCCAAAGTATACAATGGTGTTAGGCTAGATGGGTTTAGGTGAGTTCAAGGCCCTATCGCAATGCAGTGCTGAGAACCACTGTTTTCCTTCGTCTTTCAGACCCTATTTATTGTATTTGCTTCCTATTGCTAGTCCTCTTCCTCTACTATGAATGTTCTTGCAAAACTGTCTCCATCTTCCTTTAAGATTTGGTTCCTCCTATCTCTACCAATTTGTCATACACATTTGTCTATGTTTTGACCACAATAGTTAATTGTGTATGTTCCTTCCCCACTAAAGAGGCTCTGCCTGTAAATCAATTTATGAAATGAGACACAAGGAGGGAGGGTAGCCCCAAAGAGCCCATACATATCTGAGTCTTCAGTCTGACTATGCTGCGACCTTGTTACCTGCTAAGTATAATGAAATATTCCTTCCATTTGATACCTTCTTCCTTGCTTGTTGAAATTCTACTATTTAAAAACCCATCTAAGTGGCATCTGCTCTAGGAATCCATCTTAACTAAGTCAGAATGAAATCTTCCATCTCTTTAGTGCTTCTCCCTTTCATTCTGGCATATAGTACTTACTTTGTGAATCTTAAAATTATTATTTTTATTATTATATATTGTCACCTCCTGGACAGTAAAATTAAAGTTTGGATGCATGTGAAATTGATAGATTTAATGGCATATAATAGATAGTCACTAAACATTTGCTAATTTGAACTACATTTGTGTTATTTGTACTATAACATAATTTAGATTTTCAGACCTCTTTTTGTGCAGAATCATATATGAGAGATCTTTAATATAACATGATGAAAATTTTACACATTTAATTAGGAAATATCTTACAAAACTCATCAAACTAGGAAGTTGTCTTGACCTTCCCATACCAAATTCTCCATGCTACTAAACATGATAGTGCAAATTTTTATTTTTATTCATTTATTTTTGTAAATATCTACAATATGATCATGTTTTTAACCATCTACTTGCAGCATACCATAAATCTAATTCAGGAATTCAGTTTTGCAGCATTTGATTAAAGTAAAATTATGAATCTCATTAAGCAATCATATTGTTAAATATTCCTGAATAAATATAAGATGATATTATTCAGTTTCTAACACTGACTCACATTTTTTTTAATATCTGCTATTTAACAATGAGTACTCAGGAATCAAATTGTCTGCATTCAAATCCCAACTTTATTCTGATATCGTAGGTAAGTTATTTAACTTCTCTCAGCCCGAGTCTTCTCATCTGAAAAATTAGAGGAAATACTTAGAGCAATCTCATGGGTTGTTGTAATAACCTTCTACGTATTGAATGAAATAGCAGAGCACTTGGCACATAGTACATTCTCCATACACAGTAATTGACACTGGAGTGGGTCATGATTATTGTATCCTCAGAAAGAATTTTTAGATGTGTGTCCTGAAGCAGAATGCATTGTAGAAGCATGATTCACTGAATTCTGCCATAAATGGGAAATGAGATTGTTGGGTCTGTGCACAAAATTATAGACTTTTGTTTTTGTTTTTGTTTTATTTTCAAAGAAAATAATGATCTTTCCAAAGAATCTGGTATAGTATATTAATTTATGTTTACTAGGAAATCACTAAAGTATGGCTGTTTACTATCAAGTTATCAGAAGATTGTTAAGGACTATTTGATGTTTAACAAAGCTCTTGGATCTTTCCCATAGGATCTGGAGGAGTCCTTCTGTGGATAGACAAGGCTTTGTTTGCCTTTACAGTACACTAAGTAAAACCTCAAGAGGGCATGTGTAAATAGTGTAAAATTGAGGATACTCACAGACCAAGCTCATTCTCTAACTTGTGTTTAATATGTAAATAAACCATTCAGCTATTGGAATCTCTTGAGATGACATTGATTCTGTCATGTGTTGCCCTGAAATAAGAGGAAACTAAGCATTTTCCCAATTGACCCTTCAGCAGTTTCTCCAGGCATTTCTTTTCTCAGGAGCCCCTTTCCAATTTCCCATCATTTTTCAATAAGATGTGGGAATTTCTTCCCCAGTCTTTTTTTCTGGAGCTAGGTTTTGATTTATTTTGTGTTCATTGGCTGCAAAGTCAGGAAATGTATCTCTTGCCCTTACTCAGATAAATTCGTTCAACATTCTATTGTTTATTGGGAAAAGAATATATTTCTAAGCTTTGCTTCATGTTTGTGGACAAATGCTAAGAAGTATGATCAAAATTTCTCTTTCTCAGAGTAAATTGAATGCTTGTATCATTTGCCTAGGCAGTGATAGCAAAAAGCAAGCTCCCTTTCCCTTCTCTGTCCTGAATTCTTCCTCTAAGATTCTTGCTTCCATGTATAGTCGTAAGTGTCTTTCAGTGGAGAAGCCCAGAATGTTCACAGAAGAGCCAATTAAGATACTTTGAAGTATTTAACAAAAGAGGATATTGCAGTTACTAGGGCAGCAGATTCTCAACAAAATACTCAATTTATGCCTGCTATCTAGAACTATATATACTAAAATCACAGAATAATCCTTTACACTGAATACTATAACTTCATATCACCAATGTCTTACATTGCTGTAATAGAGGGAATGTGATTCCTATGCAGTTGAAGAGTATTAGTAATTGTCCACTTACTTGTTTTTCTTTGGCTCTGTAAACTGTCTCTAAGGAAAACAGCAGGATCAAAGCCATTGGTGATGGGGTGACTGAAAAGCTGGGTATGTGATATTCTGAAGAGTAAATGAGGAATATATTTGCTTTGGTTAGTTTTGATTAAGCCATTTAATGGTAAAGTTGCAGTTTAAAAAATGTACTTATGACCATAAAACCACCTTATTTCGGCATTATTCTTGTCCAAAAAAAAACTTTCAAACTTGTTACTGCACATGTCATACTCTCTGGATTTTGAATCCCTTTGGGTATTTTTCTCATGGAAATGATTACTTTTAAAGATCATCCTGATAATTCAATTTTCTTAAAATTGCAACTGTTGCAAAACAGAAAAGTTAGCATAGTTGTGAAATTTGTGAATGACTTTGGAAAGAATAACCTGCTTTTTCTTTTCCTTCATGAGCCACTCTCTGATGATAGCTCTTTTTTTCTAGGTATATTTGTTAATCATTGTTGCCTATTAATATTTCAACAAAGTTCTCAGCTTAAAACAATACTCGCATGTGGGTTTTTGTGGGTCAGAAATCCAGGCATGGCTTACTGTGTCCTCTGGAGTTGTGTCCTCTGATTGGAGTCTTAGAAAGCAATCAAGGTGTCAGACAGGGCTGTGGATTCATTTGAGGCCTTTTCAAGCTCATTCAGGTTGTTGCCAGAATTCAGTTCCCTGTGGTTGTAGGAGTGAGGGCTTTAGTTTCTTCTTTGTATCTGTCTAAAGCCACTGTCAGCTCCTAGAGGCTGCCCACAGTTTTTGCTGTATGATTTCGCCAACAAAGTTGCTTGTCTTCTCAATGTCAGCAAGGAAGAGAGAGACTCCATTAGGACAAGAAATATAATCTTATGTAACTAATTGTGGAGTAACGCACATGTAATCAAATATATCCCATCAACTTTTCCGTTTTCTGTTTGTTACAAACAAGCCACAAACTCAGGAAGAAAGGGTCATGGTGGCCACCTTAAAGGACTGTCTGACACATCAGAGAAATATTTAGAATAGTCACAATAAAATGCAAGTCTAAATCTTATGCATAAACCATAGATCTCCTGGTACCAGTAGAAGCACCAGGAAATTTTGTTATTTGAGCAGCCAATGGAATGGTCTAATCATAAAAGTAGTTATATGATCATCAACTTATTAAATATTCTATTCAAGTCAGATTCTGGTAGATTATATCACATCATCAACAAGTGGCCACTCGTAGAGTAAATCCTACAGACTATAATGGTGTAGGAGGCAAGACTGATTGTAAACTAGCTTCTTTTCCTTATTAAAATGTATGTCTCTTTTTGTATATGAATTTAAAAGTAAACTTGATTCTTTCTCAACTTGAAACCACAATTTACTGTTAAGTTGACCCAAGTGAAATGACTGATATTCAACTTTTTTGACCTACAAGATAATTTCATATGAATCAACCTGATAGTTTCCCTGTATTGTTTTATACATTCCAAGAAGAATGCTAAATTGTATATACATTATCACATTCAATCCCACAACCATACTATGCAGTACATGGAATAATATGCATTGTACAGATGAGGAAATTGAGTCTCAGTGGGATTATGTGGCTTGATTATATTTAAGCTAATAATCAGCTAATTAAATTATAGGGTTGATAGCAAAATGCAAATATGCTGTTCAAAGCCTGTTCTTTTAGCCACTATTCTAAGACTGGCAAAAATATATAGACAAATTAATGCTAACATCATATTTTATCTAAGATCAAGTTATTGTGTTTCATGTTTGCAAGAGAGACTGAAGAAAGAGTAGACAGGAAGAGAAGAGGCTTAAGAGTCAGGATTCCTCTCTGAATCTGATGCCAGCCTGATTGTCTTTCATGATTTGGTATTCTTAGTATTCTTAAGGTTGTTTTTTGTCTTCATTATTCTGTAGGCTCACTAAGACGTGTCTAAGTGTGGATTCATTTTTATTTATACTGTTTTGGAGGTGTATATTATTGCCTCCTGTCTGTGAACTCATGTCTCTAACAAGTTTCAGAAAGTTCCTCGCTATTTTCTATTCAAATATGTCATTTATTCTATTATCTCGATTATCTCGTCCCGAGCATGTGACAGTATACATGATGGGTAGTCTCATTCTATCCACCATATTCTTTATTCAGGTTTATGTATTTCCAGGCCTTTGTTTCACTGTACTGTAATCCAGATAATTTCTGCAGATAACTTTTCCAATTCACGAATCTCTTCAGTTGTGTATAATATGATGATTCATTCGTTAACTTTTTTTACACATATATATTTCTTCAATTTTAGATAGTTGGTAGATTCTTACTGTTTGCTTTTTTTTTTTTTTTTTTTTTTGAGATAGGGTCTCACTCTGTCACCCAGGCAAGAGTACAGTGGCAGGATCACAGCTCACTGTGGCCTCTACCTTCTGGACTCAAGCAATCCTCCTACCCAAGCCTCCTGAATAGCTGGAACCACAGATGTGGCCACCATACCTGACTCATTTTTAAAATGTTTTGTAGGTCGGGCGCGGTGGCTCACGCCTGTAATCCCAGCACTTCGGGAGGCCGAGGCGGGCGGATCACGAGGTCAGGAGATCGAGACCATCCTGGTTAACACGGTGAAACCCTGTCTCTACTAAAAATACAAAAAAAAAAAAAATTATCCGGGCGCAGTGGCGGGCGCCTGTAGTCGCAGCTACTCAGGGGGCTGAGGCAGGAGAATGGTGTGAACCTGGGAGGTGGAGCTTGCCGTGAGCCGAGATTGTGCCACTGCACTCTGGGCTGGGTGAAAGAGCGAGACCCCGTCTCAAAAAAAAAAAAAAAAAAAGTTTTGTAGAGATGGACTCTCACAAAAAATGTTGCCCCAGCTGGCCTTGAACTCCTGGCCTCAAGCAATCCTCCTGCCTTGGCCTCCCAAAGTGCTTGGATTACAGGTGTGAGCCGTGGCATCCAGCCTGTTTGGCTCTTAATAAGACATAAAACTTCCTTTAACTTCAATCTTTTCATAAATAAAATGGAAATATGGAAATTGTTATTACCTCAGACAATAACTGGAGAATTAAATCATTTAATGTATTGAAAGTCTTATAAAATGTTTGGCCCATAGGAAATGACATGTATATTTTTTTCTACTATTTATTGAATTTGCCTGATGATTATTTTTGTTTTCTGATTTTATGGTTCCATATCTCTCTATATCTATAGACAAAGAAAGAGAAATACTGTATTAGATCATTCTAGTACATGAATTTTTTCAGGATCTAAATCTGATATTTGTTGTTTGATGCTTTTTGTGGGGCATTTTTTTTTTCTACGGAAGATTCATATTCACATCTACAGATCTAAGACCACACTAGCCCCATTCCAGGGTCCCAAGTACAATCAAGATTCTTAATCTCATCACCTCAATTTTTCCACTCAAGTCTAGATGCCCAGTGTCTTTCACACTTGGTTACAACTCTTTCCCCAACCTAACACCTTCAATGAGTTTCTTTACTTACTGAGAGCCCAGAATTGTGATAAAAATAACATTTTATGTAAGTTATTAGGTAATTAGGTAAGTTATTAGGATCAAGTAATTTGAATTGTCTATCCCACCATACAGCTGCAAGCAAAAGTCTCTAATCCAGTCATTACTGGTCGTACAAAATTTATGTTGTGAGAGCAGTTACCAAACAAGTGTTTTTAATTGTTATAAATATATTTACTATTCGGCCAGGTGCGGTGGCTCACACCTGTAATCCCAGCACTTTGGGAGGCTGAGGCAGGCAGATCATGAGGTCAAAAGATCAAGACCATCCAGGCCAACAGATCAAGACCATCCAGGCCAACATGGTGAAACCCCGTCTTTACTAAAATTACAAAAATTAGCTGGGCGTGGTGGTGCATGCCTGTAGTCCCAGCTACTCAGGAGGCTGAGGCAGGAGAATTGCCTGAACACAGGAGGCAGAGGTTGCAGTGAGCCGAGATCGTGCCACTCGCCTCCAGCCTGGCGACAGGGCGAGACTCTGTTTCTGTCTCTCTCTCTCTCGCTATATATATATATATATACACACACACACACACACACACTCACTATTCAATTTAATTTCCTATATTACAACAAATTGGAGGATGTATTCTACATTCTTTCTAACATGAGAACAGAAGGCGACGGTTTCCAACTAAGTATTCTTTTTTTTTTTTTTTGAGATGGAGTCTCTCTCTGTCGCCCAGGCTGGAGTGCAGTGGTGCGATCTCAGCTCACTGCAACCTCTGTCTCCCAGGTTCAAGCAATTCTGTCTCAGCCTCCCCAGTATCTGGGACTACAGGTGCACACCACCACACCCAGCTGAGTTTTGTATTTTTAGTAGAGAACAGGGTTTCACCATACTGGTCAGGCTGGTCTCAAACTCCTAACCTCAGGTGATCCACCCGCCTTGGCCTCCCAAAGTGCTGGGATTACAGGTGTGAGCCACCACGCCATTATTTCAGATGTGGGATATTTCAGGATGGTTCAGAAACTTTCTGCTGCTTTCAAAAATTTATGCATACCTTGTCATTATAAAAAGGGACTTTTCAAAAATTATTTTGCTATTTCATGAAGAACTAACCAAATAATACTTAACCAAGTGAAATAACACCTTTATTGTTTAAAATCATACTGAATTCCCAAGTTTCCACCTTATTTGGGTACAGTTATTCTCAAAAATAAATCGTTTAGATTTATTTAGAGAAAAAAATTAAAACCCTTTATCTAGAGGCTTGAAAATTGTTTCAAACTGCCATCTATACAGTAATTCCCTTCAGAATGAAATGGTAGAATAATGATACAGAGGAGCAGAGTCCATCAGCCATTCACACTGCCTGATTTAATGCTGGTCATCAAAGTCAATATGGAAATGACCATTTCTATGTTTGAAACCTTTGTTTAACATTTTTCAGAGGAAACATGGCTTTGGGGTTTTTTATGATGCTACACATTTTCCAGAAGCCATTTACCAATTCTACTGCAATGGGCCAAATTTGCTATAAACTACATTCTAACCTTTATTTTGTCTCCTGGCATCTTGCTTTGTTCCCATCACATATTGTTGTTTAGCGACAAAATTATCTTAACAGCAGCATTTGTAGTTCAGAATGCCAGCAAAATTTCTATGCCTGAAAATATAAAGACTATGCCATATTTTTTTCTAATTTATGATAAGCCTTTACTAAAGATAAGTCTTGCTCCTCTCTTTCCTTAGTTTCACTCTATTTTGAAATTTACCTGTGACTTAGCTTTTTATTTTATTTTATTAATATTATACTTTAAGCTTTAGGGTACATGTGCACAATGTGCAGGTTTGTTACATATGTATACATGTGCCATGTTGGTGTGCCGCACCCATTAACTCGTCATTTAACATTAGGTATATCTCCTAATGCCATCCCCGCCACCTCCCCCCACCCCACACCAGTCCCCGGAGTGTGATGTTCCCCTTCCTGTGTCCATGTGTTCTCATTGTTCAGTTCCCACCTATGAGTGAAAACATGCAGTGTTTGGTTTTTTGTCCTTGCGATAGTTTGCTGAGAATGATGATTTCCAGTTTCATCCATGTCCCTACTATGTTTCCTTAATTATTAAATTAAATATAGTTAATGAAGGACTAGAATTTTTGTATACCCTTAGGTTCCAGAAAGGAAACATTTTTTACTTTGTACTTGTGGGCAAGAAAGCATTCATGTTTAGATTTGCATACGCTGGGGATTCTAGAACCAGGAAGGCAGGAATATGATAAGGCCGTGGTTATACCAACTGGCTTTCTAAATCAGATGCCTCTATTGCCAGTACCATTGGTCAGTTCGTCTGAAGGATGTTTCCTTCTGTAGAAATCATAAACTTTCAGAAAGAGACTGTTTGGGTTTGGGACCATAGAGAGAAGACTTTAGATCATAAGGGTAGTGGTATCTAATTTAAGTTTATTTAAGTAAACAGTGACAGGAATTTCAATTTTTGATTTTTAAAATTAGAAACATACAAAAATACACACTACAGGCTGGGCCCAGTGGCTCACGCCTGTAATCCCAGCACTTTGGTTGGCCGAAGCTGACGGGTCACCTGAGGTCAGGGGTTCAAGACCAGCCTGGCCAATATAGTGAAACCCTGTCTGTACTAAAAATACAAAAATGAGCCAGGCGTTGTGGCGGTCGCCTGTAATCCAAGCTACTCAGGAGGCTGAGACAGGAGAATCATTTGAACCCGGGAGGCGGAGGTTGCAGTGAGCTGAGATCACGCCACTGCACTCCAGCCTGGGCAAGAAGAGCAAGACTCTTTCTCAAACAAACAAACAACAAAAACAACAAAACCACAATACAGTCAATTTTTTTTTTTTTTTTTTAGACGGAGTCTCGCCCTGTCCCCCAGGCTGGAGTGCGATGGCGCAATCTCGGCTCACTACCACCTCTGCCTCTGGGGTTCAAGCAATTCTCCTGCCTCAGCCTCCTGAGTAGCTGGGATTACAGGCGACCACCACCACGTCCAGCTAATTTTTGTGTTTTTAGTAGAGACAGGTTTCACCATTTTGGTCAAGCTGGTCTCGAACTCCTGACCTCAGGTGATCCGCCAGCCTCAACCTCCCAAAGGGCTGGGATTACAGGCATGAGCCACTGCACCCAGCCTACAATTAATTTTATAGAGACTTAGAGGAAGAGTAAAAATTACAGAATTTGAAGATTGAGAGGGCTTGTCTTTTTAAATTGATTTAATTGACAAATAATAATTGCACATACTTATGAAGGCATAGTGATGATTCGATACATATAATGCATAGTAATGCACAGGGTAATTAGCATATCCATCATCTCAAAGATTTATCATTTCCTTGTGTTGGGAACGTTAAATGTCCACCTTCTAGCTATTTGAAACTATGTATTATGGTTAACTAGAGTCATCCTAGGGTGGTGTAGAGCACTAGAACTTACTCCTCCTATCTAGCTGGAATTTTGCATCCTCTAATAAATCTCTCCCTATCACTCCCTTCCCCTGACTCTTGCCAGCCCCAGTGTCCTCTGTTCTTTTACTTCTATGAGATCAACTTTTTTTTTCTTTTTAACTTCCACATTTGAGTAAAAAAGTGTGGTGTTTAACTTTTTGTTCTTGGCTTATTTCACACAGCATAATGTCCTAATCCTCCAATTCTATCTGCTGTGAAAGACAGGATTTCATTCCTTTTATGGCTAAATAGTATTCCATTGTGTATATGTGTCACATTTTCTTTATTCATTCATCTGTTGTTAGACACCTAGGTTGATTTCATGTCTTGCCTGTTGTGATTAATGCTACAATAAACATGAGACTGCAGGTGTCTCTTCGATATAATGATTTAATTTCCTTTGGATAAATTACCAGTACCAGGATTGCTGGATCATATTGTGGTTCTATTTGTAGCTTTTTGAGGAACTTCCATACCCTTCTCCATAGTGGCTGTACAAGTTTACGTTCCCACCAACAGCATGTGAGTTCCTTTTTCTCCACATTGAGAGGGCTTGTCAATGTGCCAGAGACTTTAAACTCTGCCAATGACTGGTTTTGCATCTTTAGGCAAAGTGCTTAAACTTTCTGAACTTCAGTATTCATATATGTGAAATGGTGACCTCATGTTATATTTGTTGAGAATTAAATAAAATAAAACAATGAAAAGATTCTTACTGCCCTTTGCACATAGTTTTCAATCAGAAAATATTCCAAATAATTCTTTACATATAGTGGTCATTGAACAAATAATATGACAAAAATAATATCTTCCAAAAATTATTGAATATTAAGGAATAAATTCAGAATATTGAAGAAGAGAAATAAAGGATCCTGTGATGTGGCTTATATCACAACAGTACCTAAAGTAGTTCATTCCTCTTGGCCAATAAATGAAGGAATTAATGAATTATATGACCGATATTTATAGCCCAAAACTAATGTCTTTCCTTACACACAGATGTTTATAATGAATGTTATATAAGAGAAGCTCTCCTTTATTGACAATAATAGTAAGCAATTGATATTTCATATGTTCTATGCAACATTGTTTTCTAAAATCTTACTATGTAGAAGATAATAATATTTGTATACAAAGAATGTTTTCTCTGTCCTTCCTCATTTTTACATTAATTATAAATTTAAACCATCTAGAAATTTCATGAGTTTAAATATGTGTGACTTGGAATGCTATCATTTATAAATACACACAGTTTTCTAAATGAATAAATGGATGTATTTTTCATGTCCTCAATTATCTATTCATTTACTGCTCTTTATGAAGTTCCTGATATGTGCCAGGCATTTTGTTGGGCTCTGAGGAAACAGTGATGATGACATGATCCCAGAGTTTAAAGCCAGCACATTTTACTGACATAGTCAAGAAACTTGGTTGAACACTAAATGTTAAGCACAGTTTAGACTATTTAGACTATTGCAAAAAAGAAGTGTAATTTTCTAAGACCTAGATGAGGACTAACACATGCAGCTAAGAATCAGAAAAAATTGAATTAGAATTAGAATATTGAAATCTGTGTGATCTTGGGTAAGTTATAAACCATCCTGGTATCTCAAACTCATTATCTGTAAAATAATTTGTTTTCAAAAATTATATATATGTGAATACACACACACACACACACACACACACACACATAATGATGCCTACTTCATGAATGTGATATGAGTATTAATCTTCCTGCTATGGTTTCTGAAGACTTTCTATCCCATTTCCATATATGGTTCCCTTTCTGAGGATAATACCCAAAGAATAATACCAACAGTAGAAAGCAACCCCCTGACCAGCCCACAGACTCAGCGGCCATCTCCAAATTTCTCTCAAATTAGGTTCATTTAACCATGCATCACTTCGAAAACCAATATGAAAAGGTAAAGGCAAAAGTAATGATGCATTTTAATGTCTGTGTGTTTACATCCGTTTCCTTAGATTTTATTCTATGACTCAATTAAGAAGATAACCCCAAACAATTGTGCATAAAGAAAAATCTAAAGTACAATTTACTATGTCCATTATTTCTGCCAACTTTAATAATAACTACTGATGAGCCTCACATTTAAGATATACAGCCTAGGAAGCATATGTGTATCCAATTAGTCCTATTTCTTGTTAGAACTAAAAGTACTCTCTTATTTGTGGTTTTAATAGCTTAATTTTGCTGATGTTATAATTTGAAATGAGCTTAGTCAAAGTAGCCTCTGACACCCAAAGATACGGGGTTTTGCTTTCACTGAATTTATTTAAGTCCTTTATTATCTCAAGTTACAGCATGGCAAAGAGACTATTTTATTTGCATTTAGTAAACTTTCAGAACGTGTGCAGTTTTGATAGCTTATAATTTACTAGAATGAGGGCATAAAGAAATTTGACGGTTGCTAGGATGTTTATGGTTTCTTGAAAAGAGACTGGTTTTATCATCTTGTTTCATCTTCTTTTAACTCATCCATGAGAATATTTGAATCTCAGAAAAGCATCCCTGACAATCACCATGAAAGGAGATAAGACTCTTAGGATGATGATACTTCATGGCACTTAATCGGTATCCACTTGCCCATTATAAAGATATTTGGAGTCTGTTTGAATGTTACACAGAGGTATGTTCCTTAATCTGATTCCATTTAGCATAATGCTAACTTCTGAAATTCTATTGAAAATACATTATAGAGACAGGAGCATAATTTTTACTACCAACACTATATATTGAGTCTGCAGATCTGAGTTCAAATTATACCTAAAATAAAAATAATGTTACCTTTGGATATTACTTCACCTTTTTTCCTCCACATTTTATTTATCTATTAAACAGGGGTAAGAATATCTCATCTGTATATCTCTCAGGATGCTTATAAAAATTAAATCTAATAATGTATTTAAAATTTATCATCAGATGATAAATGAGATATTATTTAAAACACTATCTTTAATAATATTTCATGTATTGAACTATGAATAACCATAATTACTGTAATTGCTTAATAACTGTTAAATAGGGTTGGTAGTAATGAATCTTGTTAGAATAGAATCATGTAAATAGTATAGGCTCCTGTCTTCAGACATAGTAATATTTAAAACAGATATAGAAAATTTCTAAACATATAGACACTGTATACTATCTGTCTAGTGGAGTACATAAAACAAATAAACAGCTCTACAGTCTCTAAAATTAGAGTTTAGATTTTAGGTTTTTAGGTATAACCACCCAAAGGATTAGCTGTGTCTCCTTGAACTCTCTGATTCTCAATTTTTATCTCTGGAACTTGACATAGAATTGGTATCTGCAATGGAAAAATTCAGTAGCAGATTTGACACTTTATATACTGAATGTGACTTTTTGGATGCTATAAGTATGGTTTTGGAGATGTAACAACCTATATTGTAAGTCAAGAAAGCTAGTCAGGCAAGGGAAGTTGAGTTTCTTGAGTATATGGTGACAGGCAAGAGATGACAATTTAGGCAAACACTAAGTGTCAGCAAAGACCCACAAATATAACCCTGTCCTTTTTTATTAATATGTAACAGGTGTGTACAATCCTGGGTAACATTAGTACATGTTCATGCATGAGGGATGTCTGCAAGGCTCCAGCCACTGGGCTGTATTTCAAAGATGAGATCCATGGGATTCTAGCAAGATAAATCCAGCAAAGTATGAGTATTAGAAGCAGGGAGCCACTCAAGAAATCGGACAATAAATAATTCAATTATTGAAATGAAGTAGAAAATGGTGACTTAATCTCATGGGTAAACCAAAAGTCTAGTTACTAGAATTAACACAAAGTCAGAGCCTATTGATAATCCTATCAATAAGATTAAATCAACTCTGACCCTTCTGAGAACTGATTTTTAAAATTCCCTTTTCACTACAAGAAAGATAGGAATTGGGACATTAGACTGCAGTCAAGTAGCAGGAACTATCTGTAGCCCTGTCTGTAGAAATAAAAGGAATTTGGGGGTTAGGAAACCAAGTAGGACATGAGAATTAACCCTGGCTGAGCTTTTAAAATCTTTCCTTTACTGTCTTTATCTATCTTTTTATTTTAGCTTATAATTGTTTCTCTTTCCCAATTTCTTCTTTTAATCTTCTCAAAGAAGAAATTTCATAATTGGTGAACCTATTACCTCTACTGATTTATAAAAGATTTCTAAGATTTAACAATCAGACTTTTATGTTTATAATATAGAAATTAAAGTTTGATTTAGATATTCACAAAAGTACCATATTTTTCTCTCCTTTGCTTTGGAATAAATAAATGATTTAAAAATTTTTGTTCTTTTAATAGCTAGCTAAATTGTTTGTTTTACTCTAATCCGTTATTGATTCTCCCATGTGTCAGTTTCTGTCAATTAATAACAGAGGTTAATTTTAAATAATCACTTACCATGTGTTGCTCACTGTGTTTAAGAATGCACGTGTTTCATATGTGTTAGCTACAATTAATTCTCTCAACAAAAAATACATAGATTTTTGTTGGTAGAGCTAGATGCTAATATTATCGCCTTTACAGATGAAGATACTGAACACAATCTCATTGGTAACATCAATTTAATTATTGTATAATAGTTCACTAGGTGAATGTAGTGATTTTCTTCACTATTTTTCTTAAAGAATTTAGGTATTTTTTAGTTTTTCCACTGTAAACAATGGCAAGGATTTATTTTTTAAAATTATTTCATGCATAACATTTACTTCTGTAGTTAAGCTAATTTCCTTAGGATAAATTTTCACAGTATAAATCCTTGGGTCAAAGGAAATAAAAATTAAGGGTCTTGATGTCTATTTTCACATTGCTTTGGACAAAGACTGTTCTAATCTGCTCAGTTCCAATTTACTTTCAGAACTGTGAAATTACAGTAACAACCTGTCTGCCTGATCTTTGTCTCATCCTTCCTTGCTCTTTTCTGTTAAGGTTTTCATTCCCTTGTTTATTCTGTGTTGATCTTATTCTTGCACTGACTCCCTAATCTCTATTAAGTTTTCAGTCACTAAGTTTTCAGCTTTTTCTTTACTATCACTTAATTACTATGTTATTTCTTTAACTACTGTATGTTCCTTCAGTAACTGATAAAAAGAGATCTTTCCAAATGGTCTAAGCACTTTTTGAGGCTTATTCTGTGTATCATATTCACCCATTTCAAGAATAAATGTTAGGTATGTTTTGTATATTTACTGAGGTGTGCAACTATCACCATAAGTCAGTTTTTGAGCATTTTCATGACCACAGTAAGAACTCTTATGTCTATTTGCTATTAATCCTTCCAACCTCCAGGCCCAGGCCACCAAGTATCTACTTTTGGTGAGTTTAAATTAGCCTTCCTATGACATCTTATATAATGGAATTATGCAACATATGGTCCTTTGTGACTGGCGTCTTTCACTTAGCAAAATGTTTTGAGGTCCATCCTTGGTGTAGCATGTATCAAAACTTCATTCCTTTTTATGGCTGAATAATAGTCCATTGTGCAGATATACCACATTTTATGTTATCTATTCTTAAATTGATGAACATTTAGGGTTATTTCTATTTTTAGGCTATTATAAATAATGCTGTTATCAACATTTTTCTACAAGTTTTTACATGAACATATACTTTATTTGTCTTAGCTATAGATACCTAGGCTATGCATAGCTTCATTTATCTTTATCTTATATAGATACCTAGGAATGAAATTGCTGGGTCATGTGGTATCTCACATATATATTCCACTTGCAGAACTGCCGTACTGTTTTCCAAAGTGGCTGCACCATTTTATATTCCCATCAGTGATGTATAAGGTTTCTTCATTTCTTTACATTCTTGTCAATATTTGTTCTTGTCTAGATTATTTATTATGACCACCTTAGTGGCTATGAAATGACATCTCATTAGGGTTTTAATTTGTATTGCCTTAATTACTTTTGATGTTGATCAGCTTTTCATGTGCTCATGCAACAAGTTTTTAAATCTTTTTTGAGACTGAGCCAGGGTAATGATTAAGAATCTGAAGTTTGAACATAGTCAGACCTGGTTCAAAGTCCAGTGCTTCCTCTTACCACCTTAGGAGGAACATCCTGATCATCCTGAGCCACAGATTTCTTTCCCAAAAAGAGAGGAGCACAATACCTGGCTCATAGCACTGTGGAGGATTAAATGATGTAATGTGTGTAAAGTGGGCCGCTGATTGGACAAATGCAGTAAATAGTAGTTGCTATTCTTCCTCATAAGTGTATCTGTACTTAACCGTTTGAGATGCTTAAAAGTAGTAATTCTCAGACTCTGGTCTCAGGACTCCTTTACGCTCTTAAAAATTATTGAAGACTACAAAATACCTTTGCAGATTAAATCTCTTGATATTTGCTGTATTAGATACTAAAACTGACATATTTTTTAAAAATTTGTTTACAAATTAGTTTTTCCAATAACTATGATAAGCCCATTAGAAGTTAACATAAACAACATTTTTATGAAAAATAAATACATGTTTACAAACAAAATAGTGAGAAGAGTAGCATTTTTTTTACGTTTTCCAAATCTATTTAATGATCTGGCTCAATAGAAAACATCTGGGTTTTCCTATCTGCTTCTGCAGTCAATCTGTTGTACTGTACTTCATGCAGCCTCTGGAAAAAAATCCACAGTTAACTCATGAGAGCCTAAGAGTGAAAAAGGCAAATAAGGTCTTAGTAGTATTACAAAAATAGTTTGACTTTACAGATCTTCTGATGGGTTCTCAAGGCCCCCTGGAGGCCCTGGACCACTCTTTGAGAAGCATTGCTATAAGAGCTATGAGAGAATTTTTCAACCCAATTAATTAGGCCCTGTTTATACTCAGCACTATATTCAGCGTGCATGATTTTGGACTTATTTTTGAAAAATATTATTGGAAAGTAAGTAGATGTGAAATTTTTGGAATATTAGAAAAGATAATCAAATTATGAAAATAATGAATTGTAGAATAGACAATGGTACAAAAAATATTGTGTGAAGAAAGACTATTGTGGGCCACTGGGAAATTCTTGTGGGATGTTAATGAGGAACGTCTTAAACTATGCAATAATTCCTGGAGGATAGAGAGGTTATTAAGTCTTTGCAATTATTTTTACATAAGCAAAGATTCCAAAGTTATTATTAAATGACTAGACAAATAACGGTGGCAAAATTTTGGGTAATCAAATTAGGTAAGAAGAAATATGTGCTGGGGGTGGAGCCAAGATGGCCGAATAGGAACAGGTCCAGTCTACAGCTCCTAGCGTGAGCAACCCAGAAGATGGGTGATTTCTGCATTTCCAAATGAGGTACTGGCTTCATCTCACTGGGGAGTGTCGGACAGTGGGTGCAGGACAGTGGGTGCAGCGCACTGAGCATGAGCCGAAGCAGGGTGAGGCATCGCCTCATCCGGGAAGCGCAAGGGGTCAGGGAATTCCCTTTCCTAGTCAAAGAAAGGGGTGACAGATGGCACCTGGAAAATCGGGTCACTCCCATCCTAATACTGCGCTTTTCCAACGGTCTTAGCAAATGGCACACCAGGAGATTATATTCTGCACCTGGCTCGGAGGGTCCTATGAGCACGGAGCCTCACTCATTGCTAGCACAGCAGTCTGAGATCAAACTGCAAGGCAGCAGCAAGGCTGGGGAGGGGCACCCGCCATTGCCGAGGCCTGAGTAGGTAAACAAAGTGCCCAGGAACCTCGAACTGGGTGGAGCCCACCGCAGCTCAAGGAGGCCTACCTGCCTCTGTAGACTCCACCTTTGGGGGTAGGGCATAGCCAAACAAAAGTCAGCAGAAACCTCTGCAGACTTAAATGTCCCTGTCTAACGGGTTTAAAGAGAGTAGTGGTTCTCCCAGCACGCAGCTGGAGATCTGAGAATGGACAGACTGCCTCCTCAAGTGGGTCCCTGACCTCCGAGTAGCCTAACTGGGAGGCACCCCCAAGTAGGGGCAGACTGACACCTCACATGGCCGGGTACTCCTCTGAGACAAAACTTCCAGAGGAATGATCAGGCAGCAACATTTGCTGTTCACCAATATCTGCTGTTCTGCAGCCTCCACTGCTGAAACCCAGGCAAAGAGGGTCTTGAGTGGACCTCCAGCAAACTCCAACAGACCTGCAGCTGAGGGTCCTGACTGTTGGAAGGAAAACTAACAAACAGAAAGGACATCCACACCAAAACACCATCTGTACATCACCATCATCAAAAACCAAAGGTAGATAAAACCACAAAGATGGGGAAAAAACAGAGCAGAAAAACTGGAAACACTAAAAATCAGAGTGCCTCTCCTCCTGCAAAGGAACACAGCGCCTCACCAGCAATGGAACAAAGCTGGACAGAGAAGGACTTTGACGAGTTGAGAGAAGAATGCTTCAGAAAATCAAACTACTCAGAACTAAAGGAGGAAGTTCAAACCCATGGTAAAGAAGGTAAAAACCTTGAAAAAACATTTGACGAATGGCTAACTAGAATAACCAATGCAGAGAAGTCCTTAAAGGACCTGACGGAACTGAAAACCATGGCACGAGAACTACATGACAAATGCACAGGCCTCAGTAGCCGATTCTATCAACTGGAAGAAAGGGTATCAGTGATGTAAGAGCAAATGAATGAAATGAAGCGAGAAGAGAAGTTTAGAGAAAAAAGAATAAAAAGAAACAAAGCCTCCAAGAAATATGGGACTATGTGAAAAGACCAGATCTACGTCAGATTGGTGTACCTGAAAGTGATGGGGAGAATGGAACCAAGTTGGAAAACCCTGCAAGATATTATCCAGGAGAACTTCCCCAATCTAGCAAGGCAGGCCAACATTCAAATTCAGGAAATACAGAGAACGCCACAAAGATACTCCTTGAGAAGAGCAACTCCAAGACACATAATTGTCAGATTCACCAAAGTTGAAATGAAGGAAAAAATGTTAAGGGCAGCCAGAGAGAAAGGTCGGGTTACCCACAAAGGGAAGCCCACCAGACTAACAGCTGATCTCTCGGCAGAAACTCTACAAGCCAGAAGAGAGTGGGGGCCAACAATCAACATTCTTAAAGAAAAGAATTTTCAACCCAGAATTTCACATCCAGCCAAACTAAGCTTCATAAGTGAAGGAGAAATACAATACTTTACAGAAAGCAAACACTGAGAGATTTTATCACCACCAGGCCTAGTGGTGACAAAAAGAGCTCCTGAAGGAAGCACTACACATGAAAAGGAACAACCGGTACCAGCCACTGCAAAAACATGCCAAATTGTAAAGACCGTCAAGGCTAGGAAGAAACTGCATCAACTAACGAGCAAAATAACCAGCTAACATCATAATGACAGGATCAAATTCACACATAACAATATTAACCTTAAATGTAAATGGGCTAAATGCTCCAATTAAAAGACACAGACTGGCAAATTGGATAAAGAGTCAAGACCCATCAGTGTGCTGTATTCAGGAAACCCATCTCACTTGCAGAGACACACATAGACTCAAATAAAGGGATGGAGGAAGATCTACCAAGCAAATGGAAAACAAAAAAAAGGCGGGGGTTGCAATCCTGGTCTCTGATAAAACAGACTTTAAACCAAACAAAGATCAAAAGAGACAAAGAAGTCCATTACATAATGGTAAAGGGATCAATTCAACAAGAAGAACTAACTATCATAAATATATATGCACCACATACAGGAGCACCCAGATTCATAAAGCAAGTCCTTGGAGACCTACAAAGAGACTTAGACTCCCACACAATAATAATGGGAGACTTTAACACCCCACTGTCAACATTAGACAGATGAACGAGACAGAAAGTTAACAAGGATATCCAGGAACTGAACCCAGCTCTGCACCAAGCAGACCTAATAGACATCTACAGAACTCTCCACCCCAAAACAACAGAATATACATTCTTTTCAGCACCACACCACACCTATTACAAAATTGACTACATAGTTGGAAGTAAAGCTCTCCTCAGCAAATGTAAAAGAACAGAAATTATAACAAACTGTCTCTCAGACCACAGTGCAATCAAACTAGAGCTCAGGATTAAGAAACTCACTGAAAACCACTCAACTACATGGAAACTGAACAACATGCTCCTGAATGACTACTGGGTACATAACAAAATGAAGGCAGAAATAAAGATGTTCTTTAAACCAATGAGAACAAAGACACAACATACCAGAATCTCTGGGACACATTCAAAGCAGTGTGTAGAGGGAAATTTATAGCACTAAATGCCCACAAGAGAAAGCAGGAAAGGTCTAAAATTGACACCCTAAAATCACAATTAAAAGAACTGGAAAAGCAAGAGCAAACACATTCAAAAGCTAGCAGAAGGCAAGAAATAACTAAGATCAGAGCAGAACTGAAGGAGATAGGACAAAAAACCCTTCAAAAAATCAATAAATCCAGGAGCTGGTTTTTTGAAAAGATCAACAAAATTGATAGACTGCTAGCAAGACTAATAAAGAAGAAAAGAGAGAAGAATCAAATAGACGCAATAAAAAATGATAAGCGGGATATCACCACCGATCCCACAGAAATACAAACTGCCATCAGAGAATACTATAAACACCTCTATGCAAATAAACTAGAAAATCTAGAAGAAATGGATAAATTCCTGGACACATACACCCTCCCAAGACTAAACCAGGAAGAAGTTGAATTTCTGAATGGACCAATAACGGGCTCTGAAATTGAGGCAATAATTAATAGCTTACCAACCAAAAAAGGTCCAGGACCAGATGGAGTCACAGCCGAATTCTACCAGAGGTACAACGAGGAGCTGGTACCATTCCTTCTGAAACTATTCCAATCAATAGAAAAAGAGGGAATCCTCCCTAACTCATTTTATGAAGCCAACATCATCCTGATACCAAAGCCTGGCAGAGACACAAGAAAAAAAGAGAATATTAGACCAATATCCCTGATGAACATCGATGCAAAAATCCTCAATAAAATACTGGCAAACCGAATCCAGTAGCACATCAAAAAGCTTATCTACCATGATCAAGTGGGCTTCATCCCTGGGATGCAAGGCCGGTGCAACATATGCAAATCAATAAACGTAATCCAGCATATAAACAGAACCAACGACAAAAACCACATGATTATCTCTCAATAGATGCAGAAAAGGCCTTTGACAAAATCAACAACCTTCGTGCTAAAAACTCTCAATAAATTAGATATTGATGGGACATATCTCAAAATAATAAGAGTGATCTATAACAGACCCACAGCCAATATCATACTGAATGGGCAAAAACTGGAAGCATTCCCTTTGAAAACTGGCACAAGACAGGAATACCCTCTCTCACCACTCCTATTCAACATAGTGTTGGAAGTTCTGGCCAGGGCAATCAGGCAGGAGAAGGAAATAAAGGGTATTCAATTAGGAAAAGAGGAAGTCAAATTGTCCCTGTTTGCGGATGACATGATTGTATATCTAGAAAACCCCATCGTCTCAGCCTGAAATCTCCTTAAGCTGATAGGCAATTTCAGCAAAGTCTCAGGATACAAAATCAATGTGCAAAAATCACAAGCATTCTTATACACCAATAACAGACAAACAGAGAGCCAAATCATGAGTGAACTCCCATTCACAATTGCTTCAAAGAGAATAAAATACCTAGGAATCCAAATAAAAGAGGATACAAACAAATGGAAGAACATTCCATGCTCATGGGTAGGAAGAATCAATATCGTGAAAATGGCCATGCTGCCCATGGTAATTTATAGATTCAATGCCATCCCCATCAAGCTACCAATGACTTTCTTCACAGAATTGGAAAAAACTACTTTAAAGTTCATACAGAACCAAAAAAGAGCCCACATTGCCAAGTCAATCCTGAGCCAAAAGAACAAAGCTGGAGGCATCACGCTACCTGACTTCAAACTATACTACAAGGCTACAGTAACCGAAACAGCATGGTACTGGTACCACAACAGAGACATAAATTAATGGAACAGAACAGAGTCCTCAGAAATGATGCCACATATCTACAACCATCTGATCTTTGACAAACCTGACAGAAACAAGAAATGGGGAAAGGATTCCTTATTTAATAAATGGTGCTGGGAAAACTGGCTAGCCATATGTAGAAAGCTGCAACTGGATCCCTTCCTTACACCTTATACAAAAATTAATTCAAGATGGATTAAAGACTTGAATGTTAGACCTAAAACCATAAAAACCCTAGAAGAATACCTAGGCAACACCATTCAAGACATACTCATGCGCAAGGACTTCATGTCTAAAACACCAAAAGCAATGGCAACAAAAGCCAAAATTGACAAATGGGGTCTAATTAAACTAAAGAGCTTCTGCACAGCAAAAGAAACTACCATCAGAGTGAATAGGCAACCTACAGAATGGGAGAAAATTTTTGCCATCTACTGATGTGACAAAGGGCTAATATCCAGAATCTACAAAGAACTCAAACAAATTTACCAGCAAAAAACACACAACCCCATCAAAAAGTGGGCAAAGGATATGAACAGACTCATCTCAAAAGAAGACATTTATGCAGCCAAAAGACACATGAAAAAATGCTCGTCATCACTGGCTATCAGAGAAATGCAAATCAAAACCACAATGAGATACCATCTCACACCAGTTAGAATGGCGATCATTAAAAAGTCAGGAAACAACAGGTGCTGGACAGGATGTGGAGAAATAGGAACACTTTTACACTGTTGGTGGGACTGTAAACTAGTTCAAGCATTGTGGAAGTCAGTGTGGCGATTCCTCAGGGATCAAGAACTAGAATTACTATTTGACCCAGCCATCCCATTGCGTATACCCAAAGGATTATAAAACATGCTGCTATAAAGACACATGCACACATATGTTTATTGCAGCACTGTTCACAATAGCAAAGACTTGGAACCAACCCAAATGTCCAACAATGATAGACTGGATTAAGAAAATGTGGCACATATACACCATGGAATACTATGCAGCCATAAAAAATGATGAGTTCATGTCCTTTGTACGGACATGGATGAAGCTGGAAACCATCATTTTCAGCAAACTATCGCAAGGACAAAAAAACCAAACCGCATGTTCTCACTCAGAGGGGGAATGGAACAATGAGAACACATGGACACAGGAAGGGGAACATCACACACCGGGGCCTGTTGTGGGGTGGGGGAAGGGGGGAGGGATAGCATTAGGAGATATACCTAATTTAAAATGACGAGTTACTGGGTGCAGCACACCAACATGGCACATGTATACATATGTAACAAACATTTATGTTGTGCACATGTATCCTAAAACTTGAAGTATAATAATAAAAATAAAGAAATATGTGCTTACTTCTTTTCATATTTCACAACCGACCAGTGAATTGGCTGTTCTATATTTTATTTTTTGAGCTTGGAATCATGTCCCATTTAAGCAAGCATGCAATATTTATTTGATGTTAAAGATTCAATTCGGCAATATCATATGAACGTTTCTGATGAAAACAGCAGGAGGAATAGCTTGTAATATGGGTCCTTGTAACTCAGTAATTTAATTTACATTCCAATTACTTGAGCTTCATGACTTACAGGGTATTATATAAAGTAAATAAAGTTTCTTCGAAATTAATTTTTCAGTCTGAAAACACTAGAAACTTTTCAAGTATATTTGATATAACTCTATTTCTGTGAGGAAAACAAAGTATTAAATTGTTCTCGTCCAGGCATGTGTGATGCACGTTCACTCATTCACCCATTGTTCAACTGTTCATTCATTCTTTCATTTGTATTTTGACATATGATAGTACTTTTGTAGTAGGTTTTTTTGTTTTGTTTTGTTTTTGTTTTTGTTTTTTTCCCTGAAACATGTTCAAGCCCTAGGGTTTTTATAGGCAGAGCTAAAGACTGGTGCACCAGGCAGTGCCGCATATTATACTCCATTATAGACTGTGACAGTTAATTTTGTGTGTTCATTTGAGTAGGCCACAGGGTGCCCAGGAGAAACATTGTTTTGGGGTATTACACTGTAAGGGTGCTTCTGGCTGAGATTTGCATTCGAATCAGTATAGTAGATTGCAACGCCCACAATCACCCCTGCCAAAGTGATTAGTATCATCCAATCTATTGAGGTCCCAGAATAGAGCAAAAGGTAGAGGAAGTAAGAATTCATCCCTCTTTGGCTGGGCGCAGTGGCTCACCCCTGTAATCCCAGCACTTTAGGAGGCTGAGGTGGGTGTATCACCTGAGGTCAGGAGTTTGATACCAGCCTGGCCAAGATGGTGAAACCCCATCTCTACTAATACAAAAATTAGCAGAGTGTGGTGGCACACACTTGTAATCCCAGCTACTCGAGAGGCTGAGGCAGGAGAATTGCTTGAATCCAGGAGGCAGAGGTTGCAGTGAGCTGAGATCCCCACATTGCACTCCAGCCTGGGCAACAAGAGTGAAACTCCGTCTCAAAAAAAAAAAAAATTATATATATATGTGTGTGTGTGTGTGTGTGTGTGTGTATATATATGTTTATATATGTGTGAATGTGTGTGTGTATATATATGTGTATGTGTGTGTGTGTATATATATGTATGTGTGTGTGTATATATGTATATATATGTGTGTGTGTGTGTGTGTGTGTGTGTATGAATTTACCCCTCTTTTTCCTGCTTCACTGCTTGAGCTGGAATGTCTCATCACATTTCTCCTGCCCTTGGACTGAAATTTGCATTATTGGTTCTCGGTGGTTCTCTGGCCTTCAGATTCAGGTTAAATTATACCACCAGATTTACTGGGTCTTCAGCCTGCAGAAGGCATATTGTGGGCTTCTCAGCCTCCGTAATTGCATTGGTCATTCTTCATTTATATACGCATAAAATGGTTCTGTTTCTCTGGAGAACCTGAGTAATACACAGACTTAAGTAATAAAATGGACCATGAAATTTCAGGAAAGAAATCCTGTGATCATCAAGAAAGACTTCTTTATGGACAACAAGTCTGAGCTGCACTGATTTTAGAAGGAAAAGTGAGAATTTTCCCAGTAAATAAGGAGTTGAATTGACAAGGATTCAGAATGACTTACAATAGTAGAGAAGCACAATGACATCACAGCTAGGTACCCTTCAGCATGCTCAGGTGTCTTGTCTTAGCTGCCGCTTGATACTACTTAATCTAACATTTAAATACGATGTATCCCTAGGTTTGAATCTCACATCTGCTACTTACTAGGTTTATAACTTGGGAAAATGATCTAAGCCCTGGCTTGCCATTTATAACATGACAATAATAATGCTCACCTTGAAGCTTTCTTATCAAGATTGAATACAATATGCTAAAAGCCATCAGCACAATGTGTAACACTCAGTAGGCCTACAAATAAAAGATTGTTGTCATTATTGATTCTTACCCCCTAGACACCTACCGTTTGGCAGAGATCACACTTGAAATACTATTAGCATGGCACAATGTCAATATTAAAAGAATGGCCATCTATTAAATATTAAAAGAATGGTGATGTTAGATTCCCATTATTGACATTCTCTCATTGGAAATAATTTTCTTTTCCATATTTCAAATCATCTTTCCTGAGTAAGTAACTGGTATTTCTCTCATAAAATGATTAAAGGTAAGAAACAAACAGAGATAACATCTTAGTTATAATGCAAGGTGACATAATAAAATGAGAAACAAATACATAGTGTTTATAAACATAGTGACACATAAAGTGTAAATTATGACAAAGTATTCTTGCTACAATTTTAAGAAAATTTATTTAAAAGCCAATCACAATTCTTTTCATATTCTCTTTCTAAATATCAATATACACAATGGAAAAAATTTTAAAAATCATATTATAGGGTCCTAAGAATTGCACTTGAAGATTTTTAAAGGGAGAGAAGAAGATTAGAGATAATATTTTCAAGGGAAAGTTGATAGGATAATTGATTCTAGAGTGCAAAATTTGAACTACAATGGCAAAGAAATATATGCCACATGTATAATGAAATTTCAGGAATTTTTCTCCTGAAGGACATTTCTAAATTCTTTAGGTCCTTAACACCTTAATGTATCTATTTTAGCGTGGGTAGTGATAAACAATTGCAATCTCAGGATCATTTTAAATGTTCCAAAAATATTTTTTGACACAGAGTAAGAAAAGAAAGTAAATTTTCCTATCAAATTTAGGATTTTCAATAAATGCCTTTTTCCCTACTGTGAAGAACATCAGTTCCTTATGTAACACAATTTATTCACTGTGTGTGTAGAAAATTGATAGCAGGAACATTTCTATTTGTCACATTCACAGTTGCCGGCTTTTAAACTTTTAATTTCTTACTGTTACTTTGCAATCAAATTTAGTGTTGTCGCTTTGAAATAAATGCTGGGCCACATTCAGTTAGTTGGATTTTGACATTGTTTTCCAGGAGTCAAGAGGTGGCTGAAGTTCCTGGGGGCCTAAAAATAGTTCTGAAACAGAAGTGTACACCCTAGGGGTTTGATTATCTTTGTGAGCATGCAATTGTATTTTCAACACAATTAGCTGCCTAACTGTTTGACTAAACTTTTCTATGTATTTGCACATGTAAGTAATTATGACAGAATTAAAATCTGAAGAGCTCTCTGCCTACTTTGTTTTCCCTTATGAATAAGACTAAAAACACATATTGAAAAGACTTTTATTTTGTAAACTCATTCATTGAATGAACAAAATATGAAAGGATTTTTAAAAATGTATTTCTTACCCCCCAAAAAGGAAGATACTAGAGACTATGATTAAACAAAAAGAAGTTGCAACAATCTGCTAGCACCCTTTCTGGTCTGATCTCCCGCTACCCCCAATACACACGTGAATTTAATGTACATATATTAATATGAATGTATAAATATACATTAGTGTACACTAACAATTGATGGCCATTACAGTTTATCTTTATTTATAGTTTCAGTTTATATATTTTACTCTTCAGTGTATTATTTTCCTATGACTTACACAGCATTTTATATACATTCACTTTTTATATGACTCATGCCTTATATACCTAAACTGAACCTAACTCTGAACACATTTAATATGAGTTAGTGTACTTTTTGAATATGAATCTGCCCTTTCTACCAATCCCATAGATGGACGCCAAATTGTAAGGTATTTATAAGTACTACCTGTGCCAAATGTCGAGTAGCATCATCTGCCTTATGTGAAACTCTTATTGGTTATGTAGATGAAGAACGTGCATAAAGAGTAATGAGAGCATTGTAAGAGTGAAACATAACATGTAGATCAAGTATTAGTGTTCTTCACTTTACCCATTTCTGGTGTTTGATACATTCTCCTCTAAAAGTCAAAAGGATCTTCTAAGTTGCATGGTAAAGTATCTTGTAATCCAATGTAGTCATTTACACCCAAGTATTACTTTCAAAATTTTAGAGGGCACTCTGCACATGTATTAGTTGGATTGAGCTTGTTCATTTTACAAAATTCTGACTCAGTTCTCTAAAGTTTGCATCAATTAAGTTAAACAATGCAGGCTTTTAAAATTGAGTAATCATTTTCATCAGCCATTTTTTAACGGTGGCTCTTTTCATGCATGGTTAAGTGTGATTTTGGCTGTTAAATCCTTCTGCTCAAATGAAATAAGCATTTTAATTCAGCAATCTGAAAATCATCAATAACAGATATTGCCTTGCCCTTTTGCTCTCCCAATTTACCTAATCAGTTCTCATTTTTTAATATGAGCCCGTAACTATTTCAAACAGACAATTGTCAGTCCTAGATTTAACGATCTCTAATAGCAGGACCCCATTTAGAGTCCCTTGGTAGTTCTTGTTACTAAACAGCCTCAGAGTCAAGAGGGCATTCCTTATGACTTGGTTAGAGCTGCACTCTTTGCCTTTAGATTTGCTTGCAGGAGAGATGTAGAACAGGTGAGCATCTTCCTCAGAACAACCCTTCATTGTCTTCATTGAAAACAATTATTAGGAAGCTCATTGCTGGCCAGGTGCAGTGGCTCATGCCTATAATCCCAGCACTTTCAGAGATCAAGGCAGGAGGATCCCTTGAGCCCAGGAGTTCAAGGCCAGCTTGTGCAACATAGGGAGACTCCTCGGCTCTACAACAAAAAGAAGCACATTATTTTTTCTACAGGCAAGAGATGAGCAACTCACCTTTACTCTTGTTTGCTAGTTTCTATTCTTTGAAATGGTAAAATCAAATCTGTCATTCAAAGTTTTGCACATAGAAGGTACCCAGCACATTTTTAAGGTTTCTTTCTCTTTCACCCTTTAATGTACAGAAAACAGTCAATACTAAACAAAAACCAATAAGCATGTAGCTGAGGGACTACAGTCATTCCTGATTATTGTTAAGTGTATTTGCACTCCTGCTTTTTGTATGCCTATTCTTATTTTAATGTTTGCTTTTGGTCCCAAAACACTCCTGGGGATTTCTGTGGTGATTTCTGAAATTCTTCCTCTGTGTAGCTGCCTCCTCTCTGGGACAGTGCCTCACAAATCCAGCTATCCCACTCTTGCAAATTTGACCTCTCCCCACAGTTGAGGGAGACTGCCAGGCTCTGTTTGGGTTTACTTCTCTGTGATTTGGTCCAGAAAATATCTCCAATGTTTTGTTGTAAAATTATGATGTCTCGGAAGTTGTAAAGTTATGACAGGGTAACTTCATTTGGCTGTGCTTGGTTCTACCTTAGTTCCTTTTGAATCTCCTTATCCACTTTAAGCACGATGATAAACTAATCAAGGCAAACTGAAGGCCAACCGGCATGTATCGGGTTAAATGATGGCTTCTCAGAGCATCTTGTCATCATGAAACTGAAGAGTTCCCTGCCCCCCCTTGCAGGACGTGGAATAGGGTTGTGGCACACTTGTTCAGTTGCCACCGCTGCTCAAACCCCTTGCAGGAAGGGGAGCATGCAGACGGGAAGGTGCAGAGGCTGGGGCCAGTGCTTTGGGCTCCAGCCCTGTGGTAGTGTCTAGGGGTGGATGCCTGCAACCCCAGTGTTACAATGCTGTCTTAGCCTTGCTGTCTGCACATGGCTTTAAGTGTTAACCAGTTCAGTGGACTCTCTGCCTTTTTGCAAGGGCAGAAGGCCAGAGTGATAGTTTTCTGTATCCTGAGCTCTTGCCCAGTGTCCTGGAAGAATTGGATCATGCATGGACTTGAAGGATGAATGTGAGATTTGTTTGTTTGTTTGTTTTTTGAGATGCAGTCTCGCTCTGTTGCCCAGGCTGGAGTGCAGTGGCACTATCTCAGCTCACTGGAACCTCTGCCTCCTGGGTTCAAGTGATTCTTCTGCCTTAACCTCCCAAGTAGCTGGGATTACAGGTGTGCACCAACACACCTGGCTGATTTTTGTATTTTTAGTAGAGATGGGGCTTCACCATATTGACAAGGCCGGACTGGAACCCCTGACCCCATGATCTGCCTGCCTCAGCCTCCCAAAGTGCTGGGAACTCAAGCGAATGTGAGATTTTATTGAGTGGTGGAGGTGGCCCTCAGTGGAATGGATGGGGAGCCAGAAGGGGGGATGGAGTGGGAAGATGATCTTCCCTTGGAGTTGGCTCATCCAGCTGCTAAACTCCTCTCTGACCACCCCCAGCCGAACTCCTCTCAGCACTCAGACAATCCCCCTCTTCTCTCTTTCTCTGCTGTGTCATTCTGCTGTTCATCTGCTTGTCTTATCTCCTCATCTGCTGGTCTGTTCTGGAGCCTGGGATACAGGATAAGGACATGGCAGGCCAAAAGGCAACTTTTTGGGTGAGAAAACAGAAATACCTGTTCTCATTTAGGGCCATGGGTGTCCAGGCTTGAGAGTAGGGGCTTTGCTGGGGAACCGCCCTCTTCTTCTTCTTCCTTTTTTTTTTTTTTTTTTTTTTTTTTTGTTTGAGAGGGATTCTCCCTGTTTCACTCACGGTGGAGTGCAGTGGCATGATCTTGGCTCACTGCAACCTCCGCCTCCTGGGTTCAAGCGATTCTTCTGCCTCAGCCTCCCTGAATAGCTAGGACTACAGGCACATGGCACCACACCCAGCTAATTTTTTTTTTTGTATTTTTAGTAGAGACCATGTTGCCAAGGCTGGTCTCGAACTCTTGACTTCAGGTGATCCGTGCCCCACGGCCTTTCAAAGTGTGGGATTACAGGCATAGACTGCCCTCTTCTACCCAGTATTTCCATCTCCTGTTCATATCATCAAAATTAAATGGAAGTACAAATGGCATGTTAAAAAATATATTAAATACAACCCTTGATGATTAAGCACATTTGGTTTGAATTCATAAAATAGATACTCAGTGTGACAGATTAATTTATTGAGACATTAATTTGTATTTTGTTCTTACTGCTGTTGGAATTACATTTACCTCCTGTATCACTAAAAATAATTTTTTTAAAAGGGACCCCGTAATGTGGTCTTTTACCTCAGAGGCTTTTGTGCTGCAGGTTTAAAGCAGAAGTTACCAGATACCCATAAGCCCAATAAGTCTTGACTTTTTTTTGTTCAGGTCTGGGCTTATTTATGGGATTTATGATGCATAGTTCAGGCAGGAGTATGGGAGTTCTTGGATTTCTAGGAAAGGTGACTAACTAGAGTCTTTTGAGGGCTTATACCAGACTCGTTCTAGGTCTTTGAGAGAGTGGAGGTTGAAAAGCAGCTCTCTGCTCCCTCACAATGCCCCGGGGAGCGGTGTACTAGTGAAAAGGGACACTAAATACCAATGTTTTGGTCTCCAGTAAGTCACCATATTTTGGCAGAAGTCTCTTTTCCTAAGGTTGACACTTAAGTGCAGCTGGCAACATATATTCAGCAGGATTCTGGTTCTTCCCAAATGTCCAGAACGGAGATACTCCTTCTGCCAACTCCCTCCCGCCAACCAGCATTTGTTCTTTTCCTGGTACTTGTTTGTTTTGCAAGGCTTTGTGTAGTCTCTTCTCTGCATTTACGGCTCAGCCAAAGATTCCAGGAAATCTGTATAGAGATTTCTGGAACTCTTTTACTGCATAGCGCCCTCCTCTCTGGTACAATGCCCTACAAATTCCAGCTGCCTCACCTCCTCCAACTGAACTTTGATCTCTGTCTCTTCAGCTAAATATGATTGGCATGCCCTGCTTGGGTTTCGTCTGCTGGTGTCTAAATCTAGGAAGTGCCTCCAGGCAGAAATCCTGGGCGATTGTAGGACATTCCTCATTTGTTCCACTCCTCATTGCAAACACAGTTCCTTAGTGTCTGTTTTCCAGTGCCTGAAAAGAGCTGTTGCACATATTTTTCGAGTTTTCCAATAGTTTATGGCTGGCAGGCTGATCTGCTACCAGTTATTCTCAAAGCCAGAAGCAGTAGGGTGATATTTTAAAAACAAATATAAGTGTGTGATTCCTCTACTTAGAGCTCTTCAATGGTTTCCCACAGCACTTAGAAAAAGATTCGAAATCCTTTGTGAGGCCTGTTCTGAGTGTGTTCTGGGCCCTATCTACCAGCAGAGCTTCAGCTCAGCCACTGTCATTTTCACCCACTGTTCTACCTAGTCTCACTTTCAGTGTGCCAGGGTGCCACGCACATTCCCAAATCAAGACCTTTAAATGTCAGCTTGGATATAATCCATCTGACTCACGTGTCCACTCTTGAACTATTCAATTGTAGATGAGAGTGCAAGGCCACACATCACAGCCTGGTCACTAGGACACTTGTATAGCATACGCACATTTCCTTGGCTTCAGCTTAAAGAGTATTATTTGGAACTCTTTGGTGGTAGTGGACAAAGGTTAAAATATGGAGAATTTTTAAAAGTTTATTTTAAACACAGTACTTTGGCAATAGAAAATACACTCTGAGAGTATAAAAATATGTTTTATCTTTGTTTATGGAAACGATCAGTATTTTGAAATTTAAATCTTGGCATTTAAGTAGTTACCATAAAAAAGTATTCATTGCAGGTTTTCAAAAATGTATGCAACTAATTATATTTAGCAAAAGAATACATTTAAAGGAAATAATAAATAGAATTGTTGAGAATAACTTGAATGATTCTAAAACAGGCTAAGAGTTTCTTACTAGTTTCACTTTCTAATTTTATCTATAGTTCACTTTAATTACACAGTTACTTCTTAGGATTTCCACCAAGTCCAACCCTCTTCTACCTCCAACCTTTAAATATCAGCAGCCCCCTAAGGTATAAATTTACCTTTAGTTTTTATGTTTCATTCAGTAACTTAATAGAATGGACAATCTTGATCCCAATGGAAACATAAATTTTCCAAAATTATGTTTTGCAGAAAGCTCTTCTAACATGTTATAACTATTTTTTTTCAAATCTATATCTTATTATTTATCTATTTAACAAAGATGGTCCAACATAATTAAAAAATCATTGATCAGTTGGGTAGAAGCTGGACTTGGGCTACCATGTAAAACTCAAGGGCCACTATTCATATCATAATCTACGGGAATGAGGACTCCTGAACTGTACAGAGCATAATCTGGCTGGCTATTTGTGATGGGCATTGGTCTGGAAGGCAAAGTTATTGCATTTAAAGAGAGAGTTATTTAATTGCATGTTTGATGTCTTAATAAGAATAATATAAACATGATTTTTAAAGGCCAAAATTTTGGAAGCTGTTGATAATAGCACATTTCTTGGCCAAAAGAATATTTTCTCAGCCACTTTAACAAAAATCTAAATGAAAAGCTTCACTTGCATTACTGTTCTTTATTTCTGTCTATTCTCTCCTTTGGCAACATTTGGCAATATTTTCTCTTTTTTATGGTGTTACAAGAAGCATCATTAAATTACTAGGTCAAAAGTATTTTTACAGATGTATTAGAAGATATGGAATACTATATATAAAAGGAAAATGTGTTTTTTTATTATCAGGAGCAGAATGTCTCAGGCTGGGTTAAGGATGAGAGAACCAAGACCTGCACCAAAGTCCTAGTGTATGTAGACAGCCAACCTGTCAATGTGTCATGCTCGTCAGGGCAGCTAGTGGCCAAGGGTTGTGGAGATAACTCAAGTGACCAGGAACTGAGGAAGCTAAGGCAAGGATTTGTAAGACTCACATTCAGTTTACACTGGCTGAATGGCAATTTTGTTTCAGATGGTATGCTTGGTAACATTGACATATATTTATTAAACATTATTTAATGCCAAGATAGACATCAAAAGGAGAAATTGCCAACCGGCTAGAGGCAGGAAAAATTAGAACCAAGTAGGCAAGAAAAAGAAGTGCATAAATGTGTAGGGTAAATCAAAGCCAAAGATCACAACTAGAGGGAGACTTGGGGAAATTAAAACAGCAGCCTAAAGCCAGCAGGAGAATAACTGTGACTTAACAAAAGAAAGAATCTTCAAAATGAAGATGATAGTGATAAGAATGGTCATAGTGATGGTTGACAAGACTTATATATCAGGTGCTAGACTAGGCATTTTATATGCAATGCTGTGTAAAACCTCACAACAACCCCACAATGTAGGTATAATGTAGGTTTGATGATGGGTCAAAATGTCAGCTTTATTATTGGAGCTGCATTGGAGGGTGCAATGAATTCTGCGAATCAACTTGAATCCTAATGATCTTCCTAAATAGTTTTCTCTCAGTATTAAATTCATCCATTCAACATCTACTCCTACCCACAGGAGAACAGAAACTTGGTGATTTTAATTCATGCCCTTTCTTAGTCTCACAAATAAATACTCTCTTCCTTTGAAGAGTGGGAGTAAGAAGTGAAAGAAGGTTTTTGGTGTTTTATGTTTGTTTGTTTTCTTTTTTCCGGTTAGAAATTGCATTTGAATGCTAGTAACAGACATTCCAAACAGTGGATTAACCAATGTAATCGTTTTATTTTTGTCTAATGACAAGAAATTTGTAGGTGTATGGTTGGTGGCATTAAAATATCAGGGCAAAGGATTTTGTGATTCTTTTAGATTTTCCCTGGAAGCTAAGATATAGCTGCTTAAACAATTATGTTCATATTCTATGTTCTAGAAAAGGAAAAGGCAAAAGGCAAAGTGTTGCAAACAAGTTTAGTTTATCCCTACATCCCATCCCCTATCTTATACGAAGAGCTTTTCTCTGCATTTCTACCCAAGGACTTCTACATACATCTTACTGACCAACATCACATGATTATCCCTAGCTGAAAACTAGGCTTGGTGTGTAGATTTTAACTGGGCATATTGCTTCCCTCAATTATTGGGATTCTGTTAATGTAAAGGGAGAGTAAATATTGAATCAGTAAGTAGCTCTATGGGACATGTTACTCCAAGAGTGTTTTTCTTGAGGTGAAGTTCTCTTTTGAAAACATGAATAAGGGAGAATAAAACACTAAACACTTGATTTTTTTCCCATTTGATTATAATCAAGTGATTGTTCCCATTTTTATTATTATTCCCATTTATAGTTGTGATATCCAAGGTTCAGAAGAGCTAAGCAACTTGACCAAGTTCATACTTTATAAAGTGGCCAAATGACCAAGTTCATACTTTGTAAAAGTGGATTTATATTCAAACCTAAAATTGACTCATTTAATAACTCGATTTCTTAAGTATTTGCTAGCTCCTTTCTTTCTCTCAGGAGTAACTCAAGGGCTTGCAATGCATGAACAAGTGCTCTTAAAGTAATAGGGAAAGGGTACTGAACCACACACACACACACACACAAAATAGTTCTACCTTTAAGGTGCAGTGATGTGAAGTTGAAATACACTGTGGCTCATAGAAGTTTTATGTAAGAAGGTTCTCAAAAGATGTTTCTGGATTGTATGCATCAGAATTATTTTACCAAATATCTAGGGACAGAGCCTGGTAACTGCAGCATAATTAATTTCAAAGAGCATTTACATGTGCATACTAAAACTTGGGAACCACTCAGAGAGGGTGAGATCAGTTTCATCTAAGCATGGAAGAATTTTTAGAAGAGGTGGTTAACCTAGTTGTTGGAGAATAGGGATGACCTAGAAACATGGAAATAAAGTTTCACTTAGAGGGCATGGATTTGGGCAATAGCATGGATGAGGAAAAACATGTGGCATATGGATACTGGAGAGGAAGCTTGGCGTGCACAGAGAGCTGGGAGCAATCAGATCAAATGAGGGAAGACCAGAGTAATTGGTATCTATGGATCACAATGACAGAATACAAAGAAAGATAGGTGCACTTGTCGCAAAGACCTTCACATAGGTGGAGAGATTATTATTGACCACTGGGATTATAGAGTATGCATTATATTTAGAAGAAAATCTCACGTATCCAAATTAGTGCACACACATACACACACACACACACACACACACATATATATCTCCCAGCAACTCCATCTGCAAATGATCTTACTCAGCTGATTCCACTAACTATTCATAGATGACTTGGTTGATCTAGGGACAAAGGACAAGATAAAAACCCTGCTATCCCACTGGGCCAGCTGCAAAGGAAACTTCATTTTGAAAATAAAGCTTCATGAGCAAAATAAATAAGGGCCTGTTACAAGGAGTTGGGGCTCTGCAGGTTATTTTAAAACTTTCAAGCAATGTTTTCAACCACATACCATAATGCTTTCCGCCTCTTTCATATTTTGCTTTGTCTTTTGTCCATATAGTTGCTGGCATGCACTTATTTAATATCCGACTTTTTAAAATAAAAGGAGAATCTATTAGTGAATGCAATTAAATATTACTGTTATTGATTTAGTTAATGAAAATTGTTGAGAGCTTTCAGAAATCATTTTCATAACCTTGACAGAAAATTCAAATGTCCTTTCCTACAAAACACCATACAAATAAATCACCGTGCATTCCTTTACTATTTGTGTTACTGACATTAAATCACACTAATTTGATAAAATAAATTATAAAATTTCTTTTCTTTATTTTTCTTTTTTTTTCTTTTTTGAGACAGAGTCTTGCACTGTCACCCAGGCTGGAGTGCAGTGGAGTGATCTCAGCTCACTGCAACCTCCACCTCCCCTCCCAGGTTCAGACAATTCTCCTGCCTCAGCCTCCCGAGTAGCTTGGATTATGGGCGCCTGCCACCACGCTCAGCCAATCTTTTGTATTTTTAGTAAAGACGGGGTTTCACTATGTTGACCAGGATGGTCTTGAACTCCTGACCTCATGATTAACCTACCTCGGCCTCCCAAACTGCTGGGATTACAGGTGTGAGCCACTGCGCCCGGCTTAAAATTTCTTTTTATAAGTATTTCTATGAAAATTGTATCATAAACAAACCCAAATAAATGAGGAATTACGTAGAAACAGCAAAACTTGACTAACCATAAATTTAGTTTGTGGAAAAAAAAATTATTCAAAGGCATGTGCTGGCCATCAGATACTGAATGAAGAAGTACTCTTAGAAACATCACCATTTTCTCTGTATTTTAATGTATTAAACTTGCATTGTTTCCAAACTTGAAATTTGTATTTTATCTTATTGTCTAAATGATCATTAGACTATGTTAATAAAATTTCACTTACATTTGATATAAGCATCAATGTCTAAAAATATAAAATATTTTGAATGTAATGTGAAACTGAACTAATTTCTTTTTGAATATGTGTGCCTTTTATGAACTTTCATCTATCTTATGAGTGCTTTTAAGATCACTAATTAGTCTGCTATTCAATTCTTTTTCTTTTTTTTTATGTTTCCTAAGGTGTATTTTAATTAGCTTTCGAGGAGGAACAGGTGGTATCATTGAAAACTGTGGATTCTTTTCAACATTGGTTTTCCAGTGTTAGCGCTTTTGCTTCTTACATACGGCTTTTAGATAAATTTTTTTTATATTCTTTTTTTTTATTATTATACTTTAGGTTTTAGGGTACATGTGCACAATGTGCAGGTTTGTTACATATGTATCCGTGTGCCATGTTGGTTTGCTGCACCCATTAACTCGTCATTTAGCATTAGGTATATCTCCTAATGCTGTCCCTCCCCTCTCCCACCAACGCACAACAGTCCCCAGAGTGTGATGCTCCCCTTCCTGTGTCCGTGAGTTCTCATTGTTCAATTCCCACCTATGAGTGAGAACACGCGGTGTTTGGCTTTTTGTCCTTGCGATACTTTACTGAGAATGATGTTTTCCAGTTTCATCCATGTCCCTACAAAGGACGTGAACTCATCATTTCTTATGGCTGCATAGTATTCCATGGTGTATATGTGCCACATTTTCTTAATCCAATCTATCATTGTTGGACATTTGGGTTGGTTCCAAGTCTTTGCTATTGTGAATAGCGCCGCAATAAACATACGTGTGCATGTGTCTTTATAGCAGCATGATTTATAGTCCTTTGGGTATATACCCAGTAATGGGATGGCTGGGTCAAATGGTATTTCTAGTTCTAGATCCCTGAGGAATCGCCACACTGACTTCCACAATGGTTGAACTAGTTTACAGTCCCACCAACAGTGTAAAAGTGTTCCTATTTCTCCACATCCTCTCCAGCACCTGTTGTTTCCTGACTTTTTAATGATGGTCATTCTAACTGGTATGAGATGATATCTTATTGTGGTTTTGATTTGCATTTCTCTGATGGCCAGTGATGATGAGCATTTTTTCATGTGTTTTTTGGCTGCATAAATGTCTTCTTTTGAGAAGTGTCTGTTCATGTCCTTTGCCCACTTTTTGATGGGGTTGTTTGTTTTTTTCTTGTAAATTTGTTTGAGTTCATTGTAGATTCTGGATATTAGCCCTTTGTCAGATGAGTAGGTTGCAAAAATTTTCTCCCATTCTGTAGGTTGCCTGTTCACTCTGATGGTAGTTTCTTTTGCTGTGCAGAAGCTCTTTAGTTTAATGAGATCCCATTTGTCAATTTTGGCTTTTGTTGCCATTGCTTTTGGTGTTTTAGACATGAAGTCCTTGCCCACGCCTATGTCCTGAATGGTATTACCTAGGTTTTCTTGTAGGATTTTAATGGTTTTAGGTCTAACATTTAAGTCTTTAATCCATCTTGAATTAATTTTTCCATAAGGTGTAAGGCAGAGATCCAGTTTCAGCTTTCTACATATGGCTAGCCAGTTTTCCCAGCACCATTTATTAAATAGGGAATCATTTCCCCATTTCTTGTTTTTGTCAGGTTTGTCAAAGATCAGATAGTTGTAGATATGCAGCATCATTTCTGAGGACTCTGTTCTGTTCCATTGATCTATGTCTCTGTTGTGGTAACAGTACCATGCTGTTTTAGTTACTGTAGCCTTGTAGTATAGTTTGAAGTCAGTTAGCATGATGCCTCCAGCTTTGTTCTTTTGGCTTAGGATTGACTTGGCGATGCGGGCTCTTTTTTGGTTCCATATGAACTTCAAAGTAGTTTTTTCCAATTCTGTGAAGAAAGTCATTGGTAGCTTGATGGGGATGGCATTGAATCTCTAAATTCTCTTGGGCAGTATGGCCATCTTCACGATATTGATTCTTCCAACCCATGAGCATGGAATGTTCTTCCATTTGTTTGTATCCTCTTTTATTTCATTGAGCAGTGGTTTGTAGTTCTCCTTGAAGAGGTCCTTCACATCCCTTGTAAGTTGGATTCCTAGGTATTTTATTCTCTTTGAAGCAATTGTGAATGGGAGTTCACTCATGATTTGGCTCTCTGTTTGTCTGTGATTGGTGTACAAGAATGCTTGTGATTTTTGTGCATTGATTTTGTATCCTGAGACTTTGCTGAAGTTGCTAATCAGCTTAAGGAGATTTTGGGCTGAGACAATGGGGTTTTCTAGATATACAATCATGTCATCTGCAAAGAGGGACAATTTGACTTCCTCTTTTCCTAATTGAATACCCTTTATTTCCTTCTCCTGCCTGATTGCTCTGGCCAGAACTTCCAGCACTATGTTGAATAGGAGTGGTGAGAGAGGGCATCCCTGTCTTGTGCCAGTTTTCAAAGGGAATGCTTCCAGTTTTTGCCCATTCAGTATGATATTGGCTGTGGGTTTGTCATAGATAGCTCTTATTATTTTGAGATACGTCCCATCAATACCTAATTTATTGAGAGTTTTTAGCATGAAGGGTTGTTGAATTTTGTCAAAGGCCTTTTCTGCATCCATTGAGATATCATGTGGTTTTTGTCTTTAGTTCTGTTTATATGCTGGATTACATTTATTGATTTGTGTATGTTGAACCAGCCTTACATCCCAGGGATGAAGCCCACTTGATCATGTTGTATAAGCTTTTTGATGTGCTGCTGGATTCAGTTTGCCAGTATTTTATTGAGGATTTTTGCATCAATGTTCATCAAGGATATTGATCTGAAATTCTCTTTTTTGGTTATATCTCTGCCAGGCTTTGGTATCAGGATGATGCTGGCTTCATAAAATATGTTAGGGAGGATTCCCTCTTTTTCTATTGATTGGAACAGTTTCAGAAGGAATGGTACCAGTTCCTCCTTGTACCTCTGGTAGAATTCGGCTGTGAATCCATCAGGTCCTGGACTCTTTTTGGTTGGTAAGCTATTGATTATTGCCACAATTTCAGAACCTGTTATTGATCTATTCAGAGATTCAACTTCTTCCTGATTTAGTCTTGGGAGGGTGTATTTGTCTAGGACTTTATCCATTTCTTCCAGATTTTCTAGTTTATTTGCATAGAGGTGTTTGTAGTATTCTCTGATGGTAGATTGTATTTCTGTGGGATTGGTGGTGATATCCCCTTTTTCATTTTTTATTGCATCTATTTGATTCTTCTCTCTTTTCTTCTTTATTAGTCTTGCTAGCGGTCTATCAATTTTGTTGATCCTTTCAAAAAACCAGCTCCTGGATTCATTCACTTTTTGAAGGGTTTTTTGTGTCTCTATTTCCTTCAGTTCTGCTCTGATTTAGTTATTTCTAGCCTTCTGCTAGCTTTTGAGTGTGTTTGCTCTTGCTTTTCTAGTTCTTTTAATTGTGATGTTGGGGTTTCAATTTTGGATCTTTCCTGCTTTCTCTTGTGGGCATTTAGTGCTATAAATTTCCCTCTACACACTGCTTTGAATGTGTCCCAGAGATTCTGGTATGTTGTGTCTTTGTTCTCGTTGGTTTCAAAGAACATCTTTATTTCTGCCTTCATTTCCTTATGTACCCAATAGTCATTCAGGAGCAGGTTGTTCAGTTTCCATGTAGTTGAGCAGTTTTGAGTGAGTTTCTTAATCCTGAGTTCTAGTTTGATTTCACTGTGGTCTGAGAGACAGTTTGTTATAATTTCTGTTCTTTTACATTTGCTGAGGTGGGCTTTACTTCCAACTATGTGGTCAGTTTTGGAATAGGTGTGGTGTGGTGCTGAAAAAAATGTATATTCTGTTGATTTGGGGTGGAGAGTTCTGTAGATGTCTATTAGGTCCACTTTGTGCAGAGCTGAGTTCAATTCCTGGATATCCTTGTTAACTTTCTGTCTCGTTGATCTGTCTAATGTTGACAGTGGGGTGTTAAAATCTCCCATTATTATTGTGTGGGAGATTGAGTCCCTTTGTAGGTCACTCAGGACTTGCTTTATGAATCTGGGTGCTCCTGTGTTGGGTGCATATATATTTAGGATAGTTAGCTCTTCTTGTTGAATTGATCCCTTTACCATTATGTAATGGCATTCTTTGTCTCTTTTGATCTTTGTTGGTTTAAAGTCTATTTTATCAGAGACTAGGATTGCAACCCCTGCCTTTTTTTGTTTTCCATTTGCTTGATAGATCTTCCTCCATCCCTTTATTTTGAGTCTATGTGTGTCTCTGCACGTGAGATGGGTTTCCTGAATACAGCACACTGATGAGTCCTGACTCCTTATCCAGTTTGCCAGTCTGTGTCTTTTAATTGGAGCATTTAGCCCGTTTACATTTAAAGTTAATATTGTTATGTGTGAATCTGATCCTGTCATTATGATGTTAGTTGATTATTTTGCTCGTTAGTTGATGCAGTTTCTTCCTAGCTTCGATGGTCTTTACAATTTGGCATGTTTTTGCAGTGGCTGGTACCGGTTGTTCCTTTCCATGTTTAGTGCTTCCTTCAGGAGCTCTTTTAGGGCAGGCCTGGTGGTGACAAGATCACTCAGCGTTTGCTTGTCTGTAAAGTATTTTATTTCTCCTTCACTTGTGAAGCTTAGTTTGGCTGGATATGAAATTCTGGGTTGAAAATTCTTTTCTTTAAGAATGTTGAAAATTGGCCCCCACTCTCTTCTGGCTTGTAGAGTTTCTGCCGAGAGATCCGCTGTTTGTCTGATGGGCTTCCCTTTGTGGGTAACCCGACCTTTCTCTCTGGCTGCCCTTAACATTTTTTCCTTCATTTCAACTTTGGTGAATCTGACAATTATGTGTCTTGGAGTTGCTCTTCTCGAGGAGTATCTTTGTGGCATTCTCTGTATTTCCTGAATCTGAATGTTGGCCTGCCTTGCTAGATTGGGGAAGTTCTCCTGGATAATATCTTGTCGAGTGTTTTCCAACTTGGTTCCATTCTCCCCATCATTTTCAGGTACACCAATCAGACGTAGGTTTGGTCTTTTCACATAGTCCCAATTTTCTTGGAGGCTTTGTTCATTTCTTTTTATTCTTTTTTCTCTAAACTTCCCTTCTCACTTCATTTCATTCATTTCATCTTCCATCAGCGATACCCTTTCTTCCAGTTGATCGCATCTGCTACTGAGGCTTCTGCAATCTTCGCGTAGTTCTCGATACTTGGCTTTCCGCTCCATCAGCTCCTTTAAGCCCTTCTCTCCATTGGTTATTCTAGTTATCCATTCTTCTAATTTTTTTTCAAAGTTTTTAACTTCTTTGCTATTGTTTTGAATTTCCTCCCGTAGCTCGGAGTAGTTCGATCGTCTGAAGTCTTCTTCTCTCAACTCGTCAAAGTCATCCTCCGTCCAGCTTTGTTCCGTTGCTGGTGAGGAACTGTGTTCCTTTGGAGGAGGAGAGGTGCTCTGCTTTTTAGAGTTTCCAGTTTTTCTGCTCTGTTTTTTCCCCATTTTTGTGGTTTTGTCTACTTTTGGTCTTTGATGATGGTGATGTACAGATGGGTTTTTGGTGTGGATGTCCTTTCTGTTTGTTAGTTTTCCTTCTACCAGACAGGACCCTCAGCTGCAGGTCTGTTGGAGTTTGCTAGAGGTCCACTCCAGACCCTGTTTGGCTGGGTGTCAGCAGCGGTGGCTGCAGAACAGTGGATTTTTGTGAGACCACAAATTCAGCTGTCTGGTAGTTCCTCTGGAAGTTTTGTCTCAGAGGAGTACCTGGCCAAGTGAGGTGCCAGTCTGTCCTTACTGGGGGGTGCCTCCCAGTTAGGCTGCTCGGGGGTGAGGGACCCACTTTAGGAGGCAGTCTGTCCGTTCTCAGATCTCCAGCTGTGTGCTTGGAGAACCACTACTCTCTTCAAAGCTGTCAGTCAGACAGGGACATTTAAGTCCGCAGAGGCTCCTGCTGAATTTTTGTTTGTCTGTGCCCTGCCCCCAGAGGTGGAGCCTACAGAGGCAGGCAGGCCTCCTTGAGCTGTGGTGGGCTCCACCCAGTTCGAGCTTCCTGGCTGCTTTGTTTACCTAAGCAAGCCTGGGCAATGGCGGGCGCCCCTCCCCCAGCCTCGCTGTTGCCTTGCAGCTTGATCTCAGACTGCTGTCCTAGCAATCAGCGAGACTCCGTGGGCATAGGACCCTCCGAGCCAGGTGCGGGACACAATCTCCTAGTGTGCCGTTTTCCAGGCCCATTGGAAAAGTGCAGTATCATGGTGGGACTGACCCGATTTTCCAGGTGCCATCTGTTACCCCTTTCTTTGAGTAGGAAAGGGAACTCCCTGACCCCTTGCGCTTCCGGAGTGAGGCAATGCCTTGCCCTGCTTCGGCTCGCGCACAGTGCGCTTCACCAACTGTCCTGCACCCACTGTTTGGCACTCCCTAGTGAGATGAAACCGGTACCTCAAACAGAAATGCAGAAATCACCCATCTTCTGTGTTGCTCAGGCTGGGAGCTGTAGATTGGAGCTGTTCCTATTCCGCCATCTTGGCTCCACCCCCTCAATTCTTTTTAAGTAAATGTTTTGTCTAAATTTTATTCTGCCGTAATCAGTTATTGAGAAAATTTCATAGGTTTTGGTCTAGACAACAAGTTAAATTTATATTACTTGTTTTAAAAAGTAATTATCTGTCAACTGGATAGTTGAAATTTTAAATAAGTATTAGAAATTAAATATAGCAGATCCTTGAATAATATCATTTTGTTCAACTCCTGTTGTTATAAACAATGATGGGGGGAGAAAATCAATTACCACCTGGGCCACTGTCTGTGTGGAATTCGCACATTCTCCAGTGTCTATAGGGTTTTTTCCTAGTACTCGGGTTTGCTCCCAAATTCCCAAGATGTGCACATTAGGTTAATTGGCTTGTCTACATTGTCCCAATCAGAGTGAGCGTGGGTGTGTGTTTAGTACTTGCTGTGTGTGATGGAATGGTGTCCTGTTCAGGGCTGGTTCCCTTCTTGTGCACTGAGTTTCCGGGATAGGCTCCAGCCACCTGTGACCCAGAACTGGAATTAAAAAGTTAATGAGTTAATTGATATATATTACTGTAACATAAAAGTTCATAAAGTAGACAATAATCCCACAAATGCACTACATAAAATGATGCAGTACAAAAGTGCTTAGGGAGCCCACCCTGTTCATGATTGTTTTTGAACTGCATGATAGAAGAGCCGCTCTTTACAATTTTTACTTTAGCAAATATTTATTCTTAGATTTAACCCACCACCTTTACCACCACTGTCACTCACTGATTCACCAAAAATTGGGTAATCTATTATTTTATTTGTTTTTGTTTGTCTTTCTTAACGGTAAGTATAGCTCACATTTATTTCAGTACACAATATTGAAAGTCTCTTCGTCTTATTTAGAAGTTCGTTGATATTTTTGTGACCAGAAACATGCCATGGGAGCTTAACTCTTGTTTATATCAATTAACCTTCATTAAAATTGGTTTTGTTAAAGTTGCGGTTTTCAAGAACCTATCAATAATGTTAAGTGAGGATTTCCTACAGGTTATGATGTTAAGATGAAGGGAATAAAGGGGTGACTGACTTTAAAATCTTTTCAGACTGGCTGAAGATAGTATTGTTTATTTGCCTTCATGTTTTAGATTTTTATCATGTTGTAGGAAATATGGGCTTCAGCTTTTCCGGTTCCTAAGAGAATAAACTTGTTACCTTTGTTTTGAGGATGAAATATTATAGAATAATTTCTCCTTAGGTCAGAATCTCAGTTAACAAGAAATTTTTAACATACTGCCTTTTATCAGCCTCATCCTTCTCTGTAACATCTGTCCTGAGAAATAAGCAAGTTGAAAATAGTCTTTGTGGTATAAATCTGAAATACCAGAAAGAATTAGCAAGTGTATATAAACAAAACCAAGTTACGATCAGTGTTCAAACCATAGCACTTATTTATACACACACACACACACACACACACACACAAGAGAAGTCAGACTTTTAGAGCCCCTTGCGTCTGGATTGGTTCAAACACAGAGCCCTTTAATACTTGTCATTCAACTCCTTTGAGACTTTTGTAGTTCATAAAATGGGTATAAGACCTTTCTTTCATGGTTGTTGTAGATACTAGAGGCAGGATATACAAAATCTGTCTTACATCTCTGGTCCATATTTTGACCTAATATCAGTCAGCTGTCATTATTAATAGTGAAATGGGACCAGGATAGAAGATACATTCTTTAGTCATCAGGGATTGTGGCATTAGAGCTGGGAATCTGGAAACCTTAGTCAAACTGGTATTTACTTAAAAATCATTCGTAGCTGAGGAAAATTACTTACTTCTAGTAAAGAAAAAAAAGGAGCAATAAGCTAGCTCAGTAAAATTTATTAATAAAGAAATAACCACGGTGTACTATTACCCTTGAAAAATGTAAGCTTTGCCTCCTTCAGTTTTTTCCATATCTTCTTGGAGATGAAAGGGTAAGTCCATGAAAAAGTGAAAAAGTAACCCACCACACATCGTAAGTTTCTTTCTAAGAACTGTCACTTTCCTTCTATTTTGAAGGGGACTTATTTTTGCACTGACAGACACAACTGAGTGCAAAAGCAGATGCTTAATTATGATATGATTTTTTTAAAACTGGATTTTTACTGTTTTTTATTCTTGTGACTTTTATCCAAGTGATGCTAAAGATTGGCTTGAAATTTATAAGTATCGTGTTCAATCTTGTAAAAGACAGTTTGAACACTAAATTAATTGTTTTTATATAAATAATTATTATTGAAATGTTAGTACCTGTGAAGAAGTTCGACTCTATTTTATTCAATCAATAATATCTCAAATATTATAAGATATTGAAGCTCAGAGAAGTTGAAAAACTTATTGAAGATTCTATATTGTAACTGGAGGAAACTGAGATCTTGTCAAAGTATATTTGACCTTAGCGTTTTCTCTGCCATACTTCAAGAATGTCCCCTTGAGGGAAGAGAAGAAGAAAAGGAAAAAAGAATGATATTGGATCATGATAATTAGGAACTGATGGTCAATGAGAGCATAATCACACAGATGTTTTCCACACATGATATTTTAAAATTTTTAAATTAATTTTTGCTACCTATAATTAGAAAGCTTTTATATGCAAATCTAATTTCTAGCCTTTTTTAAAAAAGATACATTTGGCAATCTTGGGCCTTATTTCATCATGGCATCATCACTTATGAATTAGCTAAAGCTGGGGTGGAGCTGCATTCTTTATCTAGGACATCTAGTCTTGTGCTCAATGCTGTCCCTGGGCCAGCTTCACTCATTCATGTTATCCGTGCAGCTCCCGGGGAAGAACATGTGAGCTATGATGGAACAGGGGCCCCTGCTGAGATGTTTCCTATGACTGGTGAAGGCTAAGTAGCCTGCATACACTGGTAATCCTATGTATGTATGTATGAGTATATTTATTTTTGCTTTAATTCTCTGTTAGACCTGAAGTTTCTGGGCCAGGGAGGATGAGACAGTTTGTATGTCTCATACTCAGGAATTAAAATAGAGCAAAGAAATCTGAGGGCCTCCCATTTTACCAAATACACCTTGTAGACAAGGGAAATATTTGAGTATTCATTATTTCTCTGACCTGTTTGCCTTCTTGTAGCTATTAGAGAATGGAGGAGTTTAAGATGTAATGAGTGAAATGTGTACCAGGCTCTGAATCAGGCTCTTACGCTTTACTGCATGTATTCATTCACTTATATGTTGAGTGTCTTTATGTCATTGTCGTGGCAATTGCTGGAGATATACACCTACCCTCACAGCCCAAGGCTTGAGAGAAAGACAAATAACAAGTAATCAAGTAAAGAAGTCACTACTCATGCAAACAGTTGTAGGAACTATAGATACGTGGTCAGAGAAGGCCTCTCAGAGTGGATGACATTTAGGATGAGAGTTAAGAGGAGAAGGAGCCAGACACTGTACATGCTGGGAGAAGAGAACTCTAGGCAGAGGATCAACAGCAGCAAAGGCCTTGGGAACACAGTGTTTTGTCTCTCAGCTTTAGAGTCTGAAAACAAAGTTAATGCAATTGCAGCCTACTTGAATAAAAGGAAGATGATATTGGCAAAGTGGACAAACCATGGTGAAGAGTTGGTAATTCACTGGAAACTCTCATTTAATCCTCCCCCAAACACTGTGAAACAGAAGCAAATCTTAGGCAAAAGAATCATCCAGACTGATCACTTACTAGCTATCTGTCTTGGTACTGGTTTTAACCTTATTTGAGCTTCAAAGATAATAATACCCACATCATAGGACTTTTCGTCAGAACTAAAGGCTATATGCCATGCAGAGTTTTATGGGAATGTCCAGCCCATAGGACGTGCTCCGTAAATGATAGGTTTTATTGTTTTAAATAAGGAAGGGGGAAGATACACTCTCTTTCTTCTCAATCTAGACTCTCTTCCTTTTTCTTCATCCGGTGATGGTGAAGTTATGATTTGTGTGATTTCATTTTAAAGTTTATCATGGTCAAGGCTTGTGTCTAAGAATTTCAGCAGGTAATGTGTTTGAGCTCCCTCCTCACCTCTTCCCACCTGTAACATTAGCTCTTTCCCCTTCTTTCTTCTGTCTAACAATTGGTGATGGTTTAAAGAATCTGCAATCCCACCGGGCACTGTGGCTCCTCACGCCTGTAATCCCAGCACTTTGGGAGGATGAGGTGGGTGTATCACGAGGTCAGGAGATTGAGATCATCCTGGCCAATATGGTGCAACCCTGTCTTTACTAAAATACAGAAAGTTAGCCGGGCCTGATGATGCATGCCTGTAGTCCCAGCTACTCAGGAAGCAGAGGCAGGGGAATCTCTTGAATCCAGGAGGCGGAGATTGCAGTGAGTTGATATCATGCCATTGTACTCCAACCTGGTGACAGAATGAGACTCTGTCTAAAAAAAAAAAAAAAAAACAAATCTACAATCCATGGACTCAGAGTTTCTAAGGTTTATAACCCTCTGATTGTTTTGACAGCCTTCATATATACTCCCCCTCAATGTATTTACACACACACACAACACAACACACACATACACACACACAAACACACATTTGTAGATTGGGAAAGGAATCATGAAGCAGCTAAAAACACTGCTCAAAAATTTCTAAGAAAGATTGTTGCAGGCAAGTTAGGCATGTACCTGATAGCTACCCCAGGCCTAACTACATAGTGAGATGTAGAAAATTTTAGGATTCGGAAACTTTGCCTTTAACTGAATGGGACTGGGAGGTGGGAAAGGAGACCAGCCACACAAGCAAGTTGGTCGGGAGAGTGTGTCATGAATATTAAGCAGACACTTTTTAGATACTAGAGTACTAAAAAATGAGAAAAATCTATTTCAATTAATTAGATAAAAATAATTATAACAATTACTAAAATAGCCTATATGTGGCTAATTATTATAATTACAAAAGCTCTTAGGCATACCCTTAATAGTGATACGTAGCAGCTTTGTTTAGTTGTAAGTTTTACATAATTATAACATTAAACTATATGTAGCTGTACTTTACCTTCTATTATTTAAGTAGCAAGTCATCTACCAAAATCCAACATTTAGAAGATAGAATCTGACTTTTAAAAAGTCTTATCATCTACGTAAGGGTCAGGAGATGGGAGAAGTTAAAACTCAGGACCCTGAAATTCCCCAGGAGAGTAACTATCAGGGAACAACATAAAAAAATTATTTTCCCATATTCCTTTTCCATATGCAAGAGTTCTATGCATACAGGAGCCCCATGTAGAAATGTTTAGTTGTGGTATCTTTCCGAGTCTAATATTAAAACTGCTGGCATTACTGTGTGCCTAATGTATTGCTGTATGTCACCGTTGCAGGTTGAATACACATCAAACTCGGTGGGGTTCTGCTGGAGCTTACGGGTCAAGGCCCTGTCACTGTACTAAGTGAAATAAAGCACCATGCTACTGTTAGGACTGCTTATTCTTGTGGCTGTTTGGATCGCTGTCATGTACTCTGTATAAGCTGATAGCTGCAGATGCTTTCACCTTCTGATTCCTGTACTGACTACTATGTCTTAAAAATGAAAAGTTTAGCCACAAAGGCTTCAGGAGCTCAGCTATTCAGCTTTGCCTTACACCTGGGTGTGGTTCTCTCTAACTCTATGCCACTTTTAGCTAGTGCAACTTGCCATAGGAAAAAAATGCTGAAAACCTAAAATGACCATAAGAGCAACAAACTTTCTGATTTCTGTCATTCTTTTAACCAAGACAATTTTGAAGGTAGCTATCTATGTGTTTGGATACTTGGTTCCTGATTAGTGATGTGCTCTCCAAGATCTGTAGAGCATCAGCCTTCTTTGGATATATATGCCTCAAGTATTCCACATCAGATGGGCATATAGTTACCTTTTTCTGGTGATTCTGGGATACACTGCACCTACACTGTGATAGAATGTGGAGCATTATTGCATTTAGGACAACAATCTAGGAAAAAGTGAATTAATTCAACTTCCAAAAGTAGAAGTTATATATACTCACACCTGTAATCCCAGCACTTTGGGAGGCCGAAGCGGGCGGATCACGAGGTCAGGAGATCGAGACCATCCTGGCTAACATGATGAAACTCCGTCTCTACTAAAAATACAAAAAATTAGTCAGGCGTGGTGGTGGGTGCCTGTAGTCCCAGCTACTTGGGAGGCTGAGGCAGGAGAATGGCGTGAACCCAGGAGGCGGAGCTTGCAGTGAGTTGAGATCATGCCACTGCACTTCAGCCTGGGAGACAGAGCCAGACTCCGCCTGAAAAAAAAAAAAAAGTTATATATAAGCCAATATTATCGCTCAACTGGAATATGGCCTAGAACAATGGGAAATAAATATTTGCTTTTTTATGTTACCCTCTTCAGGCATGATGAACACAGAATAAAACATTCTAGAAACTGAATTTAGCATAGCATAGATTTCCAAGGAATAGAGGCCAAATTTAAAGACACACTTGATGGAATGTACCCAGTTTTCCAGACAAATTATCATCTATTATTGCCCAAATAAAGGCAATTTAATAGAAATAGTTTAGGGTGCAGAAATGGATGGTGGGGTACTGAACTAAATTTAGAATTAGGAGAGCTAGGCTTTGTCCGTATGATGTCAGATAAATCAACCTCTGTGGGCTTCGGATTTCTTCTTTTCTGTTAAAGGTGACGCATATCTCTATGTCAAAATCACAGTTTACTATGTAAATATGTTGCAGACTAGAAAATGGTAAAGTCATGAAAGATAGCACCAAAGGCTTAATATCTGATGTTTGCAAGAAAAAAATGTAAAAATTATTCTAAGAAAGGCCATTGAGAATATTATTTTTTGCCTTTTTTTTTCTTTTTTTTTTGAGATGGAGTCTCACCGTGTCGCTCAGGCTGGAGTGCAGTGGTGTGATCTCAGCTCACTGCAACCTCCCAGGTTCAAGTGATTCTCCTGCCTCAGCCTCCCGAGTAGCTGGGATTACAGGCTCACACCACCACACCTAGCTAATTTTATTTTTATTTTCATTTTTATTTATTTATTTATTTATTTATTTTTTGTATCTTTGGTAGAGACGGGGTTTCACCATGTTGGCCGGGCTGGTCTCGAACTCCTGACTTCCTGATCCACCCACCTCAGCCTCCCAAAGTGTTGGGATTACAGGCGTGAGCCACCGCACTTGGTCAAAGATATCATTTTTTGTCCCTCATTTCCCTATCTATATAAGGTTGGAATCTAACCTTTTTTTTTTTTTTTTTTTTTTTGAGACGGAGTCTCACTCTGCCTCCCAGGCTGGAGTGCAGTGGCACGATCTCGACTCACTGCAAGCTCCACCTCCTGGGTTCACACCATTCTCCTGCCTCAGCCTCCCAGCTGGGACTACAGGTGCCCTCCACCGCGCCCGGCTAATTTTTTTGTATTTTTGGTAGATGGGGTTTCACCGTGTTAGCCAGGATAGTCTTGATCTCCTGACCTCGTGATCTGCCCGCCTTGGCCTCCCAAACTGCTGGGATTACAGGCGTGAGCCACTGCACCCGGCCCGGAATCTCACCTTAATGATAGAATTTTGAGCTCCAGAGACGAAAAACAAAAGGTGTTATTAGAAGGGTCTATTTGTGTGTATGTCTGTGTGTGTAAGTGTTATGAAGGCACATAATGATTTCAAACACTGAGGTAAACTTTTGGTGAAAAACCTCATGAAGCATTTCAAATAAGAGCAGAATATATATAGTTCTAGGTCTCATGGTTTTTACTGAGAAAGGTTCATAAACTTTACCTAAAGAGAGATAAAATTTCCTCTAAAATGCCTGCATAAACACATTTGTACAAAATAGATCAGTAGTGGTTCATCTTAAGTAGATGTGGGTGATAGCCATTTTACTGTTGGTAAATGTAGGAATTTGTATAGAGAACTCTTTTTTGAATTAGTTGAGAGTATGAGCCAAGTAGAAGAAATGCAAAGACTGAAATAGCATATTAAGCAATTTGAGTTAACTTTTAGATAATTTGCCATTTCCCTTAGGTAGAGTAAGAAACAGATATTAAGGAAGAGCATATGTCAACTTCAATTTAAGAAGCAGCTAAGGTATCCTGATGAACTTCAAGTCACCCTGATTAATTTCATTTTAGAGCTTTGAAATATATAATAAAACATGAATTTGTATAGATCTTTATAATATAAGCAAATTAGCCTGTACAAGGGTTAGCCAAGGAAATTGTCTTCACTGACATAATTTGCTTTTAAAAAGACATGATAAAAATGTTTTCATATATTATGAAAAAATAGTGATGATTTAAAATATATGTAAGTATATCAAATGTGAATGGAAATATTTTGTACTACCAGAAGCCAAAATAAAAAGATTGATTCAGAATTCCATAAGCTTGCAAAGAATTGGTAAGTTTTTGTTTTTGTTTATAAATTGCTTTTTCAGATATTAATGGCTAAAAATGATACCATCTTTCAGGAATTTATATTCCTTACTCAAAAGTCTGAAATAAAGCCGTTTGGCATATGGAATTCAAAGCAGATATACCCATTTTCAAATCTTAAACAGGAGTGAATTTTGTTTTTAAGTTTCAATATTTAATGCTTTTAATTTATTGAATCTCAAAATTTAGAAAAATATCGAATTTGCAGAACAAAGAGAAAAAGTTAAACCAAATGTGAAATATGATTATATCAAACAATGTATATTAATTTATGAGCAATACCAAGAATGAAAGGCACCCACCTTCAGGGCCTGGCTATTTTTTCTGGAACCATACAAATATTTTCATAAAATGTTATCTGATGGCACCTTAAATTTTCATTTGCAAGAAAATGCAGGGTTATAGCAAAATGTTTAAAGCATAAAAATCCTGCCACCTACAGTATAAACAAAGATATGTTTTAGACATTATGCTTCAGTGAAAACCCTGCTCAAATGAGACTTCGGTCTTGCAAATTAGGGTGGCAGTATGGCAACCCTGTCAACCTCTCTTCCAGGTATGCCTCAGGCACTAGTGCCCACTCTGGAAAACATTTAAACCAGCAGAGAGTGGCTGCTTAATGGAGCTGAGCAGCAGCCTGCATTTCTTGGCACATTTGACAAGGAAGTTCAGTCTCAGTTAGTAAACCTTATTTAAGAAACTAATGTTCTCTATTTGTGTATTTGCAAAGGATATGTTTTAGACAATGTCAAAAAATGAATTATCAGGAAATAAACTAAAAATGAAACTTAAGTCTTTAGATCAATAAAATGCAATACTTTTGATTTTTATGAAATTCATAACCAGTGTCACAGTTTGCAAATGAGAATCAACCATTTTCATTTATTCTCATCCTAAATCAAATTAAAATTTGGAGTTTGTCAATTTAAAAAAACAGCTAGTGGGAAAATAGAAAATCAGAATTTATCAGAAGATACTATGTCATCTCTCTGAATAATTAGAAGTGTTAAAGATAACTGGAGACACTTACATATTCTATCAAGTTACAATATCACATAAAAGCATCTTTAGAATCATGACTAAAAATTGACTTGTTCATGTTTGTGGAACAAGTCCAATTTTTTAAGTTTCAATATACCTTTATTTAAAATAGTTAATGTCACACATGCAAATGATATGTAACATTTTCCAGATACTATAATGATAAAACTTATTTTTAGTTCTTAATAATTTTTATTTTACATCATTAAAGAGTGCAGACTTCAACATGTACTCCTTTATGAATACATGAAAATCACATGTAAAAATTATTAACATGGCCATTTTACATACAGGAAGAAGGTTACATGTTTAACAGAAACTATTCTTGCTTCCTGTTCTGCTCTGTACTAGTTATATAACTTCAAATCTCTGTGTCTTCATCTATAAACTGGGAATATTAGTAGTATCTAATTCAGAGGTCTCTTGTGAGGATTAAGTGAATTAATACATAAAAAATGCTTGCCGTTGTGCCTGACATGCAGGCTCACTAACTGTTAGCTAATTTTTTTGTTGTTAGTAATTTAGGGTCCAGAAAGAGATGAGTTAGACTTCAATTAACTTTTCTTTCAGCCTAGTTTTAAGCTCTTTGCTTATTAAATCTCTTACTTTTAGAAGTATAATTGTTCTTTTTCCAGTGAGTGTCGTTCCATGATGTACTTTTGTATGCAAAGCTTTCAGACATACAGAAAACCAGTCTTTAATTCTTTTTTTTTTTTAACTCCACTATAATCCTTTGAACCAAATATTGCTATCTGTCTGGCAAGGGCGGACAAGTACACATTTTTTGCAGAGTGTAAGTACTCGATGGTCGTTATGGTGAGATGATTTTATAGTACCGTCTTTCAATTTTACCCTTGCATATGCCAGTATGAAATCATACAGTTTTGCCCTTTAAATCTTGTTTTATTGTTAAGCGGAGGCAGTATGAGGCAGCATGGCTTACTAGCAAAACAATAGATTAGGCACAGCCATAAATTCTAATTTTGGCACCATCACCGATTCACTAAGCCCTTCTGTGCTATAGCATAAAGTGCATTATTGAGAAACACCAGCGTTGAAGCTGTCATTTGGCTTTCTATATTGTCAGTAACACTAAGATACTGTAAATTGATGGCAGTTAAAAAAATAAAAGAAGACTCAGAACAGGGAAGGACCTTATTGAATATCTAGTTAAACTGTCTGTCTTTAGATGAGGAGGCTGAGACTCAGGGAAGTTACGTGATTTGCTGAAAGTCAAACTACGGAACACAAAATCTAGGTGGCTGATGGCCAGTTTTGTGGTCTGTCCACTATCTGTGACTACAGATGGAACCTTCAAAAAATTTAGTTAAGTATCTGGACACTGTGTCTATGTATTGCTTAAAATCTGGATTTTTTTTCTAACCCTTTAGGTATGTGACAGTTTTTATTATTTGCTTGGAATGTGGGATTATGTGATAATCTTTGTGTAGTAATAATTAATAAGCGACATATTGGCAAAATACATTTAGTTGGGTCAGGATAGGAAAAGCCACTATGTGACTTCGGATAACTGTTCACGCAACATTCTTGCTGAGACTTTAGATTTATAGCCCAGAATAATCAGCTGCATGGAATTGATAAGCAAGGCAAAGTGCAAGGGATAGGAGAGAGAGAATTTGCCTTTATTAAGTACTTAACTATGTGTCCACCATTGTAACAAGGACTTTATATACATTTTCCCTTTAAAGGAATAAAACAATCCTCTCTGAATTTGTAGCATTAGTGTCAGAGTTGTCATTGATAATTGCTCTATAACCTCAGATGAATCTTTTAACCTACCTGGACCTTGACTTCCTTATTTGTAAAACAGGCAATACCTAAACTGTCTATTTCATGAACAGGAAGACTTCACCATGAAAGCACCTAGAAAAGTATAAGGTACCATCAGAATTTAAAATCATGTATGTTTACTTTCTGTCAGTTGACTCCTTGTGCTAATTATATTTTGCTTAAGGGTATTTTGAATCAGGATGGTGGAAGAAAGGCAACACAGGATTAAAGATTGAATAATGAGCCAAATGCAGAGTCCACTTGAGAAAACAGGGTTGACTGTTTGCGTCACCTTTTTTTCATTACTCTTCAGTTTTTCATGTGTCCCTATATGTTGGATACATTATTATCAACACTATTTTGTACAAATTCTTTTATAGAAATCAGCAAAAGAAGCTCAAACATGATATGTGTGTGCATATGATCTAAAATCAATAAAACTACAATTAATGAAACAAAAGTAATACAACTAATAAATACATAGGGAGATAGTTTTTGTCATTCTAAGTTGGAAAGATTATGTTTATGTTGCGTTTCAGAAGAGATTCTTGGGTGGAAGCAAGAGAAATTAACTTGGCTAGCCTAAATCAGGGCTTTTATATAGTGGAGGTTAGAGGGGGCTGAGGGTGAGCCTGCAAGTGAAAGGCAGGCATGAGAAGTTGTGTGTGCCACTAGGGAGAGCCAGAAGGGAGAGGAGCCAGAACCACAAAAGTTCATATGACTGAAATTTTTTGTTTTGAACCTTTGAAAACTAGGAAATATATATCAAATACAAGAGTAAATATAACATATATGTACTTAAAATACTACTACTAAAAATAAATCAAGTAAATATCTATGTGCTTAACCTTACCACACGGCCCTCTCTCCCCACTCTTACTTAATCACTGTTCTGAAATTTGTATTGCTCATTTTTATACCTGTTCCTATACTTTTGTTACACACTCAATACAACATAATACTTAGATGTGTGTGTATGGTTTATATGTGAGTGGTGTGGGTGGACACTCTTGAGTATTATATTGTTGCATTGTAGGATCAAATTTTATTTTTTTAATCCTCTTCAACTTGCTTTCTCCACATTTTGTTTTCAAGATACAGATGCTTTACCCCATTATATAAATGTATCAAAATATATTTATTGTACTACCGATGAGCGTATGGATTATTAGTGCATATCTTTGCTCCTGCTCATCCTCTTTTTCTCTTTCTTCTGTTATGTACAAAGCTACTATGAACAATTTAATTCTGGTGCATCTGTTGCAAAAGCTTTCTAGGATACATGCTTGGGACTGAAGGACAGGGCCGTAGGTTCTGTGACTGTTCAGATTTATGAGGTCATACCAAATTGTTTCCAAAAAGTTTTCTGATTTCCTACTCCAGCGAGGAGAGAAGGAGGAGTTCAGATGTTTAACAATCTTCTATAGACTTAGATTTTTTGAATTGTTGGCCAATGTGTAAATGAGATATATCTAAATGATATCATGTTTTCAATTTGCATTCCTCAATTCCCTATGAGATTGAGCTTCTTTCCCCCCATATGTTTGTCCTATCTCTTTTTTTTCATTTCTTTGAAATAGCGATTCAACATTGATCCATTTTTCTTTGGGGTTGTTTTTATTTTTGTGGATACTATGGGTTGTATATATTTCATCTTTTCTTAGTTTAGATTTCATTTTCATTTTCTTTATAATGTTATTGATAAAGAAAATTTCAAGGTTTGTGGTTTTATATCCTTCACTCTACTGAGGACTTAAAAATATTCATCTACATTGCCCTTTAAAGTTTTCAAGTTTTGCCAGGCGCGGTGGCTCACATCTATAATCCTAGCACTTTGGGAGGCCGAGGCGGGCAGATCACGAGGTCAGGAGATCAAGACCATCCTGGCTAACACGGTGAAACCCCGTCTCTACTAAAAATACAAAAAATTAGCCAGGCGTGGTGGCAAATCACTTGAACCCGAGGATGGGAGGTTGCAGTGAGCTGAGATCGTGCCACTACACTCCAGCCTGGGTGACAGAGTGAGACTCCATCTCTAAATAAGTAAATAAATAAATTTGCCTTTCTCATTTAAGATCTTAACCATTTGCATTTTTTCATATATTGAGATAAGACTTTTATTTTTATTCACTTCATATGCCTAACCATTTATATAAAAACTTTTTAATAATAATTGTTTAAATAAGAAAGTTTTTTTACCCGTAAAGATGTACAGAGTCAGATACATAATCAAATATAAATGCATTGTCTGTGTAAAAATTTGTCTTTTGTTCCAATAGTCTATATGTCTGTCTCTATTATTTTACTGTGCATCTTAATTATTCGAAATTTAAAATGCCATGATAACTGGTAAGGAAAATTTTCATAACTATTGTTTTTTTTTTCTTCCAGAATACACTGTTTACTCTTAACCTTTGCTCTGAATTTGTTGTAGTTTGTCCATTTTTTTATTTCTTTTTTCATCTTTATGCTTTTAATTAATGTGCTGGTTACAATAACCAAGGCAACGCTAAAGAGAAGTGTTGTTAGTGTTTATCCTTGTTGCTATTATCCTATTTTAAAATAAGGCTTGTAACATTTTACATTTGAATATCACGTTTGTGATAAATTTTTGTGAATGTGCTATGTCAAATTAAAGATGTTCCCTTTTATTCCTAGTTTGGGTAAGAAATTATACCACAAATTCCTACTTGATTTCTATCTGTTGAGAAGCTTATATCTAATTTCCCTTTTAATCTGTAAATAAGATGAATTAGAAAATTAATAGGTTACTTAATGTTAAAATAATCTTGTATTCCTGAAATGGATCTAATTTGGGCATGGAATAGCAGCTTTCTTTTGTAATGATGAATTTTGCCTTGCTAAAATTTTATTAGGACTTTTGTATGTTTGTACATGAGAGACATTTGGCCTAGAATCTTTTTTTAAACTATTTATTTTAAAATGATTTTGTGTTTACAGAAGAGATTCAATGATAGTACAGATAGTAAAGTTCCCACATACCTTTCTACCAGTTTCCCTTAAAGTTAACATCTTACATTATCATGGTATATTTGTCAAAACTAATTAATTAGCATTGGTGCAAGGCAACTGTAGACTTTGTTCAAATTTCACCAGTTTTTCTACTAATGTCTGTTTTCTGTTCCAGAATATCACATTGCATTTAGTTATCATGTCTTCATAGTGTCTTTCGATATGTGACACTTTTTCAGTTTCATTTACTTTATGTATATTCTTTTACAAACACAATGCTGTCATGATTACTGTAGCTTTATAGTAGGTCTTGAAGTCAGGTAGTGTCAGTCCTCTAATTTTCTTTCAATATCGTACCAAGTATTCTGGGTCTTTTGCTTTTCCATATTAAGTTTAGGGTCAATTGGTAAATACCCAAAATGCCTGGCTGGGATTTTGATAGGGATTGTGTTAAATATTAACTTGATTGTACATCAAGTTGGGAAAGACTGACATCTAGACCATACTGAGTTCTATCTAGGCACTGGAACTCTCTCTCCATTTATGTAGATCTTCTTTGAATTCTTTCATCAGAGTTCTGTAAGTTTCTTCATATGGATCTTGTAAATATTATTTTTAGATTTATACTAAGTATCTCTTTTTTGGTGCTCATGTTAATGGCATTGTGTTTTTAATTTCAAATTTTAGTTTTTCATTGCTGGTATATAAGAAATCAAAAGACTTGAGTTGTATCCTACAAGCTTGCTGTCATTAGTTAGTTCCAGAACTTTTTAAATTGATTCTTTGCTATTTTCTATATAGACAGTCGTGTCATCTACAAAGAGATTTTTAATCTTCCTTCCAAGTCTGAGTGGTTTTTATTTCCTTTTATTGTTTATTACATTTGCTAGTGTTGAGAGTGGACATCTTGCCTTCTTCCTGATCTTAGTGGGAAGAGATCCAGTTTGTCTCCATTAAGTATGGTGTTAACTGTAGGCATTTTGTGGATGTTCTTTATTAAGTTGGGAAAGGTCCCTTCTACTCCTACTTTGCTGAGAGTTCTTACTATGAGTGGGTATAGGATTTTGTCAAATGCTTTTTCTTTTAATATTATCATGTGATTTTTCTTCTTTAGCCTATTGATGTGATGGATTATAGTAATTGATTTTTGAAGGCTGAATCAGGTTTACAGACCTGGAATAAATCTACTTGATTCTTAGTAGATTTATTTATAAATATTTATAATAAAATTATTTATATACTAAAAGAATTAGTACATAATTCTTTTTATACATAATTCAATTAGTTTTGTTAACATTTTCTTAAAAATCTTGGCATCTATGTTCATAAGAAATATTGATCCGTAATTTTCCTTTCTTTCAATGTCTTTGTCTGGTTTTGGTAATGGGGGAATTATGGCCTCATAGAATGAGTTGGAAAGTATTCACTCTGCTTCCATCTTCTGGAAGAGATGGAAAGAATTGGTATAATTTCCTCCTTCAATGTTTGGTGCAATTAACCAGTGAGTTTATCGGGTCCTGGTTCTTTCTGTTTTGGAAGTTTATTAATTATTGATCCAATCTCCTCAATAGCTATAAGCCTATTCATATTATCTATGTCTGTGTATACGAGTTTCAGTATATTGTATCTTTCAAGGAATAATTTATTTTACTTAAGTTATCATATTTGTGAGTATAGGGTTGTTTCTTGGTATTTTGTTATTATCTTTTCAATGTTCATGATATCAGTTGTCATAGCTCCTTTTCATTACCAATATTAGTAATTTGTATCTTCTCTCTTTTTTTTTAGTTAACCTGGCTACAGGCTCGTCAATTTTATTGATCTTTTCAGATAACTAGCTTTTGATTTTGTTGATTTTCTTTACTGATTTTCTGCTTCCAAATTCATTGATTTTTGCTCTAATTTGTATAATTTATTTTCTTCTGCTTAGTTTGAATTTTATTTGCTCTTTTTCTAGTTTCTTAAAGTAGAAGCTTAGGTTATAGACTTTAATTTTTTTTCTCATATATACCTTACCTTGATACTTTTAAAGAGCACTGGGCAAGCATTTTGTAGAATTACCTTCACTATTTATGTATCTAAAGTGTTTATGATTTCACTGGGATTACAGATTTTAGAGAAGAATACCACACAGATGAAGTATCTTTCTCATCATCTAGTACCAGGAATCTGTATCAACATGACTTATAACTAGTGATATTAACTTCAATCACTTGTTTAAGATGGTACTTGCCATGTTTCTTCAGTATAAAGCTACTACTCCCTTTCCATGCTCTGTTGTTTAGAATTGAGTTACCAGGTCCAGTTTATACTCAAGTGGAAGAACATAAATAATCCTCCTGGTGCCAGGAGTATCAAAGAATTTTCCATACAAGCACCAGGATATTTAATAAATATGGTTTGGCAAGTATTTTCACGCCATGCAAGTGTACTGTTTCTCCTAATGTTTTGCCCAGTAATTTTAGCATTCATCAGTAAAAATTACATCTGTGATATTCTAATGGTGATTTTTTTTAATTTTTCCTCATTGTAGGCCAGGTGTGGTGGCTTTCACCTGTAATCCCATCTCTTAGAGAGGCTGAGACAGGTGAATCACGAGGTCAGGAGTTCAAGACCAGCCTGGCCAACATGGTGAAAACCCGTCTCTACTAAAAATATAAAAAATTAGCCAGGCATGGTGGCGGGTCCCTGTAGTCCCAGCTACTCAGAAGACTGAGGCAGGAGAATTGCTTATACCCGGGAGGTGGAGGTTGCAGTGAGCCGAGATTGTGCCATTGTGCTCCAGCCTGGGCAACAGAGCGAGACTCCATCTCAAAAAAAGAAAAAAAAAAATCTCCTCATTGTATTTTACTATTTCTGGATGTATATTATTTTTATTTTTCTGTTCTTAGTTGTTCAAATTTCTTAAGTCTGGAAATTACTGTGGGCCTTTTAGTAAGCATATATTCAATCTGATTTTTACTCTGTCTTCTTTATTACCTTCTCTTTTTGTTTTCCATTTCTGTTATTCTTTGTGCTTCATTCTGTGTAGTTTCTTCAAATCTGTCTTCCAGTTTACATATCCAAACTATTTCTCTCTGAATGGATAGTATAGATTTACTTCATCCAATGAGTGTGATGCTTTCAAAGTTCAAGCTTTATGCAGTGAAGGCTAAATAGTTCAGATACAATTTTCCTTCCCACTCATGGTGCAGACTTTTCATGCTCTCTTTTATGCCTGGTTCATTGGAATTAACCTGCTAGTTTAGGCAGAGTTCTCCAGGGCAAACATCACTCTAGCACTCACTTTCTCTTCTGGGATTATATTTTTTTGTAATTTCTGAGGATTTAAAAAAAAATTCTTCTACCCCCATGGTATAATTTTTTAACTATATTTATCCAGGATTTTTAGGTTTGTGACCAGAAAATCTGAGGCAGGTCTCAGTTAATTTAGAAAGTTTATTTTGCCAAGATCGAGGACCCACGCCTGTGACACGGGCTCAGGAGGTCCTAATGACATGCATCTAAGATGGTCAGAACACAGTTTGGTTTTATATATTTTAGTGAGATATGAGACATCAATCAGCATGTGTAAGATGAACATTGGCTCCATCTGGAAAGGCGGGACAACTTGAAGCAAAGGCGGGAAGACTTGCAGCAGGGAGGGGGCTTCCAGGTCATAGGCAGATAAGAGACAAATGGTTGCATTCTTTTGAGTTTCTGATTAGCCTCTCCAAAGGAGGCAATCAGATACGCATTTATCTCAGTGAGCAGAGGGATGACTTTAAATAGAATGGGAGGCAGGTTGGCCCTAAGCAGTTCCCAATTTGACCTTTCCCTTTAGATTAGTGATTTGGGGGCTCCAAGATTTATTTTCCTTTCATAGGTTTCATGTGTTGTAAATGTTTCTCTGAACAATATGTAACACTAGAGAATAATGGAAGATCCTGTATTCTTCTTTACCTTGTTGCTTCACTAGCTCAAGATTCAAAATCCTAGGAAAGACAATCTTTTTGGCTGACTAGATCACTTGCCAACTCTCTGTCTATAGATACTATGGGGAAGGAGAAGACATGATCTCTTTGGCTTAAAGAGTGAAAGGCAGGTACCATCTCCCAATAAAATATCCCTGAAAGGGAAATGGTGATTTCCTGAAAGAAAATTCAGGGCTGGAAGAAAGGGTGATGGATATTGGGGAAGAGAAATGTAAGATATAGCCACTGTAACTGTCTTATCTCATCTTTAGCAGTGTATTTTTTATGTGTGTATATATATGTATGTGTGTATATGGTATATATTAGATATATATATATAATGCACATTACAATGTATTGGGTACATTGCTAAGTAATGGGTCAGCTATTTTATGATTATTTCATTATTTTCTTCTAATAAGTTTAGTTTCCCTACAGTGTTGGTTTGAAACCATGGCTAACTTTATTACTTCCAAATGCTTTGTGTCTCCTTAATGAACCCATCTAAGTTATGGTATGTCTTCAAAATGAAAGTTTGTTTAAAGGCTTGATCTGCAAGTGTCTGCCCTTTAACCTTGCTATTTTATCAACTACCTCTATTTTGCAGAGATAAATACTCTAACACATTTTAGAGGCTGGGTTCTCCCAGTGTTGCTGCTACTTTCTTGATTCCTGCTGTGGTTGCACATACACAAACAATGAACCAGACAGGAAAAATAGCCTCCTAACTGGTTAATTAAATATGCAGTTTATTACAAATTATGGAGTCTAGTTATAGTGAAAATTCACTGAGTTATGGCAGTCCCTGTTTCTCTCTGCCTAAATTCTGAAAGCCAGAGTAAGTACTCCTGTTATACTCATCTGCTTTCAAATTCTACTTAACTACCCCATGGCTCCATCCTTGCAGGCTGGACATAAGTGCCCGAACAGTCAGTGGCCCAAACACGGCAGGAGATTGGATGAGACCTGCAGTAGCTCCACCATAGAAATACGCGATTCTTGTTGCACTAAGTGGTTATCTGGAAAGTTGGCCTGATTGTAGAAAACGATGAAAGGTTGCAAGAGAAAAAGACATGTTGATCCTCAGGGCTTTTGCAAAAGAAACAAGTCAGATTTTCCAGCAATGTCCTCACTAATTGAGTATTGGTTGTCACCTCTGAGCTTTCTGTCCTGATATGAGCCGTCATCATGGAGTTTGTAATCCTAAAAGTTGATGTTAAAATAATGGTATTTTAGGAAATGCATTATTCACTTGGTGAAATAATTAGTAAAGAAACAGAGTAATACTAACTCCAAGTAATGCTGTTTGAGTTATAGCCCTCACTTTTCTCATAAGATTCTTTTGAATTTCAAAAAGCCTTTAACAAATGTCTGTACTGGGTATATACCCAAAGGATTATAAATCTTTCTACTATAAAGACACATGCACATTTATGTTTATTGTAGCACTATTTACAATAGCAAAGACTTGGAACCAACCCAAATGCCCGTCAATGATAGATGGATAAAGAAAATGTGGCACATATATATACCATGAAATACTGTGCAGCCATAAAAAAGAATGAGTTCATGTCCTTTGCAGAGACATGGATGAAGCTGGAAACCAGCATTCTCAGCAAACTAACATAGGAACAGAAAACCAAACACTGCATGTTCTCACTCATACATGGGAATTGAACAATAAGAAGACACGGACACAGGGAGGGGAACATCACACACCAGGGCCTGTCGGGGGTGGAGGGCAAGGGGAGGAAGAACATTAGGACAAATACCTAATGCATGTGGGGCTTAAAACCTAGATGACGGGTTGATAGGTGCAGCAAACCAGCATGGCACATGTATACCTATGTACCAAAACCTGCACATTCTGCACATGGATCCCAGATCTTAAAGCAAAGTAATTAAAAAAAAAAAAAAAAAAAAGAATTCTTAAGAACAACTAAGGTGCAACCATAAGATCAAATTTGTCACTCCCTAAATTCCTTTTTTTAAGAAATTGTAGTGGTTAGACAAACACTTAGGTTAAAGTTAAATAAACTATTATTCATTCGTTAACTGGCCTTTTAATCATTACCTTCATAGTGTTCCATATTTGCCTAAATCTCCATTTCTTTTTTAGGTCATGCAGGTAAAATCCTTAGGGCCAAAAAAGAACTCTTTTAGTTTTCTTGATATATTTCTTTAATCCTAGCTCATTATAGAGCCTTAATTTTTTCCTCTCATGTTGAATCTCATCTGAAAACTAGCAAACATATAAAAATAAATGTTATTTTATTGTCTAACTTCCTGCTTGTAAAATAAATAATAAATAAATGAATTCCTGCTTTTAACTGCCATATCAGAAGTATATGTATATGTTATATACAAGTATATGTATATGTCATATACAAGTATATGTATATGTCATATACAAGTATATGTATATGTCATATACAAGACTGTCATATACAAGATCATTGTTGGCTGATCTTGTAGTATCCAAATATTATCTTGCTCTTAAATTGCTACAGTCGTTATCTATCTTATTTATTGGGAAATATTACTGTAAAAGTACTTTAAATATGTGATCTCTATTGGGAGTTCAAAGGGGACCCTTAATCCAACCCTTTGCCAAATATGTTTATGTTAAACACAAAACGTGAGATATTTAGTACCCCCTCTTTATCTTGCAGCTAGTAATGGTCATGACACCCATTTCTGGATAATAAGGCATAAAGATAAGCTCTTGGGGTTTTTTGTTCCCAGATAAAAAGAGGGAGATATTGATATTGAGAGCTCTGCTCCTGCTTCCTTCCTTCCTCTGTTTGGTTGTGTGTAGACATGAAGCTTAGCTACAGTAGCTGTCTTGCAGCCATGCAGCAATAAGCCTGAGGACAAAAGTGAGCACACTGAGGACTGCAGAGTGAGCACGGAAGAGTCTGGATCCTTATTGATGTTGTAGAGCTGCGGGATCCACAATGACTGCTTAACTCTGCATGATTACGTAGACAATAAGAAACATCTCTTTTGAAAGCCACTTTTATCTGTGTAGTGTTTTCTGGAAGCTCAAAGCATCTTAATTTTGAGGCTGAGCATATTTGAGACTCTATAAATATAGGATAGAGGACACGAGGAAGAGATATTGCAGAAAAATGGAATGTTTCTCTCAGAAGAGAGAGCAAAAGACAGAGTAATTTTGGTACAGATGTAAAATTTACCTTTTAATATATATAATTACTTTTTGAAAATATATGATTAAATGTATTCTTAAACCAGTTTTCAGGAAGTTTCTTTCCATGTTTATAGTCCCATAATTTTCCCAGAAATTATTTTAAATTGTTATTTTATTTATTATTCTGTCTCAGAATCTATGCCCGGCTTGCAAGGATGGAACCAGGGTATGGTTATGTGGAATCTGTAGATTCATCTTTTTCAATGGTTAACTTATTTCAAGGATGAATTTAAAATAACTAAATTTATTTTTATCCCTAATGTGTGTATAGGACTGGATTCCTTCCGACCCCCCACATCTACTGCCATTCTTCTCTTTCTAGTGTAAGTTCACACATAAACTCATAGAATCTATCTGCTGACACATTATATTTCATTAATGTTTTCAATTCAGTAAAATGATGTAACATTTTCATAGTCTTGTTCAGAATTAATAAAATGTGAAGTATCAATATTCAAAAGAAAGTAGACAAGAAAAAGAAAAAAAACAGTCATTACTATTTTTGGCATGGATTTTCAGTGGGGTAAAAATAACATGTCTGATTATTTCTCTGCTTTGTATTTAGCACATCCACCTTTTGATATTGCTCCCTAAGTAGTTCTACTTTTCTTTTTATTATTTATGTTTGCTAATCAAGCTTTCAAAGCCTTGTGGATGTGTTAAAGCTAGGGGATAAAGCATGACACAACCAACATTTTGTAAAATGTCACAACATTTAGTGAAGTAGAATCTTCTTGAAATCTGTACAGATAATCCTCTCTTGGATTATAAACAGTATACAATTTCTTCTAGTTTCCAGAATCAATCAACAGGCATGATTAGTGTGTGTGCATGTATGTGTGTATATATAGATATAGATGTATAGATATATAGATCTGTGTGTGTGTGAGTTTATTTTGTTATTTGAACCTTAGCTATTTTTAAAACACACTTAGGGATAAATACAAAATATGACGACCATTTTAAAGAGATCTTGCTACGTGAATTGAATACTAGAAGAGAAGACAGAGTTTCATGCTTCTGTTTAGAAGACTTCATAGTCATTCTAACATGGTGATGAATCAGAAAATGAAATTCCTTTATAGTTATAATCAATTTGAGTAACAGCTGAGAAAGAACAATAGAAATCATGTAGTTTTATTTTTATCCCATCAAAGTCATGAAATATTCTGACAGGACAATTTCATCTACTTGCCTCTTCCTATAAATCTTTAAAAATCTGTTTTAATAATAGGCTAATTTCCCTACCACATAAACCAAATATCCTCCGAGTGGATTTGGAATTTATCCAGAATTATGTATATTTCTTCCATTCTGGTTGAAGTAAAAATAGAAAATATAAAAAAAAAAATCAGTCTTGGTTTTGATTTTGCTTAATCATTCAACATAGATATACCTTAATTATTAACTACAGAAGTTAGGTATGCATCCCCTGCATTAAGAAAGACTAAGGAAATCATCCAATACTAAAGACTGTTATTGCCATCTCCAAAATTTCTCCTACTGAAGCCAGAGACAAGAGAGTTAATGTTAATACAAATACACCATGTTCCATATTACCACTTCTGCAGATGACTGGGACTTCTGCCTGACAGAACGTGGGACAATTATCTTGTCCTTTGTGTTCAGAGATGATGTGCTGACAGGTTATTTCCTGAACAGTAACTGAGATATGTGACCTGCTATCTTTACCAGGAGGGAGCCTATTTTGTAGTTGACAGCAGCAGTCACCGAGGAAAAAGTTCGACATTTGTGGCCTTGTAGCCTTTGGGTCAGCTGAGTCTGGTTTTGATTCCTTCTTCCTGGTAGGGTGTCCTGACTTCTGTTTTGTCTTGGCTTTATAAACTGACACTACCTTATTGCAAGTAATCTCTGAAGGTATTCCCTCTGTCCCAGCCCCCTACATGTGCAGTCACCTACCGTGTCCTACAATTACAAACTTTCAATTCTGGTGCCACTTTCCCCATCTTCTTATCAGGGAAATACACTGAGTCCCATTCTGAATGTAGATAGGATCTCTGCTACTAAGCTTTCTTTGCTGGAGGTTGGTTCTGCTGTTATTGCCCAGAAAGAGATTACCAAGCCAACGATTATGCATTTCTTAACTTACGCTTAGAATGTTTGAGTAAGATATTGCTCTTATAGTGCATTAGATAAATGCAGTTTCATTAACAAATTCTAAAAAAAAAAACAAGTCTTAGGTTAAGTCTCTATTACAATGTAATAATAATGTCAATAAATACTTCCATCTTACATTTGAACAGTAATTTTGAGTTCCAGAGTCCTTTCACATACAATACAGGTATTCCTGTAACATGACAGGTGTCACCAAAAGGATGAAGCCCCTCTTGTCTTAAAAGTCTGTGAAGCTATCAACAGAGACACATTTAATTATGACTACCAAGTTCCTCTTTCAAACTATAGGGAAATTAGCCTAATATCAAGCATGATTTGGCCTATTGCCATGGCTTCAACTGTCATCCCGATGCAAATGTTTACCAAATCTCTCTCTCTCTCAATCTCTCTCTCTGTCCTGACTGTCTAATAGGTATCTGGACTTGAAACTTACCTGAAACAATGTGACTAGACTCTTATTAACCCATGGAGGCCTCCTTTCCTGTTGGCTCCTTTATTACTGATAATAGTTTGCCCACTTTCTTCTAGACATCAGGATTAGTCAATACCTTAGCCATCTTGGATTTCTTCCTTTACATTACCTCCCTGCATCTAATCAGCAATAAAATCTTGAGGTTTCTATCTCAATACCAAATGTCCCAACCCGTTCATTTCCACTGCCAACATCCTCATTCAGATCTTTATGAACTCTTTTCTTCTAGCCTACTCTAAAACCTCCTAACTTGTCATCCTGCTTCAGCTTTACTATTTTATACAAGACTTCTATATTCATAACGTAGAGCAATGATTTCTAATCTTTTTAGTATTACACAGCTTTTTATTCCAATGAAACTGAACTTAAATATATAAAACATGAAAAATTGCTGCTGTCTTTGTAACAGCGATTGAGTGTGGGAACTCACACTATTTTCAGTAGGGCTTCTCACCCATCTCCCTCTTCTCTCTCTACCCACAGTGCTTCCTGAGACACGCTCATTGGAACACAGTTGAAAACCACTGTTAAAACATCTTCTCAGACAGATTAATTATGACTGGATGATAAAACTGTATTTCCAACATGCTGCAAGGAAATAGGCTTTAGAAAAAGTAAAGTTAAATATGTCCTCTTGATAGAGATGATTCATTTAAAACATGATGATTAGGTAATCACTATTAGATTATATGCAACTGTTCCAAAGATTCTGGTTAACAATCATTGGGCTATTAGCATGATGGTTAGTTGAGTCCAGTCTTATCTCCTAGAAGAGGTTATAGTCTCATGAAAGTGTATTAGAAAGGCGCTTGATTTTTTTCTTATCAAGAATGCTGATGGCCAGGCATGGTGGCTCACACCTGTAATTTCAACACCTTGGGAGGCCAAGGTGGATGGATCATGAAGTCAGGAGTTCAAGGCCAGCCTGGCCAACATGTTGAAACCCCGTATCTACTAAAAATACAAAAATTAGCCGGATGTGGTGGCAGGTGCCTGTAATCCCAGCTACTTGGGAGGCGGACACAGGAGAATTGTTTGAACCCTGGAGTCGGAGGTTGCAGTGAGCCGAGATCGCACCACTGCACTCCAGCCTGAGCGACAGAATAAGACTCCATCTAAAAAAAAAAAAAAAAAAAAAGAAAAAGAAAAAAATGCTGATTACTTCACAGAAAAAGTAATGAATTACATTGTACAGGAAATTTTAAGGCAGATCAAGTATCAGATTTACTTTCTCACTACTAGTCATGTTAGAATACTACCGGAATAGTATTCTATTGGCTATTAATTATCTACCAAATTAAGAATAGATTCTTTGGCTTAAAGTTTAAATTACAACTTGTTGTAATCTAACTTTTAGCTTTTTTTTCCTGTTTTACTACATTGATAGATATTACAATCTCAACTCTACTTTTTCTCATTTTAATGTCTCTGAAGCTTTATATGATTCTCTTTTGGCAGTTCTGTTATTCTGCCTTGTATTCTACAGCTAGTAGGAAACACAGGCAAATATATAACAGGAAATATATTGAAATCACATTATAAATACATAATTAAAATCTACATTTTCAGCCACCAGTAGTTCATTATGTTCTTGTTTTATCTCAAAGAGATTGTTAACCTTTTGACAGTTTTATAGGACAGTTCTTCATTTTCAGAAGTATTTTGTTATTCATCTTTTGCTAGCTATGCAGTTCTAGACATTAATACTTAATCTGACTGAACTTTAGTTTTGTGATCATCAAAACTTACACATATCAATAAGTAAATATCTATTGAAATGATTTTTTCCTGCACAATGCATAGAAAGATAGAAGGAGATAGTCTGAAAAAATGAGATCTTAGCTCATCTCTGTATCTCTAGGCATCTCTAGGCATCTTGAGGATAATAGACACCTAAGCAAGGTAATGAGGTCTTTTGAGGAGAAAGAAGTAGGTAGATTTAGGATTATTAGAATTAAAAATAACAAAATTGCCTATATATGCTTTCTCTCTTTACATTTCCAGGCATCTTCATGATGATTTGGAGAATTCCAGAGGTAGAAATAATAAAATGATATGTGAGAGGTTTTCATGCCTCAAAATAAAAGGTTTTCAGAGCATTCTTGCTGACTCAGTGAATTGATGTTAGCTTTAGGTATTTTAGGTTTTATCCTAATTAATCCTCTTAACTTCAGAGCTTTGTCCATCAGTAATATACTAAATGTAATGTGTGTGCATTATTGAGGCACAGCCAAGAATTGCAGTGGCAGAGCTTTAGTGAATAGGAACAGAAAAGGTTTAAGAAGCAAACTTTTCCATTGAAAGAGACCTACACCAAATGCACAGCAACTGATTCAATGATAACGTAATGATAATTCCTTTGACCTTAATGATAAAGTTAGTAGGTGCATTAATTAAAAGACAATCATTATATGTTTTACTTGTAAAACTGGGTGACTTATGATACATAGAAGTTAGATCATTGAATTAATAGAACTTGTGCTAGGCAGGCATATTCAGTCAATGCATAATTACTGAGTATCTACTATGGGCCAGAAACATATTTAAGAGGCTGAATCAGCAGGACATAATGATTGATTGATTGAACACGGAGAGTGGGAGATACATGAGGAGAGAGAAGAGTAAATTTGGTGGGAGAAACTGATGATACCAAATATATGTGTTTACACATAAATTATATATATGTGTATGTATATATATATGTGTGTGTGTGTGTATCTGTATATGCGTGTTTGTGTATACCAAATTTGGTGTGTGTATATGTGTGTGGATGTGTATATATATCTGTATGTGTTCCACATCAAATGATATATTGAGATATATATTATAATATATGATATACAATATGATATATATTATAATACATATATATGTATTATATATATGTACACAAATGTGTATGTGTGTACCAAATTTGGCATACACGCACACACACACACACATATATAGAGACACACATATATGTGCATACATATATAATTTGGTGTGTGTATATATATATGCCAAATACACACACATACACACACATATATACAGACAGATATATATTAATATATACATACACATATATATAATTTATGCACATGTATCTTCCAAGTATCTTCCCTTTGTGGAACATCAAATAGGGAGATAATAACAACTATTACAATAAAATTCCTTCTTTAATACAATATGGGAAGAGCACAGAGAGTACTAACCTACTCTAACTGACCGAGAACTGCATCACCTTCCCTCTTCTCAGGTGTAACTGGACACTTGAACAAATTCATGGTTCTTTTAGCAACAATGTTGGTAGTGAGTACTGGGGGAGTCAACCAATTGTATCTGCTAAAAGTGATTCTCAAAAGATGATCCCTGGACTAGCAGTATTCACATCAGTTGAAAACTTGTTAAAATTTAGATTCTTCTGCAGCACCTTAGACCTATTGAACCAGGAACTCCATGGATGGGGTCTTAATGGGGCTTTCTGGTGATTCTGATGCACGGTAAAGTTTGAAAACTACTGTGTTCTAATAAAGTTTACTGAGCAAAGAATTTACTGTTTGCTCAGGACTATAGCCTTGTAAAACTTCAGAGAAAACACAATGCATATAAAATGCAATGAGAAAATGCAATCAGGGAAGAAACCCCCAATCAGGAAGTTTGATGTCAAGCCTTGACATACCACACATTACTGCTTTCACATGTGTAAACCACCAGCAAAATAACTGGTGCTTAGTAAGTGATCAAATGTTTGTCTTCTCTTATCTCTGAACGATCAGATATTATGGTGGACACTGTCATATAGGCTATCATATTTTGTAATCCTGATCTGAGGCTTTCTGTCTCAGGAATAAAATGCAGCTGATACAATTCACTTTCATTTTCACAACAGAATATCAATTTACATCATCAGCACTTTAGTATCTAAAACAAGCATTGGAAGTTCTTCTGCTGATAAACCTGAATGACCATCCTTCAAGAAGTAACTCACTGTTGACATCAATTTCAAATAATTTGTGACTCACTTCTGTCAAAAGCCATGTTGAGATCATTTATTCATTTATGCATTAACTTTATCTCTAGAATTCAAATCAAGACCTATTTCTGTATGTTATATCAGGTAGGTGCAAATCAAAACTCTAGTACTTTAACTCTCTGCAGATGATAATTTGATATTGTAAAACATAGTCTTATGAAAAATGCTTTTGCATTTTCTTAACATCATTTGTAAAGACTATTGTTCATTTTGTTATTTTATAACCAATAACAAATAAATACATGATACATTTATTCCTCTTAGTACACAGCATTGAGAAGTAAAAGTCTTTTCAAGTATATCCTGATGAAAATAGAAATTATCATTTTCATTTGAAAATTTCAAAGTGCTTAGGTTCCTTTTAGTAGGTAACATGAACCATATAACCCATTGCTTCATTTTTGCCTGGACCTCAAACAATCAATTTTATACTTAATTGCTGTACCTTAACTCTAGGATTTTTAACGTAATTATACTTCTGCTCCCTAACTTTGATTATGTGGCTCCTATTGGCCTTGTTTTAAAGTTTATTGCACACTTGACTCTTTTTTTAAAAGCTGCTTTTAATTCATTTTTGGGGGAGATGCAGGAGAGTTATAAAAATAAATCTCTACTTCTTTTTATTCACACATTATATTATCTATGCATGTATCCACCCAACTTTTCCTACAGCTATCCTTCTTTCCTTTTATCCACCCACCTAGCCATCCAGTCATCTACCCACCCTCTCATTCATCCATTTATTCTTTTCAAATGAATTTCTGCTTGTAACTAGATATAGCCAGAGAAAGTAAATACAATTCATGTATGATTGTGAAGAAACTTATGGAATCAGAGAGTAAAAGAACTAAACCAACTTCTTCATTTTATAGAAGGGAACTTTAGCTCATTTTTTTTCTGATGTTTCATAATCATAGTTTACATAGATTCAGAAAGTTTTTGGATTTCTATAATTACTTTAAACATGTTTAGCATGGTTACAAAACTTCATTTTCTTTTATAGACTTGTTTAAAATAGTGTCTGTAAACCAACATGTAGAAATTCAGCTTTAAAAAGAAAAAGAAATTAGGAGGTAAATATTTATGATAGAAGTTACTTCAGTTACCTTAAATAGTAAGCTCCCCTACTGCATTTAAAACAGGAGTTTTCTTCATTCATTCAACAAATATTATTAAAAGTAATAATTCAGTTCACCAAATTCTCACAGTCAAAAAGTTTACAATCAATTTCTATTCAGATTTCTAGAAAAGTATCTGTTACATGTGTTAAACATGCTTATATGTTTAAGCCGTATTAATTTGGGCTCCCTGAAGTTAATATATTGGATGTAATAGTAGGAGGATTCAAAATAAATGAATATCAAATACAAGAAAAATAAATTTATTCTTTAAAAATCTTTCTTGTTTGTTTTATTTTGAGATGTAGTCTTGCTCTTGTTACCCAGGCTGGAGTGCAATGGCTTGATCTCGACTCACTGCAACCTCTGCCTCCTGGGTTCAAGTGATTTTCCAGCCTCAGCCTCCCAAGTAGCTGGAATTACAGGTGCCAGTCACCACGCCCAGTTAATTTTTGTATTTTTAGTAGAGATGGGGTTTCACCATGTTGGCCAGGCTAGCCTCAAACTCCAGACCTCAGGTAATCTGCCCTCCTCGGTCTCCCAAAGTGCTGGGATTACAGGCATGAGCCACCATGTCTGGCCTGTTCTTTAAAAATCTTAACCTTGTACCCCTTGCGTATAGGAAGCTCTTATGCTTCCATGGGAAATACTGCTAATGTGGGGAAAATAAAATCACAACTATCAGTGAGATTGAATCCATAATCTTTTACTGTAGTATTACAACTCCTTAAAATTAATTAACAGTTCTGTTAGAATGAAAGTAACAAATTGGAACTGAAATTCCAGACATTGTTAACATATATTGCAATTAGTACAATTTCATCAGCTGTAGAATCCCATAAACTTCAAGGGATTAACACAATTAATATGGCAAAGAGATAATCTATAATTTCTCAAACCACAAGGAAAACTATGGTTTTTGTTGTTGTTTAAGTAGTCATCTATATTTATACCAAGGAAGATACATGTTGACCAATAAAGCTAAGAATTGTATCATTAGATAGGAGCTAAAATACAATTTTGCAATAGCCCAGGGCATTTTGAGGTGCCAGAGAGGGTTTCTTCAGGGTTTTTAACTCATAGTAGTGAGATATACACAGAATCAAAGATGATACCGATATCGCTCATCCAACATTAAACCAGTGCCCTGCAGAGGACAGGCACTTCACAAATAATTGATTTGCAAATATTTGAAATAGTGCTGTCCAATAGAACTTTTTGTGATGATAGAACTGAGCTATATCTACACTATCTAATATGGTAGCCATATGTGGTGGGCTAGAGTGACTAAGGAAATAAATGTTTAATTGTATTCATTTATAGTATTTTAATATAAGTTTAAATAGCAGTGTATATCTGGTGGCCACTGTATTAAACAACACAGCTTTAGAAAACAGTAAGGCATGAGCAACTCAGTGGTGCATACGTTAAAAATTTTAAACATATTCATTCATTCATGTATTGCTATTTGCATTTGGTTTTAGGTTTCCTCTCCCCAACTCCCTCCCCTTGTTGATTGAATTTTATTTTTTTTATTGTAGGATCTTAAAAAGCTTACAGAAGTCAAAAATGTACAAAAACTACTCTGAGACAAATCTCTCTTCTCATATCCCTTCTACCTTACTCTTAAAATTCCTTGTACATAACAAGTCTTCTTGTTCCTTTGTTTATCCTTAATGTGAATCTTTTTAAAAATGTGTGTGAAGATAGGAAAATTAAGATATGTTTTCTTATTTCTCCTTCATTCTTGCACAAAAATAATATACATATATATATCTGTATATACAATTTATGTTTATATCTGCATATAAAATTATGAGTTCAAGCCGACGTCTTCAGTTCAGTCCAGTCCCATGGGGTTCATCTTTCTTACCAGAGCAGTTTGTCATTCCTTAGCAGTACCTCCCTGTTTACATAGTGAGAACCCTGGCTCTCAAATATATCACATGTTTACGTATTGTCTCAATACTCTCTGGGTATTCCTTACACTGCTTTTCCAACTCCACTATTTCCTCAGCCCCACATTTTGATCTTTTGGATTCACCTCTTGTTTTAAGAGTATGTGTGCCAAGTGTCTTCCTGACATTCATAGAAATTAAATATTCTGTGTACTTGAATGTCTGAAGTAATGCCATCATTCACTTAACTGGTGGATTGGTTGGATATTGGATTTCAAGTTTAAAATAAATTTTTCTTAGAATTAAGGCATTATTTTATCTTTTTTCCTTTGGTATCCAGCCTTTCTCATGAAAAGTCTAATGCCAATCTGATTTTAATATTTTACTGATAATCTTTTCTCTCTTAAAGATGTAGCTCTTCTCTTTATCCTAAGTGTCCTGCAATGTTTTGTGGGTATGTCTCAGGGTGGTTATTCTTACATCCAAGCAGTAGAACATAGTGGCTGTGGGCATAGGCTCTGAGTCTCAGTGCCTAATTTTGAATTCTTACTCTACTGCCTACTACTTTCCTGGGGAAACAAAGTGACCTGACAGAGTTTATACTTTGAGAGCTTTCTGTCAGGATTTTAGAAGTGGCTGAGTACAATAAATCACATACAGTAATGTAAGAGACATAGGAGCTTTACTAAAATGTAGGGCAGAGGCAAGGGGCTCTCGTTCTGTTGCCCAGTCTGGACTGCAGTGGTGTGATCATAGCTCAATGAAGCCTTGAACTCTTTGGCTCAAGTGATCCTCTTGCTTCAGCCTTCCAAGTAGTAGGGACTACAGGCATATGCCACCATGCCTGGCTAAGGCATAGGTGCTTTAATAAGCGTATGTTTCAGGCATCAGTGTGTCCAAGAGACAGGATTTCCTAATATACTTGGAGGCAAGTGTGGGGGTGCTGATTGAGGGAAGTTTCGCAGAGAAACTGACGTTTAAACTGAATCTGATTTCAAATTACATGAAGGTACTAAGTTATCATATGTACCCCCAAATATGTACATCTATTATGTATCAATAAAACATAAATTTATAAAAGTAAATAAACAAACAATAATCTGAAACTGAAGAATGGGCAGAAAGATACCAGATAGACAATGTTGGAAAAATGGTTCTACTCTGCCACATAATCATAGACAACTGTGCAAAGAGAGTTGAAGTTTGTAGAGGTAAGATCAATTCTATTTATTTTCAGCCAAGAAATCCCCAGCAATATGTGAAGGACCACCTTCATTCAACAGCACTGGTCAAAGGAAGATACATTTCTCCTGCTAGATGTGATCCTACCCTATAAACCTCTGTGCCTTTTAAACCTCTGCACATTTTTACTCTAGACTTCTTTCCCTGTTCCCGTAGTTCAGGATACCCACTGCATACTGAGCAGCATTTTGCTAACACTACAGACCTTGGAGCCCTTTTGCCTCTCTATTTTTCTTTAACTTTTTCCCTGTTGTATGTTTTTCTGTATGGTAAAAAGTGAAGAAATTAAGATTTGATCTTGAGCAATAGGATGGTGAGTGATTCTAAAAGAGGAAGATTTAACAGTGTAAACTCAAGATGCAAGAGTAGATTTTTTAAAAAATCAAAGTAATCCCTAGTCTTAACTAGCAGAACCCAGATCCCTGGCAGAGATATTAAAAGGGAACAAGAGAATATGCTCTGGAGAAAGCTAAAAAGTAAAAGATGGTATATGCCAAATATTAGGGAAGATACAGAGCAATTAGAATATTTAGGCATTGTTGATGGGGTAAAAATTTTTCCAACCACTCAGGATATTGTCGATGTTTACTAATGTGAAATATATGGATATACTATGGCCCAGCAAGTCTATTGATAAGTATATTCCCTAAAAATGTACACATATATTCACCAAAAAACATCTGCTAGGATATTCATAGCACCATATATATTATAGTCCCAAACTGAAAATTATGCAAATGCCCATCTCCCATAGACTGGATAAATACATTTTAGTATAATGACATGCTATACAGCAATGAGAATGAATAATTCTATATACAACTTACATAGACATAAATTTAATGTTTAGTGAAACTTGATAAAAGTGTATGCAGTATGATTCTATTTGCATGAACCAAAACAGTTGCACGAACTTCTTATTCATATGCTTAATGCCACTTTCTACTATTAATTCTCTCCCAGTTAATTAACATAACATAAATAAAAATAGTATTGATAATTTAAACATTTGAGAATTCTTACTGAGAAATGCAAAGAAAACCAAGCAATTTAAAAAAATAAAATTTGTTAACAATTTAAAATAAATAAAATTTATAAAGTAGTACATAAAAGAACAAAGGTCATCATAGAACATTATTTGGTTCAGGTCCAACTTTGAATATTTAAGTAGTCACATTTATGTAAATGATTACTGTGATGTAAACAAATTAGAAAATGATGTGAGGAAAAGCATGAAAGAGCTTAATCTTCATCATATTAAAAATTCATTGGATACACTTTTAATATACTTAAATCAGAAATATTATTTATTAATAACCCATTATGTAGACATATGAAGATTTTTTAAATTAAGCTACAGAGAAAGAAGATAAGTTTCTAAGTCACTGGAGAGACTCAAAGGTGGACACTCAGGCTAATTAAATGATTAGCGTTTCATATGTAGAAAAACTACCCTGCCAGAGGGGGAAAACATAATATATCAGCTTCACGAAGCTATATCTAAGTCCCTTCTCTCTAGTATTTTATTTTTTACTTTTTGGAGATATTCCAGTTATTCTTGAAAGATGAAGTAGAGTATAACACAGAGGTCAAAAGTGCTGCTCTTGTTAACCATGTGATGTGTGATAAAGGATCAGAGTAGGTCAGTACATTGGGGCATATCATTTGAAAAATGGTGAAATCCTCACTAGTCATTGATTTGTATGATATATGATCTATGAGGTACCAAACGTATTCTTGATACATAATATTGGCTCCCTAAATATTAAATACATATGAACCACAATAATTAGCATTTATTGAATAAATGAAAAAAAAAGAAGTGTATAAAGTAGTATTTGTAGAAGTCATTTAATGCCACTTTCTACTATTATTAATTGTCTCCCAGTTACTTAACATAACCTAAAGAAATGATGACTTAGCATTATGTGAGGTTTCAAAGGCAAATTTCTTTACCACCAGTAATTTTCAAAAATAATGGTATAATTAGAAATATTTTAATCTGGGTTTTATTAATGGTAGGAAACAATTTGATGATATCATTTTTAGATCATTACTGTAATGAGTCTGAATTCTTTTCTGACCTATTTAATTTCATAATAATGTATCCTCACCTACTTTCAAATGCACATAATACATTTAGCAAGGATTAAGAAGGGATAAAATATGTTTGGGCTACTACCAGAGAGAAGCTCAAGGCCTAGGAGAACTTGGCTGTGTAGGTCTGTTAACTGCATTGTCAGAAAATTATCATGAATTCCCCCAGGAGCACAGCAATTCAGAAGCCCCATGGACTTTACTTATCAGAAGAAAGCAGTGCAGATTTAGGGTTCAGAGAGCAGGCTCTGTATTCTCAATTACCAGCCCATCGCTTATTAACTGTGTGACCTCAGTTTCCTCATAGGTAAATCAGGATAGTAATAGTTCCTGCCTTACAGGACTTCTGTGAGGATTATGAGACATGCATCTAAAATGCTTAGCACAGTGCCAAGATGGATGGGAATGGTAGCTATTATTCTGTCTATTCTGAATAAAGTAGGCAGAGAAAGTATAGACTGCAAAAGAGTTCAGAACTGGTTCCGAATTTGGCTGTGTAAAATAGACAAGATACTTTGAAGTCGCCGGGGTATTGACCAAAAGGCCGCCTTTGTTTGATAAATCTACACTCCAAAGTTCAGAACAGCTTATCCTACCTGGCATTTCAATTGATTAGAATGGATGTGTTTAAGCTATCCCTCTCTTTGATCAATAATTGTATAGCATGATTGTATATTAATGTCTAAACCTCATTTTCTGAAAACCTAGGTAGATTATGGAGTAAAGACAGGTTTGTCAATTTGTTATTCTTTCTAAATTACCATAAACTGACTACTTATTTATACTCATTTTGTATTTTCTTGAAAGCATTAAAAAAATTTACTCCTAGTTTGATCCAAGCAACCATATGTCCACAGTGTAAGTAAAGTACACCCACAGCTGATGTTTAAGCTAATGAAATGAGAAATGAATTACATATCAGCTTTGAATGGTTCATTTATGCTGTTAGAGTGAGAAAGTAGTAGTTTCCATCTGTACTTCAGAAATTAAACATTTGCTTCTGAAAGATTTTATTTTAATTGGAGCCAATATTAATTTATTAGTAAAAGGCCCTTAGAGGAGTTAAAATGAAATCATTTTGCACTAATGAAAAGGCTGTGTTGTATGTTTTGTAAGATTCCTTAAATCTTTCTCACAATTGCTTCACAGGGCAGTGAAAAACAGATCTTTACATGACTTTAACTTTTTCTTTTTTTGCCAAAATCTACATAGGAAGATGGTGGGAACTGTATCAATAATAGCAGATTGAAAGTATTAATGGACAGAATTAAATTATTACTGTATTGCACACTTGTTTGGTATATGAGAAAAAACATTTTTTAGTGGGGATGACTATGAATAAAGTTATGTAGCCGACAGGTCCCTACAGGTTTTGAGGACATATCTCTTTTTACTTAACTATGTCTTTGGAGTGAATAGAGCATATCACAGAGGCTAGAAGCCATTTTGTCCTGTTCTTTAGAGTAGTAGTTTTGACGGTTGGTTTGCTGTCTACTCTAGAACCTGAAGGAAATGTGAAATAACCGGACACATTTTCTTAGATCTTCCCTCCTCTTTTAACACTACAAAAGTAATGATTAACTCATAAAGCAGATTTGAATGTTCCTATAAGCCTGCATAAATATATTTTTGGAGCTTTTCAGTTGTTAACAAAACCGAAATCACATTTAATTGCAAGCTGGACATGTTTCATTGTACCTACTCTTTGCTTGATTTGACATATTAATTAATTAATTCATTCATTCATTTAATCACTCAATTCATTCGATCATTTATTTACTGCATGCCAGCCTATGCACTTAGGATATAAACAAAGAAAAGCTTCAAGGAACAATTGAAAACTTGTAAACACTGTATTAACATGATGTGTTCATAAAACAACTTATTGAGTGTCCATCATTTGAGAGATACTATAATACTTAATGCTAAGGGCAGGTTCCATTCATAAGATTATACTTAAAATGAACCTGAGAATGAGCAGAATTTAGACATGGGAAGAACTATACTGTGGACTGAAATAGTAGATGATGATGAATAGAGACAGTGGGGCTAAAAATTCTCAATGGATTTGGGATATATTTACATAGTAGAGCAGATGGCACTTAGTAGGTATTTGGATGTAAGGAATAAAGAAGTATAGGAGGTCAGATAAAACACCTGGGTTTTTTTCATGAATGACTCAGCACCAACATAGACTATAGTAAAGGAAAATTAGGTTTCCTGGGTAGAAAGAAATGTATTTAGATTTAGATAGAATATGTTTGAGGTATTATAAAAGATTCAGGCAGAATTTTGCCATTGTCAGTTGGATATACAGTTCTGAAATTAAGGAAAAATGTCTAGATTAGAGATATACTTTGAGAGTCACATCCATGTATAAGAGAACTGTGGTTTGAGATTGTTTCTCCTAGGCAAAGTGGTATGAGTTTGCTCTCCCTCTTGCTTTGTTATCCCATCTGCTGAAAGGGAGACTGTGATTTGAGGGTTTCTCAGTGCAAAGTGGTATGACCCAATAGAAGTTTCTGTTATCCCAAAAGTTACCCTGATGATAGCCATATCTCCACTCTTCAAAATGGTAATCACTAGTCACATGTATGTGTTAAGCAGCTGAAATGGGATGAATATGACTAAGGAATTGAATTTAAAATGTAAGGCTAATGAATTTAATTTGTAATAGCTATATGCAGCTAGTAGCCACCTTTTATTAGACGGTGTGCCTAGAGAATGGACAGAGAATAGGAGCACAGTGGGTAATGTCAGCAGGTATGGTGGCTCAGAAGTAGGATATAGGTGATACATTGTAGCAGCTAGAGGAAAGAAAGGACCAGATAAAATGAGTGCCCATGTATACCATCAAAATTTCCTCATATCAATAACGTGGCAGGTAGAATTGCAAGAGATGGTATGCCATACATGCAGATACAACTTAAATGTAGAAAAATAACATTTATTGATATTTTTATACCAGTCAAAATATTTTTATCTTCCAGGTTTAGAATTATTTCTTCTAAAAATTAATCTTTTTTACCCAACATCTTCATATGGGCAAGAGGCTTCCTCACTATGATATAGTAGATTAGTTTGAGTGTAGATTCTGCATTTTGGGACTCTGAGTTTACATCTCTAGTTACACATTAACAGAATGAATTTGTGGAAGAGTCTTGATTTCTCTGTGTCCTAGTTGTTAAACTGTTAATACTCAGTTAATACTGGGGTTATGTGAAGATTTAAATCACATTGAACACTTAGAAAAGTACCTTGAGCCTAGTGAAGAGATAATGTTAATATCATTAACCTTAAAAGTAAAATTGAAGAAGTGTTTTTATTTGAAACTATTTTGAAGCCTTAATTTAAAAAGATAATCCATGGATTGGCTTACTGATAGAAGCATCCCTATAGTCAGTCAGTGTTTTGTTATTTTAAAGATAGTTTTCATATGAGAATGCCAATTCCTTTTCACTATTTTTTTTATTATAGAGAAAACATCTTACTAAAAGGAAGTTTACAATATTTTTATTATTTCTATAAGACAGAATTACTACTTTTAACCAAGTTTTCTTCTGTTTAGCAACTCAATTGCTTTCTTTCTTTAAGTATCTTTGTGTTTACAATTCCAACTGTTTTACACACCAGTTCCTTTTTGTAATTTCTTGTGGTTTATATTGAATAGGATGAGAAATGATTGTATGATCCCAAGGTTTTGTAAAAACAAAAATGATATAAAGGAGAAAGATAATCTTTTAAAACATTTATATAAAAATGCCTTTCTCTCCAGAAGCCTGGGGCTTAGAAAAAAAAAAATGGCTTTAATTGTCTTTGATTCCTATTACTTTTCAGAGATTCAAGATAATCCTGCAAAAAATTGTGTATCTCTATATTTAAAAAATACAATTAAAGATCTATTAATCAAATATTTGTTTAAAACCGAATTCTACATTTCCTGGAAACTACTGTAGAAATCCAAAAATACAAAGAGGACAATCTTCTCCTTATTCTTTATTTTAACAGTAATTCCTGAATTTGTAACACAAGTGAATGTTGCCCTGGAAGCCTTAAGCAAAAACTCATTGAATGTGTTGGATGATAATCAATTTGTCGACATCTCAAAGAAGATCTATGATACAATTCATGATATCAGATGTTCAGTCATGATGATTCGGGTAAGTTTGCTTTTCCTTCCATTGAATTATTGCAATGTTCTTCACCATCTGAAATGCCTGGCATGACTGCAAGAAATGCTTTATTTCTATGCTGTAATGTCAATGCTGAAATCTAGTAAAACTTTAGAAGTTCATATGTATCCCCAAAGTCAGATCTACTGTCACAAACCACACTTTTACTTATGTATTTGGTTATAACTTACACAAATGAGTGCATTTTACTGCTGCATGTGCAGAAAAGATAGGATTTGTTAGGTGCAGGATTTGTTGAGGTGTCTCTTAGCATGATCAGAAGCCAAAGAAAAATACATAAAGTAATTTGCTTTTTTATTTTTCTTGAACAAAAAGGAAAGAAACTTTCTTATCACTGTAGTGGAATTGATAGGAAAACGTGGTATTTTATGGCCAAACCCTCTCATCCTAGATCATAAAATCACAGTGTTCTGCAAGAAATCTCACTTGGAGTTGCCGGCAACAAAAAACACTTCAAAAGTCCCAGTCTGGGAGTTGTCTGTTTGGGGACACATATTCCACCTTCCCAGGCGTGAGAGCACCATTTGTTGCGGGCACACTGTATATATAGAAACCAGGATTGTTGGCCGGGCGCGGTGGCTCACGCTTGTAATCCCAGCACTTTGGGAGGCCGAGGCGGGCGGATCACGAGGTCCGGAGATCGAGACCACGGTGAAACCCCGTCTCCACTAAAAATACCAAAAAAAATTAGCCGGGCGTGGTGGCGGGCCCCTGTAGTCCCAGCTACTCGGAGAGGCTGAGGCAGGAGAATGGCGTGAACCTGGGAGGCGGAGCTTGCAGTGAGCCAAGACTGCGCCACTGCACTCCAGCCTGGGTGACAGAGCGAGACTCCGTCTCAAAAAAAAGAAACCAGGATTGTTTTGCCTCAATTATTAATGTAAAGCGTTCTTTTAAATGTTACCAAAAAATGCACATTCTTTGGAAAATGCATATGTAAAGATATGGAGGTACCTTATCTTAAGTGGATTCACCTGAAGACAGACTCTGAAGTAAGGATTTGTGTTATCAGTAGTCTAAGAGAAAATGAGACAAAGTGAGGCAGAGAGGGGAAGAAAACCAAGAAGGTGTAATTATGAGTCACTGCAGGCAACTGGGGCTTGGGGCTTGATCCTGCTGGTAAACTGTGGGTAGTACTGCAGAATGCACCTCAGCACTTCAGAATTATCTTACCTGATGTGAACAAACTGGAGGTTTAGCCACCTATTCATCCTGGGTGAAAAGCTACCCTTAGAGGTGTCACCTGAGCCTCATGTTCAGGGCCAATCAAGCTTTTGTGGCCAAAGAAAGTAATTTTCAAGCAGGGTAGCAGGTGCTTGCTGTACGAAGATTCAGTGGAACTGGTGAATATAATTTTTAAGTGTGAATAGAATTCAATTTTTAAGCCTCTGGACTTAACTGTTAGTAAGTCTGTAAGATGGAAATAGAAGTGCTGAGAATATAGGAGTGGAGCATCAGTAGTATTCATATCTGATAGGCCTGAATGTCACTGGCTGTACTGAGCAGTCCATAAGTCATTTGTGGACCTTGTAAAGAAAAGGGCCAGCACATATTAGGGAGTCTGGCAGGGCGGAAGGATGCTGTGGAAGAGCTTGTAAGAGAAAGTCTAAAGGTGCCAAGACAGGGAATCTAGTACATTGAGGCGTGGGAAAACCTGAAAGCAAACCAATTACCATATCAAAGAGAAACCTCAGGATAAATACTTCTGAGCAGCCTACAAGTATTTCTAAGTGATTAGAAAATTTGGCCCTGTACCAATGACTATGTCTGAGCAGAAAGAAACTTTTGCAATTTTCTTGTTGCAAAATTTTTATGCCTTACCTCTGTGGATTAGTGGACTAGTAATAACCCAAAACTGGGAGGTAGGTGAATCCAGAAAAGAAACATTAAAAGTGTAAAGAAGCCGCATGAACTTCAGGATATAGTCTTGCCAGAGTGAAACCTCTCCATTTTCACTATCCCTGAGTGGATATTTGAGAATATAAACCAGTGAGATAGCACAGGGGAACCAGGGTAGGGAATGCATTTTTTTTCTTACTAAGGCTATCTAGGGATGAAAAAAAATCTTATAGCTTCTCCCAGTTAGATGTTCCAGTATTTTTAAATTTCCTCATTATCAAGATAGCTTACTTACAGCAAATCAAATTATCTTGCCATTATTTGTACATGTTCCTCATATACAGTGTTCCTCTGTAGGGCAGGAGAACAATTTATTGTAATTATTAATAGCCTTTGAGAGCAGTGATTTTCTCCCATAGTCATCTCTTTTTTTTTCAAGATAAATACTTCCATTTCTGTTAACTTTTTCTCATAGGAATAATTTAGTATTTTGTGTTCTTCACTAGTCCTTATTTAATTTTCAACAAACTTCTCAAATGAGACTATCAAAAATACATTCAAATTAGTGTCTGTCCAATGTCAAATAAAGTAGACTTGTTCTTATGTTATTTCTACCAATATGGCCAACTGCTATTAGTCTATATTTTTTTCCATTTAAACATTGTATTTATTGGATAGAAGTTGAATTCCTTTTCCTTTTTTTTATCTTGTTGTTGCCTATGTATGCATCCTTTATTTTGATTTGTTCTGTTCTTGTTCTTAAGTCCTAATCCTATTAAACTGTATGTGATTCTTCATATGATTTATCAGATTGTATTCTGGTTTGGTTGTTGAATTTATCAAGTTAATATCAATTAGAAAAATGAAATGTAGAGTCTTAGTTTCTTCAACTAAATAACTAATAAAAACATTAAATTATATTGGCCCTTTATCTGACTGTAATCCCTGCTGGAGAGATTCAGTTAAGAGCATTAGTGTTAAGAACCTTTAGTATCTGATGTTCCATGCAACTGAGAACGTGTCTCTTAAGTATATGGTTTGAAAGAGTGTTTTCTGAGTTTTAAGGCAGATATATTATTTCTTTAAGTATATTTTATGGTCAAAAAGATAAAGCAAATAAAATCAGAGCTGCTGTACTTGAAACCAGGGAGGAGCACCCAGAGGCTCATCGTCTCTATCTCTATACCCCCAGTTCCCTAAGCAGCCTCTACGGGAACCTCTACACAACTTCTACAGGGATTCCTTGGAAAAGGATCCATAAACTTATGGACTTAATCACTAACTGGGTTATAGAATAAAAATAAATTCTCACTTAGGTGCAAGTAAATGAAAATCTATCCCTCTTTTTCTTAAAGACTGTCCCTTTTTCACAGAAGAGAATAAACTTGATCTGGTATAATCTTCTTTTTACAAGGTCACATTTAATGCTGGCCAATATTCTGGCCTTAGAACTGCAAAGTATTTGATCTTTTCTTCAAGGTATCTAAAAAGTGTCAACATTAAAGCAATAAATGTATAATTATACAAGCTCAGGGAGGGATAGGCTATGCTATTGATATTTGTAAGTGTATCAGAATCCCATTTTATGGCTGAATTTTTGTGAATACTCTTCAGTGCCTTTGAAACAATAAAATACTAACTCAAGATCAGAATTTGGCATTTTATAGGGTTTTATAAAAATATGATTATGTCTTTACTATTTGTTTTGATCAATAATTATGCTAGCAGTTGTTTAAAATTCTAAGATAAATACTGTGATATTTAGTATTGCTATTTCCACTGGATTCGGTGTGTGGACAAGTGAGGTTATAGAGTATCATACTTAGCAAGCTCATAGAATAAGCAGTATTAAATATTTTGATCTGTTTGATATTTAATATATACGTGTAAATTATACAACTATTAAGAGTTCATAATATAATGGTTAAAACTAAAGCAAGAAACAAATCTCACTTAGCCTCAATTTCCTCCTTTGTAAGATAGACATGGTGTTAAACCTACTTCAAAAGATTATTATGCGTACATGAGTTAATAGAAATGAAATGCTTAATAAATAATAGGCTACAATAAGAAGATAGCTACTACTACTATTATTACCACATACAGCTAGTACTAGACCTACTGAAGCTACTTAATATTTTTATCTATCTTGACGCATATTAACTACATAAGCATGCTTGTAGAGCAACATGAAGGGCAAAGTCCTAAATCAAGAAATCTCTTCTTTTATAAGGCAATGTTTAAATAAGAGGATACTTATGCTTATTAACATCAGGTATCTAAATTATAGACTGTTTAATGCAAATTATGCTTTTGAGCCTATATTAGTTTAAGGTAGCATTATAATTCTGCACATAATTTTTATAGACCCCTTAAAACATGAATAAGAACTGAACTCTCAATGTTCATCTTTTTTTTGGTAAAAGACATTTAACCACAAATGGAGGAAATTTTAAAAGAGTACATAATTGAATTGAGAGAGAGGGTAGTATAAGTGGCCCGCAGTGAAGTATCCTCACAAAAAGAAACAAGATTCAGGTAAAATTATTCCTATAACGGGCATTCAGAATGTAGATTTCACATGTTTTGTTTGTGGATTTTCATATGTGACTTATCAAAGGCGCTTCAAAAATATAGAGATACTTTCCAAAGCCAGGTGTGTAGATTTTCAGGTCCATAACTGAAGTTTGCATTTTCTGTGTTAGTTTTCTAACCCTATATATGAAGGAATAGGAACATTATTTTGCATATCTGACTTGATGAAGGTTAATTCTTGAGGAAACAAAGAAAAATAAGATAAATTTACATGGCCCAGTTTACATTAATTGTTTTTGCATGAATCATTTACATGGCTTCTAGAATTGGGACACAGTCCGATATACAATATCAGCTTATATAACCAGACAATCTTTGGGTCTGATTCTATTGCACCTACAGGAATGAATAGATTTATGACTTTTCCTGGAACTAAATATAACTTTCTCAATTGAGATTACCTGCAGTGTCACGACTTCTACAAATTTATTTCATTTTCTTCCATAACATTATTTTTTCTTCGTGGCCTTGTAGACATCTTTTCTTTATGTGTCTTCCAGGCTGAGCTTCTGTCTATTTGAAGTTTCATACTCAAACTACTAAAGGGAAAGACTTTTACAATTTCAGTTAGTCACTAACCAATGTAGAATGTTATCTTATCCAATTACAATTCTCTGGAATTAAGTTTGGAAATGGGCAAATAGTGAAAGAATATTGTGTAAAATCAGAAGACCCGAGTTCAACTCTCAGCTCTATATGTTACCATTTATATTTTTACTTACATGATGTCATCAGTTTCTTCCCTGCAGGGGAAAATGGAAGAACACTACTGAATTTCTGCTTTTAAGTATCATTGTATGTAAAAGTAAAGGACTGAACAGTGTTTCCTGAGACGATGAAAAAAATGAGACTGTCCATGCTTGAAATGCAAATTAGGGCCAAGTGCAGTGGCTCACGCCTGTTTGGGAGGCCAAGGTGGGAGGATTGCCTGAGCTCAGGAGTTCGAGAAGAGCCTGGCCAACATGGTGAAACCTCATCTCTACTAAAATACAAAAAATTAGCTGGGCATGATTGTGCGTGCCTGTAGTCCCAGTTATTCAGGAGGTTGAGGCAGGAGAATTGCTTGAACCTGGGAGGCAGAGGTTGCAGTGAGCTGAGATCATGCCACTGCACTCCAGACTGAGTGACAGAGCAAAACTCCATCTCCAAATAGAAGGAAAAGAATGCAAATTAAATAAGACATGGACAATAGAGAAATACAATGATACAATGAAACTCAAAATATGTATTTCAATGTAGTAGCAACTAACAATTGGAAAATATTATTTTTAAAGTAGACTATATCACAGCATCCAAAATTATAAAATAAGCGGTAATAATTTTAACAAAACAAATATAATATCTATACTCTGAAAATTATAATACAATATTAAAAAAATTAAAAACACCTAAATATCTGAAGGGATTGATCATATTCCTAAAGTTGGAGACTCAATATTAAGATGTCAGTTATCCCCAGATTGACTTACAGATTGATTTATCACTGTCTCAAATTCTTAGCAGACTCTTATGAAAACCAATCATTTGAGGTGGTTACATTGGAGGATACGTTTGCCAAAACTCATCAAACTGCATTTAAAGTTGTATGTAAATTAGATATCAATAAAGTTCATTAAAAAATAATCAACTCCATAGCCAACACCTCAGGAAATAGCTAATTTCAAATAGATAAAATCATACCAAATTACAAATTAGGGCTAATTAGAAAAACTTACACAGACTGTTAAAAATGCTGATCTCTCAAATGTTATAAAATTAATAATAGCTTTCTACTTTATAACTATTTGCCAAACATTTCTAATGTGTGGGGGTTCTCTTTTATTTTTTATTTCTCATATATGTGAATCATTATTTACTATTTTAGATCAGCAGGTGGCATATTTTGGCCTTTGGGCCACATTTGATCCATCGTATGTTTTGTATGGCCTGTGGCCTAAGAATGGTTTTAATATTTTTAAATGGTTGAAAAAATTCAAAAGAAGAATATGATATTTTGACTCATGAAAATGGTATAAAATTCTAATTTTAGTGTCCATAAAATCATATTGAAACGTGACTCAGCCATTGGTTTGTATCTATGACTCTTTGTGCTACAATGGCAAGGTTGAGGAGTTATGAGGAGACTATAATGGCTCACAAAGCTTAAAATATTTACTACCTGACCCTTTACAGAAAAAGTTTACCAAACCTTGCCTTAGAGATTTTGTTCCAGCCTTTACGAAAATCCTGCCTGGCTATTCCAAGAATCTACTCACCTTTTTATTAGTTTTCCTTTATACATCCAATCATCCCAAATATTTGAATATTAGAATTGTCTTTTCTTCGAGGTTCCTGGAGCTACACGACCACCTAGAATGCCTTCAGCTAACCCTTTTTATTCACAGTCTAGGGTCCCAGGCTGTACTCTCCACCCTCCTCTACTCTTCTTTTCACCCTGATGGCTTGCCATTCATCCAGGTACTCTTTTTCTCACCCTTCCTTTTCTAGATCAAACTCTTGTTTTTTTGTTTAAATTTCCAAATTTTATATTCATGCCCTGATGCTTTTCAAATAAAGTTGTTTAATTACCAGAACCCACCCTTCTCCAAAGCCTGCAAGGAAGTTTTACATTCCTTTTGATATTTTTGCATTATTTGTTCAACACGTAAAATTAAATTTTAGCCTCTCCTTTGATTATTGTATGTTTTGAAATTCAATTTTTAAGATTTATAGAATGTTGAAATTCATCAACTGTATTCTGTCATGTCATTTTGTTGTTGTTGTTGTTGTTTCATGTTATAGAGCAGTAGACCTCCCCTTATTCATGGTTTTGATTTTCATGATTTCAGTTATCTGTGGTCAACCATAGTCTGATAATATTAAATAAAAAATTCCGGAGTTAAACAATTTATAAGTTTTAAATCATGCACTCTTCTGAATAGTGTGATGAAATCTCACGCTGTTCCATTCTGTCCTGCCTGGGATGTAAATCATCATCCCTTTGTCCAACAGATCCATGTTGTCTATGCTCCCCTCCCATTAGTCATATAGTATCACAGTTCTTGTGTTCAAGTAACCCTTATTTTACTTCATGATGACCCCAAAGTGCACGTAGTGATGCAGGCAATTCTGATATGCCAAAGAAGCTGTAAAGTGCTTCCTTTAAGTGAAAAGGTGAAAGTTCTTGACTTAACAAGGAAAGAAAGAAAATCATATGCCGAGGTTGCTAAGATCTACAGTAAGAATGAATTTTCTATCTGTAGGGTTGTAAAGAAGGAAAAAGAAACTGGTATTAGTTTTGCTATCACTCTTCAGACTCAAAAGTCACAGCCACAGGGTATGATAAGTGCTTAGTTAAGATGGAAAAGGCATTACATTTGTGGGTGGAAGACAGAAATGGAAATGTATTCGGATTGATGGCAATCAGATTCAGTACTATCCGAGGTTTCTGGAATTCACTGGATGTATTAGAACATAAGCCCTGTGGATAAGGGGGTGGGGGGAAGTGTAGTATTAATTGTGTCTGAAGATTATGGGGATTACAAATGAGTTTACATAAAATAAGTATATGCTAAGTGAGTTTAAAATATAGTGACAGGATGAGTATATATATATATGGCTTAGCTTGCACAGGACAGTATTGGATTATACCACCTTTTACTTTTAAATGTCCAATTTGGAGGATAAATTGGTAAGCTCACTAGTTCCTGGGTCCTGATGATACTGCTTGAGGCCCTGTGGTGGATCATCTTCACCCACAGGGCAACAGTTCCCGGTGCTTGGCACTAATGATCATAGTTCCCTGTCAAGCCAGTTTTTCTAACCCCAGGGAACACTTTCTCTCCATAGTCCTAATGGCTATCAAATGTGCTCTTCTCCCCTTCATGCTTTTCCGATACTTTGTTGACTGTGGAGAATTTATTCAGGCACCATTTCCAATTTATTTAATGTACAAAGACTTCATAGCTTTTCATTTTTCAGTGTTAGGCAGATTTCCTAAGTTCATCTAAGTTACTCTGCTCTTCAACCTCACAGGACTCATGGAATGCCAGTTAAAACACTTTGTCCTTTCTGGAAGTAATATGACTCTTTTCTAGTGTTAGGACCAGTTTGTAAAGAAGCCACCTACCAGGGGGATTCCTCAGGGAACTTCGTAAAAGGCCAATAGCAAAGTAACCTTAGTTTTATATGCAAATTTAAATCAAACCTTAGTGGAAAGAAGTCTGTAACAGGACTCTTGCTGTTTCTTCTGAAAACAGAATATAAGGTAGGGAAACCTTGGAACGCCTGCTGGCACTGGTCAGCAAGAAGTCTTATGCTCTCAGCACATTTAATGGCCCTCCTCTTGTGTATCCCATTTGAAGAAACTTTTGACTAAGGGAGCAGAGGTGCCTGGAGTAAGAAAAAGATATTCAGGAAATGTGTTAAGCTACAAAAGCAGCGCTAGTTAGTGATCTCAGTTGCTCATGCTGAGAGAAAGATGTTCAGCTTGAAGTCGTTCTGGGAAGTGCTCTTTCACCAAAGGGTCAACACCACTGGACTGGCAGGAGAGTCCATGGTCCAATAGGACTTTGATGAAGTCTAGTCCTGCACTCAGAGAGCTCTACACAAGTGCAGCTCAGAGCTTTTGACTCAAAGTAGCTGAATATAAGGAGCCAAGCATCTCCCTTTGAAAACACCTTCAGGTGTTCAGGGGAAATGTCTAACATTGTGAACGGAAGGGTAATATGGGGAAGACGGTTACTTGCAGAATCTTAGAGTTTTTGGTTTGCTTTTTGTTAAGTGAATTATTAAATGTCATATTATTATAAATTTGTATAAGTAATTAAATAAGTTAGATTTATATTAAGCATTCAATCTAGTAAGTTTTATTATTTTGGTACAAAAGCTTGTTTTTATCCTAAAAACTCTTAAGGAATGCTAACCTCTTTCTTCAAACGTAAAGTTTCTCTGCATATCTACATTTCAAAAACAACTTTTGGAGAGTTGAATCAGCCTTCTGGAGAAAATAATATGGGAATACAACTTATAAAATGATGAATTTTAGAAAACAGACTTTGATGTAGCTAATGGAGGGAGACTGGGAATTTTATAACTCCAGTATCTGTAAATTAAATAATGGAATTTCAAAGGGAAAAATATTCTGGAGTCTGATAGCAAAAGTTCTCTAAATGAATAGAGGTGCTTGAGGTCATATACTGGTAGGGAAAGTCACAGGAAGAGATTCAGGGTCTTCAGGCACCTGAATGCCTAAAGAACATTTCCTCTTACCATAGGAGAACAAAACAGCTCAATGTTTTTATACCATGGGAGCCTTTAGACTCCACAGACTTCCCTTTGTTGATGGAACAGTTAAAAACACATAAATCCCAAGAATCACTTTTTGGGCAGTTTGTTAAAGAGCACTTATCCTACTACTACTCTTCCCTGCTCCCTGAGATTCAGACACATTGGCCTGGGGCTGTTCCCCCAATTCCTCAGACAGGCCCATGCTTCTGGCATCTGTCCACTTACTGTCCTCTCTAACTGTGATGCTTTCTTCCAAGACTCTGCACAGGAGGCCTCTTCACGTCAGCTTCATCCTTGCCTTATCCAACATCCTACACAGATCCTATATAGAGCCACATCTAAAAATAACGTCTCCCACCTCAGCTACTCTTTATCTTCTTCTCAAGTTTATGCTTGCATAGCATTTGTCATGATCATTGACATATTACATATTTATTCATTTATTTATCTATTTCCTTTCTTCCCACAAAAGAATGTAGGCTATATGAAATAAGGAAGATTCAGACCTTTAAAACAAAGTCTGTTTGGGTGAAGTGGCTTATATCTATAATCCCAGCACTTTGGAAGGCTGAGGCAGGTGGAATGGTTGAGCTCAGGAGTTTGACACAAGCCTGGGCAACATGGTGAAACCGCCATCTCTGTAAAAAACAGAAAAATTAGCTAGGCATGGTGGTGTGTGCCTATAGTCCCGGCTACTTGTGGGGCTGAGGCAGGAGAATGTCTTGACCCTGGGGGGTCAAGGCTACAGTTTCTGCCACTGCACTCCAGCCTGGGTGACAAAGTGAGACCCTGCCCCACCCAAAAAAAAATGTTATAGTGTTTTGCATTAAATAAAGTGGTTGATTTGGTTTCCAAATTGGACATTTGTTCAAAAGGTAATCATTAGACCTCAAGAAATTAAGGACAAGAACATGTGACGTTACTTTGTTAAATTTTATACTACAAAAATGAAGGACAGTAGAAACTACCTTGAGATATATTTTCACAAAGAATTAAATTTGCTTGATCTGTTATTTAAGATGGTTTTAAGAGTTCCAAGGATGTGTACTAAGCATTGTATTTTGTGGCCACTAATGTAATTATGCACAGTACATGTCTCTTTGATGCTATTTGTCTTCATAGAACCTTCTGTAAAGTTGGATCCATGTAGTTGTTTTAAAAGTTCTTCATTTCACCTAGTTCAGGTGACAAGATTACTCTTTAAAGATGATGACAATTGTAGAACAGCCCTGATGAGACTTTCTTAGTGTATGTATTAGTTGTTGGGTTGTGGAAGAAAAAAAGATCCTAAGGATAGAGTTTGTGGAACGTGCTGGAGTGTATTTTATGCGCATTATCCGTTATCAGTCCCTTGGTGTTATAAGCGCTAAAAAGTCACAAAATCATCTATAAATTTAATGATTAAAGTGTGTTTTATACTGTCTTATATTGCAATGTTTGGAACAGAAATCAGAAATTTAATTGAAGTCATAAAATATAGAAAGAGCCCATAATAAAAATTATTTGTAGCCTTAAAAATGGCTGTAAAATACATTGTAACAATTCCACAGTGGTCTATTTACTAAAAAATATAAAATTAAAATAAAACCAGGGATTTTTATATACCTTCTTTTGTCTCTAAAATTAATGGTTTGGGATTAAATTCACGGCTCCCATTTGCCAAAAACTCACATTGACAATGCATTTACAAATGGCTAATCTCTTCCAGTGGAGTTTGCTTATTTAACTCTTAGAGTACAGACTTATTTTAGGTTTACCTCCGTCTTCAAGGAAATTCCCATTCTTTGGAATATCTTTGTGACCCTATGTAAGTCATGTAGTCTTTTAACTTCAGATTTGCATTTGTAAAATGGGGATAACAAAAGTACCTACGTAAGGGTGGTTCATCGGAGTTTAAAAGGGTTAATGTATGCAAACCATTCAGTAAAATTTCTAGGGCATTGTAACTGCTTAGTGAGTATTAGTTTTTGTAGTAGTTAGAATAACAAATACTACTCGCTATAATACAACCCCCAGATCTCAGTAGCTTATTGCAATGATGGTTTATTTATCAACCTTACATTGATCTGATGCCAGCCTGTTTTCCTGAATAGGTCTCTACAAGATAGTGACTCAATGATTCAGTATCTTTCAAACTTTCGATTTTGCCATCTGTATAAGCTGGCCTCCATGTCACTGCAGAAATGGGAGAGAGGGTAGATAATTGAATAGGAAGTTTGGTGGCCAGACCTCAATGCGATGTACTTTCCTCTACATCTCATTGGACAAAATCCATCAAAAGGAACTGAATAAACTGCAAAGGAGTTGGTGAATGCCCTCTTCCTCTGTGCCTAAGAAGAAATAGGAATGATGAACACATAAACATTCTTTGTCACACTCTTTGTTCCAGTTATTGCTGCATAACAAATTACTCCACACATAGTGGTATAAAACAACCATCAATGTATCATGCTCTCACATTCTATGGGTCAGGAATTTAGAGAGGGCACAAACTTCTTCTTGTGCATGTCTGACATCTGGACTAAGGAATAGAAGACTGAAGAAGGCAACATTTGGGACTTGGCTTTCTCACAGCATGGTAGCCTCTGGATAGTTGGGCTTTTTGTGTGACATTTCAGGGATCCAAGAATAAGTTACAGTTAACAAAGCACACGCCATATTGCCTTTTCTATCCTAACTTTGGAAATCATAGAGTGTCACTTCTGTCACAGTCTTGGTTACAAGCAAGTTAAACGCCTCCCAGATTCAAAGGAGAGGAGACACGAACCCCATCTTTCAATGGAAAGAGTGTAAAGGTCAAAAGGAGCATGTGAGATGAGAAATAATATTGTATCCATCTTTAGAAAATACAAAGTGACCCACTTCTGTCATCCTGCTCTTACTGTCATAGTCATCATCATCATTATCATCATCATCATCATGATTTTCAACAATAACAGTTATTTTTAACATTAACTATGTGACCATAAGTCAATTTAAACAGTCTTTTGCTTATTAATTAGTAAAATAAACCAATCCAAAGAGTCTTAAATCACTTCAGATAATCATTTGTTTAATGACAGGTAAAGATTTAGAGGTATAATTAGTCAAATATTTTAGTGAATAGAATATTAAATTGCCATATTTTAATGTCTGTTATAAATGTATCTACTGCCAATTTAAGATATTAAGCTATACATAATCTTTTTGATACCATCTCCTAAAAAAAAACCCTTTGAAATAATAACAGCTAGAAAGTATAAAACAGAAGAAAAGTCTTGAGGAGGGTATGTGGAATGTGAGATAATCATGAACATAGGAAACATAAAATGAAGAAGACATCATATTGAGAAGTAATTTTCTATCCTGTACAGGATACAGTCAATCACTTGAAAAATGGCTGAGTATTTTCTATCTTTTAATCACTGTGCTAGATTTTAAGAATGCAAACATGGGTGACTCATGATCTTTGCTATCAAGTAATTGGCATTCTCATAGAATAAAGAGGTACATAAGAAATGACAGGAATACATTGTGATAAGTAATATAATGGAAGCACATGGAATCATGTTTTAAAATACAGAGGCTTTAAATTCTGCCATGGAGAAAATTATGCAAAGATGTAGCCATTTGTTGACATTCCAGTTGGGCTTTGATGAATGAGTCAGAGTTGGGTAGTTGGAATTATGGCTTAGCACATTTGCAAGGATACAGAGGTAAAGACAGGAGAAAGAACTACAATTATGTGAAGGTTACCTGGACCCCAGTGTACAGATGGAGGAGGAGTAGAAATATAAGCAGAGTTCAAATTTTTAAGAGTCTTCATGCATGTCAAAGAAACATGACCTTGCTAAATGGCAAGAGGAACAGAATTACTAGACTTCGTATAGAGTGTTCAAAATTCATCCTGTATGGTTGGGGTGGCAGCATAGTCATCCCTTTCAGTTCCTCAGTCACCTGCCTTAAGCCGCCTAATATTTAAAAATTGAGATTCTTTTAGCAAGAGAGAAGGGATAAGAAATAATTGAGGCCGGGCGCGGTGGCTCACGCCTGTAATCCCAGCACTTTGGGAGGCCGAGGTGGGCAGATCACGAGGTCAGGAGATCGAGACCACGGTGAAACCCCGTCTCTACTAAAAAATACAAAAAATTAGCGGGGTGTGGTGGCGGGTGCCTGTAGTCCCAGCTACTCAGAGAGGCTGAGACAGGAGAATGGCGTGAACCCGGGAGGCGGAGCTTGCAGTGAGCCGAGATTGCGCCACTGCACTCCAGCCTGGGCGACAGAGCGAGACTCCGTCTCAAAAAAAAAAAAAAAAAAAAAAAAAAGAAATAATTGAGTAGACAACAAACAATCTCTTACAATATATTTACTACTAAAGGAGGATATAAATTTCAATCAAATACTAATTATACCATTTATGCCTCACTAAATGTACTGATCAAATATAATTTTCAGGGATTTCTCTGTCTCAGGATATGGAACCTCTCCAAAAGTGACTTCAGAAGAGTGATACAGATAATACTAATAATGATAATAACAATAATAATAGAAAAAAAAGTGAGGCTTGTATTTGGAACAAGCATTTTTGTATTTGCAATGAGCTGAAGCTAAGCATATGTCAAAAGTATTTCTAACCACTTAAAATCTCAGAGGAGATTTAGGAAATCAGACTGGCAGTCAGGCATGTTCACCACTAGAGCAGCCAAGGTGAAGGGATTGAAGTGCTGTCTCACCAGTTTCAGGGACTCATTGAGTCTGTTCCAGGGTATAACATGTCTCTGATTACAGAAACTGTTGGTATTAAATTGACAGAAGTAATTGCTAGTCAAAATGCAAGTGGGAGATGTAAATGCAAAAACATATGAACTCACCTATTAATGCACAGAGAATCATTTTCTCCTTCAAATGCCTTATTTATTAAATCTGAAGCCTTACATTCAGCTTCAAAAGAACCACATCAATCAGAGAAGGCTGAAAGACAGTGTGTTAGGCCGTGGTGAGCACAGAATTAGAAATCAGAAGACCTTGATCCTGGTCTCAGCTACATGCTATAGTAGCTCTGGAGTCCTGGGTTTCTCCCTTTGATGCATTGTTACATGGTGTTCTAATATATAACGGAGGGGATTATCACATTTGCCTTGCTTATGGCACATTTTCAGGGCCCCTTCCTTCTTTCCTTCCTTCCTTCCTTCTTTCCTTCCTTCCTTCCTCCCTCTCTTTCTCTCCCACCCCACTCCCTTCCTCTCTCTTTTCCCTTTTTTCCCTCCCTCCCTCTCTCCCTCCTTCCTTCCTTTCTTTTTCTTTTATCCATTTATTGTCTTTTTATTCACTTATTTTGTTGTTTTATTGAGTACATACTACGTGCCAATAAATCTATCGAACACTTAGCCATATGAAGACAGATTAGACAGATAAGATTTCCATTTTCATGGAGTTTACATTTTTGTGGAAAGAGACAGGGAGTAAAGAAAGATACGGATAAAGTAGTTATGATGAGTGATAGGAAGGAAGTAGGATGATATGAGGAAAAGAAAATTGGCCTAAGAGATAAATCACTTTCAGTCAAAGCAGTCTCTTCCACTCTGAGGAGATTGAATTTTAGTTAGTTAATAAGAATAAGAATGTGGCAGCAATTTTAAAACACTGAAGGAATGTTTCAGGCAAAGAAGAGTAATTGCAAAGATGCTAAAATTTGGAAATGCTTGTTATACCTAAAGAATAGGAAGGAGGCACTGTTTCTAAAAGTTACTGAATGGAGTAGAGTGGTAAGAGTTTAGAAAGGAAGACAGACAGTAAGTTATTTTGACCTTTTCATACATGCTAAGCTGTTTGAATTTTGCTCTAAAGCGTTAATAACTATTGAAATAGCTTTAACAGGGGAGGGGCATGATCCAACTTGAACTTTAAGAAGTTTCCTCTTGATTTTGTTGAATGTTGACTTTCCAAAAGACTTCCAAAAGTATGTTAAATCAAGCAAAACTACAACTAAGACTTAGTGCAATAAAACAGAATACCACCTTGAAGTGAGTTACCTACATCCATGTAGCTAATTAATGTCAAAGCTGGGATTAGAATTCAGGTTTCCTGACTCCAAATTCAGTGTACTTTTGGTGTTATCACAACCAAGTAACCATAATAGGTTTGTTGGCCAATGTGTGGATAACTCAAGGTGGGGAAATTAGAGAAGCATTTTAAAGCCTGTCCTGAGTGATTTTTAAAGTGTATCTTGGAAGAGAGAGAACTGGTTGGATTGCGGTGATAAGTAGATTTGGATGAGTGGACAAAATGAATTGAAGGTTTGGTAGTAAATCTTAATGAGCTTATTAATCTTGATAATTGGTCAGTTTAACTGTTTCAGTTTTCTCTTCCAGGAGCAGGTATTTCCTGGAAAAAGCAGCTAAGTATTGTTTTGCTTGCTCTTAGTATTATTAACACAGGAACAGGAAGGTCTGCCCAGCCCCTGTCCCTGTGGGACAGAGGATTATGTCGTTTTCAGTTCTCACCAATCCATAGGAAGTATGTTATTGGAAATGGAGGATGGGCAAGAATAGATGTGAGGATACCAGATATGAGTCTGTTGTTATTTCTCCACTGTCCGATGTAGTAGTTACATGTGACTATTGAGCACTTAAACTTTGGCTATGTGAAATGAGATGTGCCATGTAAATGTATGACATACAACAAATTTTGAAAATTTATCAAGGAAAAATGATATAAAATATCATATATATTTATACTTTACATGTCAAATTAATGTCAATAATATGTTTTAACCAAATATACCCAAAATATTATCACTTTGACTTGCACAAATTATTTTTAATGTGACTACTAGCAAGTTAAAAATTACATATGTTGCTTGTATTGTAGTTATATTAGTAATGCACTAGAGAGTTGCAGAAGAGGTAGACAAATTCAAAACATATTTTGGAGGTAAAATTGACTGAAATTGCTGGGAATGGATGTGGGATTGAAGGAAATTGGGAAACAAATGTGGCTTTGGGGTTTCTTGTTTTGGGGCATTGTGTGCGTGTGAAAGTAGCTTGTGGAGTTAAGGAAGACTTGGAGGAATCAGTTTCGGGTAGAAGTCTGATTCCAATTTAGTGGCCTTTAGGCATTGAATTTGCTCATTTTATAGTTATATCAGTCATTGGGTATATGATTTTGCAACTTAGAGCATAAGTTTGACCTATGATAGGAATTGGTTTTTTCTTAGGATGTAATAACATATAGACAGGGTATATTAAAGCAGAAAATATGATATAGAAGCAAACACATTTAGAATTCATGTTGAAGAGGAGGAGCTAACAAAGGAGATTGGCAAGAAATAACTGGGAAAGATAGAAAGAAAACCGAGAAACTGCTGTCTCAGAAACTAAGGCAAGTGTATTTAAATTGTGTACAATATAACTTAGAAGACTTAAAAAGATAACAAGAAAATATGTTCATTGCATCTGGGAATATAGATGATCAAATAGTTAATGTATGTTTAGATATTCAGTGAATTGGTGTCAGGGTTTCCTGGAATTGATGACTAAAGCTGTAGCTGGCAAAAAGAGCTAAACACTCTAATTGCAGGTTGAGAAAACTGCCAGCCTGTGAGGACCAGCATACTTCCACTGGGCTTAGATATAATGAGAGGATTTGGGACAGGGAGAGAGGATTAGACTTTTCCAAAATGTGCAGTGTTTAGAGAGGTTAAGCTGTTCTCTCCCTTCCCTTTGGGTTACTTTATGTTGTCCTTACAATATAATAAAGGAAAACAAAAGATACTCTGATACCCTGACAATGACTGAACCCACATTCTGTAAAGTGGTCTCTTTATACTTTGTATAGGCATAAAGTGACACAGTTGTAAACAGTATAGATAGTGTTATGATAAGAACTTCTAGTTGTTAATGACTCTTAGTATGTCTCAAATCTAGCCCAGTCTTTTGTTGTTGTTGTTGAAATATGTTATATTTTGCCGGGCGCGGTGGCTCACGCTTGTAATCCCAGCACTTTGGGAGGCCGAGGCGGGCGGATCACGAGGTCAGAAGATCAAGACCACGGTGAAACCCCGTCTCTACTAAAAATACAAAAAAATTAGCCGGGCGTGGTGGCGGGCACCTGTAGTCCCAGCTACTCGGAGAGGCTGAGGTAGGAGAATGGCGTGAACCCGGGAGGCGGAGCTTGCAGTGAGCAGAGATCGCGCCACTGCATCCAGCCTGGGCGACAGAGCGAGACTCCGTCTCAAAAAAAAAAAAAAAAAAGGAAAGAAATATGTTATATTTTCTTGGAAAGCCTCTTCTTTCTTATATCCTTATGAATATCTGCAGGGAGCCATTAGTCTTTGCCTTGTGCACTTTCTAAAAATATTTTCTTTAGATTTTTTTGGAGAGACTTGCTTTGTTTCAATATGCCCTGCAGAATGCTTCCCCCTGCTGTGTTCTGTTACCCCCAGTGATGGCTTTTGCCTAGCTCTCTCAGTTCTTTCTCTAATGTAAAGACAGCTCTACCTGTGTTTCCTCTTCCAACCGTATGTCTATTATCATAACTAGTTTTCTTATCATAGCTTCAATGAGAATAATAGTTTCAAATCACTCTGAGAAGAAAGTATTTCTGCTTGGGTCACAGCTTAAACAGATTCACCCACGGTCTACTTCAAGGCATTTCCTGTGTGAGGCTAATGAATCTTCCTCCACTTCAGTCGTCTCTCCTGTTTATAACTTTATGTCCAGTATGTGGTAGATTACAAAGCCACATTGAAAAAAAACCTTATATACATAAAATAAACATCAGTTAATAAAAATGTTTAAAGTAATATTCCTATTATAAGAATAATGCACTCTTGTTATACCAAATTAAATAATATAGGATAATTTATAGCACAAATTTTAGCCTGACTTACCCCTCTAGCTCAGATTTTTCTCTTCCAGGGCTAATTCCTTCTCAATAATTTTGTGTGTATCCTTTAATATCATTTTCTACATAAATCATATTCATTTATATGTATGTATCTTTGGCTTTGCAAAAAAAAGACCATTCTATGGCTGTTGTTATAAAACTTGATTTGGTTTTTATAATTTTGCAATGTCATACATTAAGTTCTCTTAGTTAAAACCCCAAATAAAAGTTAGTGTGGATCCATACCAACTACTGTTGACACAGCTCCTCCTTGTAAGCTTTTCCTTAGGTAGGCAAAACATGAAAGAATAAAGGGGAAAGACAAAGGCAACATACCAGAAAAAAATGAAAACAAATAGTTATTTGAAGGTTTAGATTTAAAAATATAGAAAAAACAATATAATTTTATTAATGGAACACTGTGATGCTGCAAAAGTTGAATCATAAAACCATGAAATAATAGTGCTAAATTGAGGGAAAGATTGCCTGTCTCAAAATCCTTGGAGGGCTTTCAGGCCTTCAGAAGTGAAGTGAGTTACCTACATCCACGTAGCTAATTAATATCAAAGGTAGGATTAGAATTCAGGTCTCCTGGCTCCAAATTCAGTGTACTTTTGATGTTATCACAACCAAGTAACCATAATAGGTTTTTTTGCCCAATATGTGCAAAAAGTCAATATGCTGAGACACGAGGTTGCAGCAGAGAAAGAGGTTTAATGGTTGGGCCATCGAAGGAGAAGATGGGAAGGAACCTCAAATCCATCTCCCCAGGTAGTTTGGGGCTGGGTTTTTAAGCATTTTGGAGTGGGTCAAAGTGTGGAGATTGTTAATTGGTGGAAGACTACAGGGGGAAGTCATAGGATGGGGAGAGGAAGAAACCATCTCATGTTGATTCTGTTCCTCTGTGGGGGTCTTCAAAATGGTTGTCATCAGCTGTTTCACTGGAATTGGGGATCTGAAGAACATCTTAAGCAATTCTTAAAGAAAAGCCTTATGATTATGATGTCAGAGATTCTATCTATAAGAGCAGTGGGAATGGGGATACAAATATTCAGGATCTAGTGACTTTCGGTTACAAGGAAGTGGGTCAAAGTGCAGCCTGATTAATACTTACTTATAGCCATATTTCTGTCCAGAATTCTTGTTAACCCCTGAGAATGCCTTCAACCATAGGTTCATACTAACAGAAAGACAAGCAAAACACGTTATATTAATTAAATACAATTGCAATACAATGTGTTTAATGCAACATATTTTATTAATTAAATGCAATTTGAAAAATATTACTTAAATAGTTGCATTTGAAATCATTGTCTAAGAATAGGAATATAACATAAGGACTGGAAAAAGAGACAAGTGACAAGTAGCTTGGAGGGAAGGTCAAATTAGTTTCTCTGTAAAAGAAGATGAGGTAGGAAGATCAAGTGAAATAATTTAAATGTATTGAATTTACTTAAGAAGTGAAGCAAAGAGAAAATGCCCTTCAGTTTAAAATAAAATTCCCAACAGAAGCTGAGAAGATCAAGTAAAGGTAAAAGTTATACCCTTGAGCTGCTAATAATGAAATCTAGCCTGAGGGAAGGAAGTTTTGTTGAGAGATCACTACCTGACAGGAACTTCACATACATTCTCTCATTTTACCTTAAAGCAACCCTTGAGCAAGGGACTTGGAAAACCATTTTATGGATAGGAAAGGAAACAAATAACTTAAAATTACTCTCCCAAAGTCACTCTGATAGACACTGTTCCAACAGGGTGAAGACTCAGGTACTTTTGTCCTGGCCGCAAAGTCTGTCTTCATTGTGCCCCACATACTGCTATATTAATCAGGAAAGTGAAATGATCTCTATGTTAGATCTAGAATTTCTGAATATGGAAGTATGAGAGATTAATTTCAATATATATGAGCTATCCTTAAAATTTTGAAAATATAATTAAATCCAATTATAAAGATAAGATGAAGAAAAAATGATAGTTTGTAGGACATTGCATACACTTTTACAAGTGTTCTATAAGTAGAAACTTCTGTCATTTACCTGTTCTGCTTTTTCCTGCTTTAACTCTGTTTGTTTAAAGCTTGAAGAAATTTGAGTAGGTAAGACATCGGAATTAATAGTGTAGGGACCAAAGGGAAAACTTCCCTTTTGTCCTCTGAAGGTTTACTGAAAAATCAACTGACAAATGGCAAATTAATTGGAGAAAGGGCATACAGATTTATTAATGTGTACACGGTGAGAATCATGGAGTGATTACCTATTCCCCAAATGGGGTTTAGAAGCTTATATATCATCTTTTGAGGGTACAGAAAGAATGGGAACTTAGGTCTTGGCAAAACAGGTTATAGGAGGGAGGAGAAGAGGAATTCTGTTGACAGGCAATAAATGACAACTAGGGAGAATGAATGGATTGGAGGGCAGAGATGATTAACTTTAATATATTTCTCCTTGTAATTTGAATGAGCCTGAGAGACAGACATTATCTTGTGAAAGGGTCTATTCAAGTGTGGTTACATTTTTGGCCTTCTTTTCTGTAATAGATAATGAGATAATAGTAAGGAGAAGAATAAACAATTGTTCTCCTGGTGGGTCAGTACTTTAGGCAGATACAGGGACTTCAGGCAACAACTCATCCTGTGCTTTGGGAGAGACAATGGGGAAGTGAGAGGTCAGAGAGACCCTGAGGTTTCTTCAGTTCGGCATATCAAAGCATGTATTTTGGGGTATCAGTTCCTAAGCCGCAACAATAGCCAAGGAAAAAAGCAAAGCCCGAAAAGTTGCTTTTTATTAAGGCTTCTAATTGCAGCTCAATTCTTTCATTTACACTCTGATTTTGCAGGTGGGCACCAATATAGAGACTTGGAGTCGACATGAGTTAGAAATAGACTCTATCATAGAATTTATCTATTTTCCCACAATTCTGATAATATTTTACACAAATACGGACATGCTTTGCAGTCAGTTATGTAATAGTCAATATAGTGAGACATTGGAGATTGCAGCAGAGAAAATGTTTAATAATCTTAGGATAGCCACAGGAGGAGTTGAGAGGAAACCTCAAATCCTCTTCTCTAAAGAGTCTGGAGCTAGGTATCTAGGGTTTGAAGTAGGCTGAGGTGTGGGAATCATTGAGTAGTTGAAGAGTGCGGGGTGAAGTTATGTACTTTTGATAATAGGGAAGTTGAATTACTTCTAAATTCTTCAGATAAGAAGTTTTGCCTCTGGATGGCCTGCTTGATAGTCTCCAGGTGATCTTTCCTCTCCTCATTTTCTTCCTGAAAATATCTTGGTCAAATCTTTGACCCTTTGTGTTCCCCCATGCTCATGTCTACCTGCTGCCTATTATAGTCTCAAGAAACAGAAAACAGCACAGTGAAGAGGGGCCCCAGGTCTGTCTGGTTACTTCCTGCTGAAAGGGGATAGTGAGTGGATGTTGTATTTTTCCTTTTCTCTCTGTTGTCATGAAGGGAATGAGGATCATGAAAAACTTGTTCATGGGGAGAAGAAAGGATTCCATTAAGAGGCCCCATGTAAATGGAAGTTGCTGTTGCAGGCCGATATTGGGATTGCAGAGTCATCTGTAGGTGGAATTGTAACCTGGATGATATAAACTTAATGAGAGCATTAAAAAGGCAGAGACCAAAGATTAAAAGAAGAATAACGAGGAATAAGGGTCCAAGTAATAGGAGAAGCCAAGTGATTTTTAGAAACCAATCAGTAGAGGTTTTGGCCCAATTGTGGTTACTTTAGGAAAGTGTGTATAGCCAAGTGGCTTGTTTGAAAATTTTTTTGGACATTAGTTTTCACTTCTCTTTTTCTGCATTCCTGTACAGAAAAGAGAAGTGGAACATGTTTTATTGATGATAGCACAGACTCCTTTTTCAGCTAGGGGGTAATTAGCAATGAAGCAAACCCATAAGATCCCAGGAGGGGTAATATATTTTTAAGGTTTCTTAGACTAAGAGGGCCACCACTGCTAAGGCTCTTAAGTTGGGAGGTGGGGAGGGATTCCTAGGATACTAGGTCTGAAGCTTTTGAAAAATATGCTGTAGGGTGCTTAGAGGGCCATAGATCTTAGGCTCACTCTCAAAACTATCCCCCTTCATTTGTGTACATAAAAAAAGAAAGGCTTAGTCAGATCAGGTAGGGCTAAGGCAGGGGCTGAGATTAAAGCCTGTTTTTAAAGTGTTTAGAGTATGCTTCACATTATAAGTCCAGGATAGAGGTTGTTCCTCAGTTTCCTGGAGGTCTTCATATAAAGGTTTTCCTTTTAATCCAAAGGAAGGAATCCATATTCTGTAAAACCCAGCCATAACCAAAAAGGACAGAAGCTGTTGTTTAGTTCCTGGAGTTGTCGTGTTTAAGATAAGATCTTTAGGAGCGCTAGAGAGGCTCTTTTTACTGAGGGTTAACATAAGGCCCCAAAAGTGAACGCTTTGTGTGAATATTTGTACCTTAGAAGGAGCTACTTTGTACCCACAGTCATCAAGTTTGTTTAGTACTAACACTGTATTTTTGTCTAAAACAGCCTTGTTAGGACTACAGATTAGTAGGTCATCCACATAATGGAGTAGATTGCTGTCTTGGAGAAGCAGCAGGGTAGACAGGTTTCTAGCTAGGGCCTGTCCAAAAAGGTGGAGGCTATCTCTGATTCCCTGGGGCAGAATTGTTCAAGTTAAGTGTTTTGCCATTCCCTGGGGAAGAATTGTTCAAGTTAAGTTATTTGCCATTCAAAACCAAACAAAAATTGGCTATCTGATTGTACAGGAATGCAGGAAAAGACATCCTTAAGATCAAGTACAGTAAACTAAGCTGTGGTGGAGAGAGTCTGTCCAAAAAGGGTATAAGTGTTTGGGACAATAGGATGAATCAGAATAACAGCTTCATTAATAATTCTAAGGTTTGTGCTAGTTGGTAGGAGCCATCTGGTTCCTTTACAGCTAAAATGAGAGAGTTGCAAGGTCCATTGCATGGGTGCAATAATCCATGGGTTAAAAATTTTGTTATTAGGGGCTGTAACCCTTTTCATGCTTCTGGTTTCAAGAGGCATCAGGGATTCTGAAGAACTTATTGGGAATCTTAAGCTGAATGAATACAAGGGCAGCTGATATTGATTGACCAGGAAGAGAAGTATTCCAAACTTCAAATGGCACTTGTTTTAGAGTTTGAGGTTCTATAGACTGCAGTTGCTCTTTTAGTGAAGTGTGAGTTAATACAGCTGGAAGGTGAGGGCTTCACTGTAAATTAGCATGTAATTTTGTGTTAAGTCATGGCCTAATAATGGAACAAGGCATCTTGGCACGACTAAAAGGAATGAGTAAAGGAATAGCCTTCCATTTTACAAGGGAGTGGCAGTGTAAAACAGCCTCCTTGGGGTTTTCCATCAATACCTGTGAGAAAAATAGAGGACTGGCACATTGAGCCATAGTAAATGTTTAAAGATGAGTAACTGGCAACTGTATCTCTGAAGAACATTATCTCTTGTTCAGCCACAATCAGATTTACTCTAGGCTTACCCATAGAGATGGAAAAGATAGGGGCTGGATGGCCTCAAGGCCCCATCAGTCATCTAGAGGATGAATTTCAGAGGCTTGATTATAATCCAGGAATAGAGTTAGAAGAGTTTGTCCTTGACATTGCCCTTGTCCCCATTCTGCAGGACTCCCTTGTTATGTAGGTTGATAAGGGTGTAGCTGTGACAGCCCAGAAGGAAGAGGTGCCCCACTTCATGAGGGAGAGAGGGACACTCGCTCTTCCAATGACCCTCTTATTTCTAGTGAGGACAGGCTTCCAGGGTTGGCTTGTAACCTGGAGGTTTGGAACCTTTTCTACTCTAGTGTCCTGGATTTCTGCAGCAATAACGGGTCCTCATTCTGTTAGTAGCACAAGGATGAGTGTTGGGGTTATTAGTTAATGAAAAATAATGTGCCAGTGCTGTCACCATGTAATTAGGTTGGCGATGGCATTTTTTCTCCTCCAATTTACCCGTTTTTTTGGGGGAGGGGATGATGTTTCACTCTTCTTGCCCAGGCTGGAGTGCAATGGCACAATTTCAGCTCACTACAACCTCCGCCTCCTGGGTTCAAGCGATTCTCCTGCCTCAGCCTCCCGAGTAGCTGGGATTACAGGCATGCGCCACCATGCCCGGCTAATTTTTGTATTTTTTAGTAGAGATGGGGTTTCTCTCACGTTGGCCAGGCTGGTCTCGAACTCCCAAACTCAGGTTATCCACCCGCCTCGGCCTCCCAAAGTGCTGGGATTACAGGCATGAGCCACCGTGCCCCACCACCTTTTTTTATTTTTGATATTTCCTTCCAATTATTGAAAACTGGAAAGGCTGCATTTAATAAAGTAGGAAAAGGAGTTTGTGGGTCTTGCTCTAATTTTTGGAGTTTTTCTCTGATGTCTTTGGATGCCTGACTTAGAAAGTGTATGGCCAGAATGGATTGGCCTGCAGGGCTTTGGAGGTCTAAATGTGTATATTTTTGCATAGTGTCCAGCAGTCTAGCTTGTAAAAGGGCAGGATTCTCAGATGACTCCTGACTTCTCATAATTTAGGAAAATTAACAGGTTTTATTACAGTTTTTTTCATTCCTTTTAACAAACAAGTTATTACATAATCTCGCCTGCCCCTGCCTCTGTCTGGGCCGACATTGGCGGCCTGGTGTTGCCAGTTGGGTTCTGTGTCAGGGACAGCTTCTTCCCTGGCTATATTATCATTAGGATTACGAGCATGAGTTTCATCCACCCAAGCTCAAACTAAAGGCATGATTTTTCTTCACGGGAACGTCAACTAGTTAATACCACAAATATATCTTGCCAGGTTAAAACAAAGGAAATAGTTAAGGCTTGAAATTCTTGAATTAACTTAGAGTGCTCCTGGCTAAATGAATGCAATTGGGATTCAATTTGCAAAAGATTCAATATTGGAAAGGGGCATGAACTCTAATTTTTCCCAAATCTTCATTTGCCACCTTGTGGACAAGCAAAACATTTTGGGGGTTTTCTGAGGACTCTGTACTAGTGGCTCATGTAACTCCTGTGCAAGTATATGAGGAGGATAAAGTATCTGTTTATGGGGAGAGGGTGATGATTGGGGGATGAAGCACATGGAAAAGGTTGTAGTAAAGTGGGAGCAGGCTGAGGAGAGTGTGACAGGCAAATGGAAGGATCATCTAAGACATCAGAATCCGGTAGAGAAGAAGTTCTTTGGAAGATTGTGCAACGATTTTTATGTAATTTTAGTATCAGATAAAGCCCAAAAGACCTGAACATATGGGGTCTCTGAATATATAAGTTTAAAGAGTTTGTGGGTCAAAATGGGACCACTTTATAAGCATGCAACCCAAGGGCAAATTGTATAGAACTGAAGAATGAGTTGAATCCATATTGGGTTTAGATAAGGCACTACAAGATCCCTGAGGTGTCTGTGAGGGATTTTGACCTCCCTTTTCCCTTTGCTCACTCTATTTGGGGGTGCCTACCATGGATAGAGGGCCTGCCCTTGCCTGGATGAGCAGTCTAGGCCTGCCCTTGTTTGAGTGGTCAGCTCAAACCTAATGTGAAGAACTCGTCCGGGATGTGATGTCTGTGACAAACTTGAATTCCAAATGGGATCCACAACCAGTAGATTGTGTCTGCGCAGAGTTGATTTTGCTGCTGCTCATTTCCAAGGTACAGTTTACAGTGTTAAAGTGAAAGTGGACTTGCCAGCCTGGGGGGCAATAGTAAATTTGCTTTTTTGTCTCGGCCTTTGGGTAACACCAAGGAGTGCCCTCAGCCAGAAACCCTCAATTGCCAAAGAGTACTTAAGCTGGTTCACTGGTAGTCCAAAAATGGAAAAGAACCCTGGCTAGTTTCTTAGCCCCAAGGGCAGAGACAGACAGATACTCCTTCTCTAGGGCTTCAGGATCCCACTGAAGAGTGGTCTTGGCCAAAGACCATTGGTTTGTAAGAGTAAAGAGCCAGACTGTTGAGGGAAGCAGAGAGAAAATAAGAAAGGAGAAATCCCAGTAAATTCCCAGTACGAGTCAACGAGATGCCCGGCAGGGTGTCAGAGCCCCAGCATCAGAAAGTGGTTGACTCACAGGTTGGCAAGAAGAATTTATTGACAACAGTATAGGTTTGAAAAGGAAGGTTTTATTAGATAGAAAGAATGCTGCAGAAGAGTGCAGTGAGACACCTCAGCAAGAGAGGACTGAGTGTGCAGCGATGGATTTTCCTTAGGGGTTTTTATGGACCTTAAAGTGGGAGTTTAAGGGTAATTTGAACTGTATTAGCCATGTAGGTCATGAGGAATCATTACATTTGTAGATATTTTAGTGCCTTGATGTTAGTAAGGGTTGCACAATGAGTTTCAATATGCATACATTCCAGAGATCTGTAGAAATTCTAGTTACTTACAAAGTTTTGGGAAAATAGCCTGGTACCAGATGCATGCTTTCAATAATAGGGAAGTCAGATTACTTCTAAATTCTTCAGATAAGGAGTTTTGCCTCTGGATGGCCTGCTTGATGGTCACCGGGTAATTTTTGCTTTCCTTGAGCAAGATGCCTTCATCCTTCAAGGAGTGTATTTAGTAGTGTTGTCTGTCTTGGGAGGTAAGATTGTTGAGAAAAGTCTTAAGGAATAGGCTTTCCTGGATCATACGGGGAAAGCAGAGAAGGCATCTGAGTCTCCACATCCTCTTCCAAGATGAGCACTTTTAGTGGGTAATACCAAAAATCCAAGTAGGAGGACAGGGCCTATAACCACAGACTATCATCATTTGAGTGATAATTTGTCATCTATGCTGAAATCCTTCTTTCTTCCTCTTGCAACCATCAGAGATAGTTGCCCACATAGTCCCTGGAATATGCACAAAGGACTCTCTGATATCTCTAGATTTTGTTCCTTTCTGTTGGAATCACTATAAGGTCAAGTTCCTTTTTAATAATTTGTGACACTTACTAACCACCCACCCATCCAAAAAGCAAACAAAACACACAGACACACGACACACACACAGAGAGAAACACACATACATATACCACAAAGAAATACCTTGAACACCTAAAAAATGCAAAACTATTGTGAAAGAAACTTTCATAGCACCAATACTGTGGTGCACACAGTTTAACCAGTTTGAGGTGCCTGCCTGCTACTGAGGTACAGCAGTGAACTCTTCTACCATTTCAGTGAGATATCTTTCTGAATTCTCACTGGCTGTTTAACTTCCATCTAAGTTTATAATTGGAGAGTGTAGGAAAATGGAGCTAGAAGGATTCCAGTGGCCATACAGAAGCTTGTGGTATAGTCAAATGAACCTTGAGATCTAATTAGAACATATGATCAAAGCTTGAAAAAAAAGAAGGAGGGTGATAAAACAAAGAAGAGGCCTGCAGGAGCCTTTTGAAGAGATGTATTGTCTTTCTGCATCTGCTTGGCCATTACATAGAATATTAATGTGCATTTGCACTTGGTGATAATGATAGGGGTGCTGACATGGTTGATCAAAATTGTTCCACCAGCTATGATGATGGATTGCTTCTGTCAGGAGAGCCAGTTAGAAATGTCTACATCAGATGACAAAGGGAATAATGTATCATTGATTTGAATCCAAATAATAATCACATCTGAAAGAAGACATGTTGCTCTTTAAACAGTAGAACAAAAGATATGTTCTAAATGAGTAGAAATGATGGTGAAAAGAACTTCATTCTGTGTGCAATCCACTAACTACCTTCCCTTACCCCCTTCAACTGAAACTTCAGGCAAATTATGTAAACACTTTGTATTTTCAGCTAGAAAACGTATACCTCTCTATCTTCCAAAAAGTTGTTCTCAGATTAAATAAAGATAATAAATATAAAAACAATTTAAAACAAAAAATGCAAATTTAAAGGAATGTTAGTATTTACCTGATGGCTGGAGCCAGAAGTGTGGCCATCGTCCTCTGATGGTCCCTTTTCAAATTATTCACCAAGTCCTTCCACCTCTTGACAGTCAATTGTCAGGCCTCTGAGCCAAAGCTAAGCCATCATATCCCCTGTGACCTGCACGTACACATCCAGATGGCTGGTTCCTGCCTTAACTGATGACATTCCACCACAAAAGAAGTGAAAATGGCCTGTTCCTGCCTTAACTGATGACATTAGCTTGTGAAATTCCTTCTCCTGGTTTATCCTGGCTCAAAACCTCCACGACTGAGAACCCTGTGACCCCCACCCCTGCCCTTTGACTGTAATTTTCCTTTACCGACCCAAATTCTATAAAATGGCCCCACCCCATCTCCCTTCCCTGACTCTTTTCAGACTCAGCTGGCCTGCACCCAGGTGAAATAAACAGCCTTGTTGCTCACACAAAGCCTGTTTGGTGGTCTCTTCACACGGACGCAAGTGAAGTCAATCATTTTGTCTTTCCACTAGACCCGCTTTGCTTTATCTATACTAATTTTTATTCATTGTTGGTTCTTTGTTTGGATGCCACTTTCTTCGGTAAGGATTTTCTAAACTCAGTTTATGAATTAGGTATTCCTATATATTCACATAACACCACATACCTGCCCATCATAGCATTGATTACAATGTTTGTCACATTTTTCTGCTAGAATTTAAGGTCCAGAGGAAACCACAGCTATGACTTTAAATCTCTTTTCTTCACTTCGGCATCATAAGACTTGACACATAGTAAAAAATTAGCAACTAGTTGTTGACTAAAGAAATGCATAATTGTCTTGCTCTGAAATTAAAAATCAGAAGGAAATATAAGAAAATGTTGATTGAAAGTAATCATTTTAATCAGAAATTGACTAAAATATTTTAACACTTGATGCCTAGGCAAATAAACTTTAAATATGTTCTCTTCCTGAGAGGAGCAAGAGTTAGCTAAAAGAAAAAAGGAAAAAGAAAACAAAACATACATCGTCAAGCTAAGAGGCTGGATTTGATACTTTGTTTAACCATCATAGAAATATTTGGGCAATGTAAATAATAAACATATTATTGTCTTTTTTACTCTCATCAACACCGCAGTCTTTTCAAAGTTGCCTTTAATATATATAAAACTTGACATATGTCTCAAAGAAGTGACTCTGTGAGATTATATTGATGGTTTTCATATTTCATAGACTGATCTTAATAATGGTTAAGAGTATGGTCTCTAGATCAAACTGCCTGGAGTTTAAATCCTTGTTCCACCACTTAGTAGTTGTATTATGTTAGGCAAGTTGCTTAACCTGTCTGTAAGTGTTTCCTCATTTGCAAAATGGGGATGATAAATCTCCCACTGAGGATTAAATGCTTCAATGCAAGTTAAGCTCTTGGAACTCTGGCACAAAGTAAATACTTAATAGTTATAATCTTATTATTTGAACAATGTTGATATTTCTAATTTCTGAGCTATTGTGTTAGAGTAATTAGCATTTCTTATATTCTAAAATCATTTTGATATAATGAAATATGAAACATTTATTATATGGCTGTAATATTATTATTATATGAGCCATATTACTATTGATATTTTCCTATTTTGTTTCACTTTGGCCTTGTGGAAATGTTGTAGTTTCTGGATTGTAAGAGGTTGCCTCAGTGGATTTTACTCTACTATAGTTGCCTTGGTAGAAATTTTCAATATTTTGAATGCCAATTTAGCCATGAATAACCTGTAAAAATGTAACTCCAATCTAATTTTCAAGTGGGAATTTTTGGAAACTGATAAAATGACTAAAATTCCATCCTAACAAAGCAGAATCACCAAATATCTAAGAAAATCCAGAAAGTAAAGAATACGAGAGGCGTTGTCGAGTATCAGAATTTTTTTTTTAATTGCAAAGGTACAATCTTAATCATGTGGCATTGCTTCATGAATACAAAGACTGATCAGTGTAAGAAAAGAGATGTCCATGGAAGAGACACTAATAAATGAATGTTTTAGGGCAGGCCACACAAGATGGCTGCTTACTACAATACTCTTTCTGGAGAGGCTCTGTGTGCATGACATTTTCAGTTTCCTTCTAAGAGGTTCCTGGTGCATGGATCACTGTGTTTAGTTCCATATGGTTCTGCAAGCCGAGCCAGGGATTATTGGAGCAGGGATCACCTCTCATTCAGTCAATCATCTGGAATAATCAATGGTCTACAAGGCAGGGCACTATGAGAGGTATAGAACATACAGTACTAACATTCTCCACTTCGTATGGTAACTAGTCAATTCAATCAGATCATTTGATGGTCTATGTGACCCTCTAGAAAAGGGCCATATAGAAATAGCAGTAATATTTGAGAAGTACAGAAGCTAGAAGATAGAGAAAAAGCAGTAGTACGGCGACATTGTGACAGAAAAAGCTAGGAAGAAGCATAAATTAATCCCAGAAGCATTTGTCATGTCAAGAGAAGACACAATAGAAGCATAGACAAAGAGTGGTTGAGTAGCTATAGAATATTGAATTGGGTAGCAAAAGACAACACTGATAAGTACCACTGATAATAATAAAACCACAAAGTTACTATAGCTGCAGTGTATCCAGATGCTGTAAGAAATTTTGCTCCTGCCATTCAAAAAAATTATTATTTTTAATTGTAGAGGGTACATAGTAGGTGTGATTATATATAGGGTGCATGAGATACTTTGATATAGGCATGTAATGCATAATAACCACATCATAGTAAATGGGATATCTGTCTCCTCAAGCATTTATCCTTGGTGTTATAAACAAATTGTATGCTCTTGTAGTTATTTTAAAATGGACAATACATTATTATTGACTATAGTCACTCTGTCATGCTATCAAATACTAGGTCTTATTCACTCATTCTTTCTATTTTTTGTATCCATTAACTATCCCCACTTCCCCCTAAGTCCCCGACTACCCTTCCCAGCTTCTGGTAACTGTTCTTCTACCCTCTATCTCCATGAATTCAATTGTTTTAATTTTTAGCTCTCACAAATAAGTGAGACATGTGAAGTCTATCTTTCTATTCCTGACTCATTTCTGTCTATTCCTGACTCATTTCACTTAACATAATGACCTCCCATTTCCATCCATATTGTTAGAAATGACAGGATCTTATTCATTTTTATGACTGAATAGTCCTTCATTGTGTAGATGTACCACATTTTCTTTATCCACTCATTTGATGATGAACACTGAAGTTGCTTCCAAATCTTGCCTACTATAAATAATGCTGCAATAAATATGGTAGTGAAGTTAACACTTCAACATCCTAATTTCCTTTCCTTTGGGTATATACCTTGCAGTGGGATTGCTGGCTCATATGTTAGTTCTATTTTTAGCTTTTTTGTTTTTTGTTTTTTGTTTTTGAGATGGAGTCTTGCTCTGTGGCCTAGGCTGGAGTGCAGTGGTGCTATCTCAGCTCACTGCAAGCTCCATGCTATTTTTAGTTTTTTGAGATTTGAGGAAACTCCAAACTATTCTTCATAGTGGTTGTACTAATTTACATCCCCACCAACAGTGTACAAAAGTTCCCTTTTCTCCACATCCTCATTAGCATTTGTTATTGCATGTCTTTTGGATAAAAGCCATTTTAACTGGAGTGAGATGTTATCTCATTGTAGTTTTGATTTGCAGTTCTCTGATGATCGACAATGTTCAGCACCTTTTCATATTCCTGTTTGTCATTGACATTTGTATGTCTTCCTTTGAGAAATGTTTACTCAGATCTGTTGTCCACTTTTTGACTAGATGGTTAGATTTTTTCCTATAGAGTTGTTTGAGCTACTTATATATTCTGGTTATTAATCCTTTCTCAGAGGGTAGTTTGCAAATATTTTATCGTATTCTGTGGTTGTCTCTTCACTTTGTGGATAGTTTCTTTGCTGTGCAGAAGATTTTTTAACTTGATCTGATCTCATCTGTCCTTTTATGCTTTCATTTCTTGTGCTTGTAGGGTATTACTCAAGAAATCTTTGCCCAGACTCATGTTCTGGAGAGTTTACCCAATGTTTTCTTTTAGCAGTTTTATAGTTTCTAGTCTTCGATTTTTGTATGTGATGACAGACAGGGGTCTAGTTTTATTCTTCTGCATGTAGATATACAGTTTTCCTGGCACCATTTTTTGAAGAGACTGTCTTTTCCCCAGTGTATATTCTTGGCAACTTTCTTGAAAATGAGTTCATTGTAGATGTATGGATTTGTTTCTGGGTTCTCTATTATGTTCCATTTGTCTATGTGTCTGTTTAATGCCAGCACCATGCGCTTTTGGTTTCTATAGCTTTGTAGTGTTAATATAATTTGAAATCAGATAATGTGAGTCCTCCAGTTTTCTTTGTTGATTTTCTGCCTGGAAGATCTGTCCAATACTAAAAGTGAGCTAGTATTGTATTGACTTCTATCTCTCTCTTTAGTGCTAAGAATATTTGCAATTTATATCTCAGTGCTCCAGTGTTTGGTACATATATATTTACAATTGCTATATCCTCTTGCGGAATTGACCCCTTTATCATTATATAATCACCTTCTTTGTTTCTTCTTACAATTTTCATCTTGAAATCTACTTTGTCTCATATAAGTATAGCTACTTTTACTCTTGTTTTTTGGTTTGCATTGGCATGAAATATCCTTTTTATTCATTTTTTTCAGTCTGTGTTTATCTTTATAGGTGAAGTATGTTTTTATCTTTATAGGTGAAGTATGTTTTTTATAGGCAACAGATCATTATGATTTTTTAAAATCTATTCATCCACTCTATGTCTTTTTTATTGGAGAGTTTAATCCATTTATATTTAATGTTATTATTGATAAATAAGGACTTACTCCTGGTATTTTTTTCTGGTTGTTTTGTGGTTTTCTCTTTCTTCTTTTCTTCCTTCCTGTCTTCCTTTTAGTGAAGGCAATTTTCATTAGTGGTGTGATGAATTTATTGCTTTTTATTTTTTGTGTATCTGTTGTATATTTTGATTCGAGGTTACTATAAGGCTTGCAAATACTATCTTACAATCCATTATTTTAAACTAATGACAACTTAAAGTTGATGGCATAAACAAACAAATGAGAAAAAAACTAATAGAAATGCTACACTTTATCTCACTGCCTTTTAACTTTTTATTGTTTTTATGTATTCTTGTTCTGTCTTTGTCTTGAAAATATGTAATTATTATTTTTGATTGGTTCGTCATTTAGTTTTTCCATTACCTAATACATAAAATAGGAGTTTGTACCCTCAAATTACAGTGTTATAATATTCTGTGTTTCTCTGTGCATTTACTATTACCGGTGAGTTTTGTACTTTAAGATGACTTCTTGTTGCTCATTAATATCCTTTCCTTTTAGATTGAAGAATTCCCTGTAGAATTTCTTGCAGGACAGGTCTGGTGTTGATGAAATTCCTCAGCTGTTGTTTGTCTGGGAAAGTATTTATTTCTGCTTTAGGCTTGAAGGATATTTTCACAAGTAATACTATAGTAGGGTAAAAGTTTTTTTCCTTCAACACTTTAAATATGTCATGCCACTTTGTCCTGCCCATAAGGTTTCCACTGAAAAGCCTGCTGCCAGATGTAATGTAGCTCTCTTATATGTTATTTGTTTCTTTTCTCTTGCTGCATTTATGATCCTTTTTTTTATTTTTGGCCTTTGGGAGTTTGATTATTAAATGTGTTGAGGTATTGCACTTTCAGTTGCATCTGAATGGTGTTCTATATAATCTTCTTGTATTTAAATATTGATATCTTTCTTAGATTTTGGAAGTTCTCTGAAATTATCCTTTTGAATTAACTTTCTAATCCTATAGAAAGTAGTGAAGCCAGTCATGTTTGTGTCCTTCTCTTCAGGACAGCAAGTTCCCCTAAACCCCAGGCAGGTCCAGCAATGCTAGCTGTGAACCAGGGATTAGAGTCAAAACCCTTAGAAATCTACCTGATGTTCTATTACACTGTGGCTAAGCTGGCATAGCCACTCAAACAACAAAACAAAGTTCTTTCCATTCTCTACCTCCTCTTTAAACCCAGTAACTCTTAGATTTGGCCTTTGGAGGCTACTTTCTAGGCCTAATAGGTTTGCTTCAATTTTTAATACTTGTTTTCTTTTATCTCCCCTGGTTGTGTATTTTCAAATAGCCTGTCTTCAAGCTCACTAATTCTTCTGCTTGATCAATTTTTCACTTAGGAGACTATGATGCATTGTTCAGTATGTCAATGGCATTTTTTCAACTCTAAAATTTCTGCTTTAGTTTTTAAATTTCAATCTCTGTTAAAATCATCTGATAGAATTCTGAATTCCTTTTCTGTCATCTTGAAATTCATTGAACTTTCTCAGAATAGCTATTTTTAGTTTTCTGAAAGTAATGGCAGTGGCTGCTCCAGATTGCCTGCTGTTGCCATCATGCTGGCTGCAGCAAGAAGGCATGGCCAGGGCTGCATTCTCTATGCAGCATCTGGGAGCTGGGGACAAGCAGGAGCCCTGGCCCTTGCAAGATGGGGCAGGAGCTCCCAGGTTACCCAAACTGTGGCTACAGACTCTGACCTCCAGCTCCATGGAGCTGGCAGGAGCCCCACCCCCCCAACCCTGGGCGCAGTTGCAGCTGCCCAAATCATGGCTGCAGACTCAGGCATCCCTGCACTCTTGGGGTTCCTGGAAGGCCCCCCTGCCCTCTTAGGATCAGAAGTCCCTGCTCCTGCTGCCTGGCTTTTCCCTGCTGTTGGTGTGGTGCCCACTCTGATCTTGCAGGAAAGTCAGGGCCAAGCCCAGGCACTGTGAATGACAGTAGGAGGTGGACAGATTGCTGGATGGAAGCGGGCACATCCCTGGTGAGGCCCCATCTTCAGGCCATGGAGGGCCTGAAGGCTGGGGCCTGGGCTGCCAGTCCCACAGACTGGAGTGGGAACTTGTGGTGCCTTTTCTGGGCCCACCAATGGTCGCCCATGAGCCAAATCAGTGCACACTTCCTCCCATCTGAGGCCCATAAAAGCCCAAGTCTCTGCCAGAGGTGAGCAGACAATGGGATGACCAGCTGCAGAGAGGAGTTACCTTCTCTGCTGATAGTGGGAGATGTTGGGATGACCAGAACCTGAGAGGAGCTGCCCACTTTATGGCCTCCTCTCTGCTGAGAGCTTCAGAGACTTGCAGAGACATCAGGACTACCAGCTGTAGAGAAGAGCAACCCATTCCAGGGCCCTCTCTTTGCTGAGAGGTACAAAATGATGGCATGACCTGCCTGCAGAGAGGAGCTTCCCACTCCCGGGTCTCTTCTCTGCTTGGAGCTGAACACTTATCAGAACACCCTGGCTGAAGAAAGGAGCTACCCTCTGTGGGACTTCTGTGAGCTGTTATATTGCTCAATAAAGTTCCCCTTCATCTGGCTTACCCTCCACTTGTCTGCCTACCTCATTCTTCCTGGTTGCAGGAAAAGAACTTGGGAGCCACTGAATGGCAGAACTTAAATAGCTATAACACAAACAGGGCAGAAACATGTCCCTTGTTTTGCCATGTTGCAGGTGAAGAGAAGGAGAGAAGAGCTGTGGCCTCTCAGGGATCCCAGACCTGGGAGCTCCCAGAACCAGGGGTGTGACTCCCTCTTCGTGTTCCTGTAGTTCCTTGTGTCTCCAAGCTTCTGGGCGTCAATATGTTCCCAGGGCCAGCCAGGGAAGCTGCTTGCAGTGTGCCTGGTTCAACTATGCCTTGCGGATAGCCAGCACCCATGCCGGCACCTGTAGCTGTCTGCCCCACTGCAGCAGCTGGCATGTCTGACTGAGCAGTGGCCAGACCCCACACTCACTCACCCACCCCTCACCGCTCTATGCCTGACTTACCTTTAGCAGGCATGGGATCTAGGCTGGTAGCTTGAGCTGAACACAGCCTGCCAGGCAGGGTGGGCAGAATGAGCCCAGTGCACCCAAGCAAAACTTGGGCAAAGGCGCCACCAGGCAGAGGTTTCAGGCCAGAAAAGCAACACCCCAAAGATCCCGTAACAAAAGGTCACATATCTCTGTTTCTCCAGGATTGGTCTCTGGTGTCTTATTTAGTGCATTTGGTGAAGTCATGTTTTCTTGGCTGGTCTCAATGCTTGTAAACATTGTTCATCTGTATCTGGGCATTTAAGAGTTAGGTATTTGTTTTAGTCTTCACAGTCTGCCTTGTGTGTACCCATCTTCCTTGGAAAGGCTTTTCAGATATTAAAAATGATTTTGACGTTGCGATCTAAGCTGTATCTGCTTTAGCAGGGACCCTAAGCCCAGTTACACTATGGTTATTGCAGCCTCATAAATGTGCCACCTTGGTAGTCTTGGATAAGATCCAGAAGAATTCTCTGAATTATCAGGCAGAGATTGTTTTTCTCTTTTCTTACTTTCTCTCAAACAAACAGTGTTTCTCTCTGAGCTGAGCCACTTGGAGCTGGAAGTGGGATGACACAGGCCTCCCCACTGTGGCCACATCACTGGAACTGCCCTAGGCTAGACCTGAAATCAGCACAGCACTGGGTCTTGCTCAAAGCCCACTGTAACTACTACCTGGCTACTGCCTATGTTCCCTCAAGGACCTAGGGCCCTACAGTCAGCCAGTGGCAAAGGCAGCCATGTTTGTGTCCTTCCTTTCAGGGTGGAAATTTCTGCACAGGTCCAGGTGGGTCCAGAGATACTGTCTGGAAGCCAGGGATTGAAGTAAAAAATGTTAGAAATCTACCTAATATTTTATTCTACTGTAGCTAAGCTGGCATTCAAACCATAAGACAAAGTCCTTCCCATTCTTTCCTACCTCTTTCCACAGGCAGAGGAGCCTCTCCCCATGTCCATCACCACCGTCAGCTTGTGGGGAGTTCTGCCAGGCCACTGCCAATGTTCTCTTAAGACCCAAGGGCTCTTTAGTCAGCTTGCGGTAAATGCTACAAGGTCTGAGACTCACCCTTTAGGGCAGTGGACTCCCCTTTGGTCCAGGGCAGGTCCAGAAATGCTGTCCAAGAGTGTAGGCTTGTATCGGGGACCTCAAGAGCACACTTGGTACTTTACCCCACTGTGGCTGAGCTAGTACCTGAAGCCAGCATGTCTCAAAGTTTCACCCAAGGTCCATGGCATACTACCTGGGTATTGCTGCTGGTTATTCAGGACCCAAGGGCTCTTTGGTCAATTGGGTAGTTACTGGGTTCTTCCCTTCAAGGCAGTGAGTCTCAATCAATTTACAAGTTTATTTTGCCAAGGTTAAGGACACGATCATGACTCAGCCTCAAGAGATTGTGAGAACATGCACCCAAGGTGGTCGGACTATAGCTTGGTTTTATACATTTTAGGGAGACATAAAACATCAATCAATGCAGGTAAGATGCACATTGGTTTGGTCCTGAGAGGCAGGACAACTCAAAGCGGGGTCTTCCAGATCATAAATGGATTCAAGTATTTTCTGTTTGGCAATTGGTTGAAAGAGTTTATCTGAAGACCTAGAATCAATAGAAAAAAAAGGAATGTCTGGGTTAAGATAAGAGGTTTGGGAGACCAAATTTCTTATTATGCAGATGAAGCTTCCAGGTAGCAGGCTTCAGATAGAATAGAGGGCAAATGTTTGTTATCAGACTTAAAAAGGTACCAGACTCTTAGCTAATCTCTCCTGGATCAGGAAAAGACCTGGAAAGGGAAGAGAATTCTTTACAGAATGTTGATTTTCCCCACAAGAGGCAGCTTTACAGGGCTATTTAAAATATATTGAAGAAATATATTTCAGGGTAAAATACTTCAATTTCTTACAGGGCCTGGTATATGTCATTTTGTGACATATCTAATTGCCACAAAGAGTCTGTTTGGTCAGTCTTAAGATCTCTTTTTTAATGTTAACACTGATCAATTGTGCCTGAATTCCAAAGGGAGGAGGGCATAATGAGATATGTCTGACCCCTCCTTCCCATCATGGCCTGAACTAGTTTTTCACATTTACTTTAGAAGATCATTGGCTGAAAGGGAGGTCCATTCAATCAGTTAGGGGGCTTAGAATTTTATTTTAAGTTTACACTGTTCAATTGCATTAACATGCCTCAAGAATGTTTATCCATTCTTCTATTAAAGGATGTTTAGACTTTTCTCATTTTATGGACTATTATGAATAACAATGCTATGTACCTACTTATGCATATTATTTCATGGAATTCAATGGAATTTTTATTTCTCCTGCTTAAATTTTATTGTTGGTAGTGAATTGCCAGGGTGAGGGCTAAATATGTGCTTAATGTAAGAAACTCCTCTCCAAAATATTTGCAACATTTTACACTCCCATGAGCAATACATAAGGGTTCTGGCTTGTCCACATGTCAACATTTAGTGTTATCAGTCCTTTTGATTTTACTCACCCTTGTAAGTGTAAAATAGTATCTCCTTATGCTTTTAATATGCATATTCCTGGTCATATAGGATGTTGAGCATTTGTCATTGCTTATTTTTTTATCAATAATTTTTCATATTTTTACTTCTGGCAGTTCTTCATCTGTTCTTGATAGCAGTCCTTTTTTAAATATGCGTACTGTCAATACATGGTTTTTGTCTCCAATCTGTGTCAGTGGCTTGCTTCTCCATTTTCTTAATGGTGTCTTTTAATAGGTGAAAATCTAATTTTGGTGAAATCCAGTTTAGTTTTATTTTTAACGGTTAATGATGTTTTTTTCTCTCTTTGTATTAATCTATTTTCTGTTGTTTCAGGTAATAGGATACCTCAAACTGGGTAATTTATAAAGAAAAGAAATTTATTTTTTACAGTTATGGAGGCTAAGTCTGAGGTCAAAGGTCCACATCTGGTAAGGGTCTTCTTGCAGATGAGGGCTTTCTGCAGAGTTCTGAATTGGCACAGGGAATCACATGGCAGGGGGGCTGAGCATACTCATCATCTTAAGGCCCCACCTCTTACTACTGCCACATTGGGGATTAAATTTCAACTTGAGTTTTGGAGGAGACAAATATTCAAATCATAGCAGTCTTGTCCTAAATTAAAAATAGTAATAATTAAAACAGAAAAACTGGCAACTCCAAAGTTTTGAAAATATTCTCCTATATTTTCTTTTAGGAGTGGAATGGTCTTAGATTTATATTTGGTTGATTTCATCTTAAATTAGATTTTTAGTATTCTCATGTATTTGGAGTTTTCTAATGTTATTTTAATATTTTAATTTGATTTTACATAGGTTTTTTGCTTAGGTTAATATTTAAGACAATTATTTAGGTTTTACCCCTTTTCGTTTTATCTAGCGACCTCTGGTATTCGAATTCATGGTTTCTTTCTATGGCCATATCATTGCCCAGTTAAGTAGCTCACGTGTGTGTGGGGGGGAGATGTTTAATTGTTCTTTTCTGGCTACAGTCACATAATACTCTCACTCTGTTTGTGAATCTAACGGCTTTTGATTATTTCTCAATTTCTCAGTTTTCTGATTTTAAGTGATTTCCAATTATATTCTCCTAAGGTCTTAATATCCTCAAAGATATGTTTTAAGACCATTTGAAGGAAATTTGTAAGATTTACTTAACTTTGTAATTGGGACAGTAGCTGAGATGATTGAAAAGGTCAACCTTTATTTTCCTGAATTTTTTAACTTTTTATTTTGAGTTACTTTGAGATTCACAAACAGTTGTTAGAAAAAGTATAGAAACATACTGTGTATCATTCAACTGTAACATCTGGCATAACTATAGCACAATGTCACAATCAGAAAATTAACAGTGATACATTTCATTGACCTTACTCAATTTTGCCAGTTTTACATTTACCCAATTGTGTATGAACATTTATTTTTTTTTTTAACTCTTTTAAGAAGATAATTAGTATTTAAGGTTTTGTTTGTTTGTGGTTGTTCTGGTTCAATATGAATGAGTTTGAAGGGCTCGTTTTTCTTCTCCACCTGAGTTTCTCATTCTTACGTATAAGGCAATCCATGAGTCACTACATGCAAAACATTGTTTTTGTCCTTATTTGTATTTGAAATCCTTATATTTCTATTTCCTAAAAATTTGTTATTTTTTCCCTGACTGAACAGTTTCTTTTCTTTTGTAAATCACAGCACTGACAAGTTTTATATAATACCAAGCAATGTTTCTCCATTATTTAAAAAACTTTTGAGGTTGCTTAGATTTATCACTGTTCTTTGTTTACATCATTCAATATATTTATTTACTCAAAATTCATCCTTTGGTTCTTGATGTCTGTCTTCTTTGTTATGGAAGAATATCTCTTCATTTTTAGCTTGATGCTTTTAAGCAATATTTTCAGTTATCCCTGTTTTTCAAACTTTCCAATATTTAGAGATGTGAGGTTTCTGAGTTTGCTTCCAATCTCTATTTTTAAAACTTTATTTTTTTTTGTTGTTAGAAAAAAGGTTAACAAAGAGCATCTGTTCCTTTAATTTTGTAGTCTGTTCCTGTAATTTTGTAGTACTATAGCACATCTGGTAACCCAGTAGGCTATTTGTTTCTTACAGGGATCTGTAGGTATTATAAAGACTATTATTTGTTTTGTCTAGCTGGTATATATTCAGAAGCCCAAAGATGAAAACACATGGATGATGAAATGCTTAAGGTTACGATAACTGTGTTTTATAAACGGAAATAAGTGTGATAATTTCAAATGAGCCATTTACATAAGTTAATGTTGATGTCAGAGTTGTGATTTGCATTTCCCAATTTTGGGTCTTCATTTGAAATGTTATTGATTTATTTCCATAGGGCTTTACTTTTAGAATCCTGGAGTTTCCTAAGTAAATAGAAAGGTAGAAAGTGGCAATTATAGCCCACATTCCTACTAAGCAGCTATAAATGCAAAAATATGCTGATATATCAATTCCCATTATAATAAAAATACAAAAATATAAGTTACGCATTGTAGGCAATGTATTTGTTAACACTTAGGGATATCTATAACTATAGATATAGATTAATCTATATAGCTATAGATTATTATATCTATACCATGTAGATCCATCTATATGGTCTAGATAAAATAAATTGGCCAGAGTTTTTCATTCTTGATTCTACTTTAGTGTTTATAGTTTCTTTTTTTAGAATAGTGGGCAGAGGAATTTAAACTAAACACATTGGGCAAAGGTAATGTATAGGATTTTGTGTCAAGGAAAAATGCCCAATTTAACAGTTAAGTAGCCTAGTAACATATGCCACAGCAACATGTCTTGTCCCAAACAATGCACATAGTTGAAAGAGAATGTGAAAAAACAGCAACAAACCAGTATCAATACCACCTGAAACTCATAAGGGAAATGCTTAAAACGTTCCATGTAAAGCACATATGAAATATGTCTACCTCAAAGGATAATTTTGAGGTAAACTGTAAAATGCTGCTAGTGTTGTAATTATAGCCTCATTTTATTACTGAATGATGATAAAGTGCTTTTGTTTTTGTTGATGTTGTTGTTGTTGAGAGTGCCTAATCTATTAGGCTTTTTCAACACAGTTTCTGAAGGAGACTATCGAAACACAATTGTAGCACTCACTAGTCCATTGCAAAAGTGAACAGTCCACCCACTGATTTTAAGGGTAATACACCCCAGACTGGGGAGCAGAAGATTGGGCATAATTGTACCTTAGCTTTTTTCAATCTCCATAGTTAAAATAATAAAAGTTGAAACAGAAGACTAGTATACATTATATTTTAGCATTAAAATAAAATGTAATTAAATGTAATTAATTAATTATATTTTAGCACTGAAATAAAATGTAATTTATTGTAAAATCAATTGATTAAATGTACTTAATCAATTAATTGTAAAATAATATTGTAATTAATTGATTAATTGATTATTGAAAACTACCATGTTTCCAACACTCTTATAAATATATTATAGTTCTTATTTCTTTCCTTTGCCATTGATTAACTCTTGGACCATATTATATACCTCCGATAGATGCTGTCATGTATAACCCTGTATTTATTTTATCATTTCATTTACTGAATGTCATTAGAGTTTCTTTGTTGATTCTCCATTAACTATAGCCTCCTCATAAATACAAACCATATTCATCTTACCAATGTATTACTGATAGTATTTTTCACATTGGAAAACAAAGGATGCTTATTTCATGGTCACATAAAACAATTATTTTTATTAAAAATTATCCGGTAATGCATATTTATAATTGAAACATTAGAAATTATATTCTTGATTCTACATTCTTTAAAAATGTAAGAATAAAATCATTTGTAGTCTTATCACCCAGAGATAACTACATGCTTTTTCCAGTGTTTTCTGTGCGGATATATGAAAAAAAAATTTATATATATATATATTTGGACATTTATTAGTATTCCAAAATGGGATCAGATTATACAAATTATTCTCCAGTCTGTTTTTACTCCTATTTAAGTCTGCCACCCATACCCTCATTATTGCTCTCTAAGTTAGTCATCGCATGCTATTTTTACTGTGTATTTCACAAATATTATGAAGGAAAATCTTTCATTGGCTGTCTATACAACTATTTCTGGAATCTGGTGAGACAAGAAATTTGAGTTTACAATAATTTTTTTGTGGCAACCTGATAATTTCAAATAACTATTATACTGAAAATCTAGATTTCTCATAAAATAAACATGTCTAAAACTTATCTATAAGATGACACTATAACATCATAAAATAATTACTATCACCTTCAGCTTGTGCAGTGGGTTCTTGCTCATTAAAGTTCCCTTCTTTTACACGAGTTATTTAATATTTATAACCTGATGTAGCTCTCTCCCCGCCTCAATAAGATCCAAGGAAGCAGGAGTTGGGTATTTAAATTTCATCACTTTTACTTCCCCAATTAAAAGAATAAAGAGCAAAAACTATAAGGTGAACCTGCTTTATATTTTGGAATTGAAATAAAATGTAATTAATTGATAGATAAATCTATCTTTTAAATTTGGACTTGTCTTTTCCTTCAAGTACTATGAATTTGATTATTTTATATGTTGAAATAAGCATAGTTTCTATGACAATTTAGAAAAAAATTTATCATTTATAGCAAATTATTTGATTTGAAAATGCATAGAATAAATTTATTTTCTTAGAAGAAACCGCGGATGCAAGAATTTGGGAAAATAATTCATTGTAATAAATGATAAACCCACTGTACCATAATGTCAAGTATCAAAGCATTGATATGGACTTTGTATGATTATTTAAAATTTTAAATTTAGTTAATACAAGACTTGACTAATGTGCTGTGCAATTTCGTAAATTACTGCTACTTTGAAAAAAATGGTTATAAGACACTTTTAAATGATTGGTTTATTCTCTGCCGTTTTTATGGTTGGAACTGAGTCTTAGGTAGCCCTAAAAGGCAACTTCTGAATCACCACGATTGTAGGTCATTATTTCAATTGTAGTACTGCAGATTCACACCCCTTTTTTAAAAAATATCACAAAACTCTATTATGTACTTGGTGTTCTGAGAAAAGCACAAAGCAAATGTTGAAGCCAATAATACCTTCAAATTGCTTAGAAATATCTCTTGTACTAAATAGTTAGCATTTCGATCCAAGGAGGATAGAATAACAAAATATACACGTCATCATGTGAAGCCATTGCTTGATCTTAGCAATTATGATTTTATTTCTTTCGAATACAACAATTCCCCTGATGTTTCGAGTAGCAAGCCACAGAATGCTATAAGAAAATTGGGAAGGCACAAACCTTTGCTAATATTGTACATTACTTTTCTATTGGTGGGTAGAGAGGAAGCCATTCAGTGGTTGAATAAAAAATCTCTTTCTTTTTTTATAATTGTGGATACAGATTTAGACATTTCATATTCTTGTTTTGGATTATTATTATTATTGTTAGTTTTTGAGACAGGACCTTGCTCTGTTGCAGTGGTGTGATCATAAGCTCATGGCAGGCTTGAACTCCTGGGCTGAAGTGATCCTCTTGCCTTAGCTTCCTGAGTAGCTAAGGATACAGGTGTGGATCACCATGCCCAGCTAATCTTTTTAAGTTTTTTTAAAAATTTTTAGCAGAGACATGGTCTCACTACATTGCCTAGGCTGGTCTTGAACTCTTGGACTCAAACCATCCTCTCTCCTTGACCTCCTAAAGTGTTGGGATTGTAGGTGTGAGCCATCATGCCTGGCTGTATTTGGGGCTTTTATCAACTATATGCAGCTAGTATGTATGAAAAAATAAACTTTCAAAATCAACAGCTAAACAAATCCTAAATCAACAAAAGCATATTGGAAAGATAAACCTGTGTATTTTTTCTCTGAAAACCCGATAAATTGTCTAAAGTTGAAGTGGGTGGGAAAACAATTTCAGAAACAAAATATAAAATTGCTACTGATTTGATGATTTTACATTTTCCTTAAAAATTATGGATAGTTGTGGCTTTAGATTTCCCAAACGCAATATATTTTATAAAAACTGACGGGTGACATTCCCTCTAAAAAGAAGAAATTGTGCTTTCTCAAGGAAACCTACCAAAATATCTTACAGATTAAATATTACTAAATATTTAGATAATTATGGCAGCTTCAAAACATATTCGATCTGTCTATTTCATTGCCACATAACTAGTCTCAAGTGTAGCTTTCCTGAGAATTTGCGTGCTTGCTACATGTTTGTATCTTGTCATTTTTGTAATTGACTAGTCTAATTCTGTAAGACAACCGATCGAGGAAACAAGATAAAAGTAAATAAAGAAGAGAGACTTTATTCATAAGAAAACTTGCGTTTAGCTCTGACTTATCTTTCTTTGAGCTTTTCTATATCTCATTGTCTCCGTTTGTTCCTTTATTTTTCCATTCATACTTTTCCTAATTTACAGGTATTAAGGGAAGATAAAGATACACATCTTTGTCTTCTTCTCAGTGAGACTACAAACAACCCAAGGGGAGAGACTTAAAATTTCCTTTGACTTTTCCATAGGTACAGTGACCTCATTTTCTAAAACCAAAAATGGGAAATGGATGTGTCAAAAGTGCTATTATGAGAAAATAGACGTGAGAAAACATGTTTTTAGTCAAATCATCCTTAAAAAATAGGACAGATGGTCAATTCATTCAATGTATATGAGCATTCTTTGGATCTGATAGACAATGATAAATGGACATTAAAATAAAACACGATCTGAAATCTTGCTAAATCTGGCCCTACATTTGTCAGATTAATACCTTTGTTCATTTTTATCATAACTATCTGGGTATTTGCCTTTCACACTCCAATATCAGATATGTTCATGGTGGATTTATTTTCTTATTTACTTGCTTCCAATTTAACTAAATATGTGACCAAACTACTTAGAACTATCCAAGAAAATTCCACAAATATACTTAAAATTAGTTGACTATTCTTTGGAATGTGAAACTAATCAATTAAAGAAGGCATTAAGTAGCTTTGAGATATAATTAGGCTATGATTATATATGGTTATTTTAAATAATAATGATTAATAAAATAATTATTTTATATGTCAATTTATTTTATATATCAGGATAAATAATTTTATAAATCAATAAGTTTGTATTATATCTATATGTAACAGAATATTAATATAAATATAATAAAATACATTTAATAATAAATTTAGTTTTTAATACCATAGATAATACCTTTAAAAACTAAAAATTGGAAATAAAATTTTAAAGAATGAAATAAAGAAGCAGCACAATTTGATATATTGTATACTTCTTGTTTTTTACGATGTAACATTACTACCAAATTTAGTGGTTTAAAACAACAATATTTACCACCTCTCATTTTCTGTGGATCAGCAGTCTGGGTATAATTTGGCTTGTCCTGTCTGAGGACCTGTCACAAGACTGCAATTAAGATGTCAGCTAGGGCTGCTGTCTATCTGAAGGCTCAACAAGCGAAAGGTCTGCTTCAAAGCTTACATAGTCATTGACAGAATTCAGTTCTTCTCAGGCTGTTAGACTGATTGTTGGACAGAGACTACTTTCACTTCCTTGTCATGTGTGCTGATCCAAAGAACAGGACACAGCAGAGCAGATGGCTTCAATTGCAGGAAGCAAATGAGAAAGTTTGAAAGAGCCTGTGAGGGAGATTAAAGTCACAGTCTTTTAGAAGGCTTCATTCTGTTCATAAGAAGCAAGTTAATAGTTCAAGCCTATACTCAAGAGAAGGGAGTTTTGCATAGTTGTAAATAATAAGAGGAAGGGATCTGTGGGGCCATTTTAAAATTGAGTTACTACACCTTGCAAAATAACAGTTGATTCTTACGATACTTTTCACCTGCCTTAGGGATGTAGGTCACCATTTAAGGATTTCCTACTTCATGTTGTCAGTCTCAATCAAATACTCTTAACACAATTTTATAAAAATTAGATCTTTTATATCAGACATGCAACTACAAATCATATATTACATATGTGGGGAGCATAACAACCATAAAAGTTTCTCAAAGATCAACGTTCAATCATCCTTCACACACATATCTTGAATCCAGCAATATTTTCCAGGCATGTATGTGTTTGGCTGTATGTGAATGTGTTTGTGTGTGTGTATGCGTGTATGTTCAACTCTAGGGAGCACAGAAGTCCTGTTGTTTAGTAGGGGGAGATGGATTCTTGTTGAAGAACCATACCTGATTTATGACCAAATATATATATTTTTGGATTATTTATTTGGTAAACATTTTGTTGAAGTGTAACATTTGTAAAAAGAAGTGTAAAATAAAAAATATAAATGACTTTATATAAAGTGAAAACACCCATGAAAGCATTCGTGGATTAAGAAGTTGAATATTATCAGTACCCCAAGAAATACACCTTGTGTGCCTACCCAGTCATTAACCTTTTAAAAAGGAGTCATTTTTTCCCTATCACCACAAATTAATTTTGCCTGTTATTTTTTAGTTTTATATAAATGGAACAGAGAACATATGTACATTTTTACAACAGGTTTATTTTATTCAAAATAGTTTGTGAAATTCAACTATGACATTTTGTTTTGTAAAGATTCATCCATTTTCCTTACTGGAAAAACATTCTAAGTTTTTAACAATTATTAATAATACTGCTATGAACATTCTTATACATGTGCTTTAACACACATTTAAGTACATTTTCAATTCCACCTGGGAGAAGAGTTCTTAGATCATCATCAAGTATAACATATTTAGCTTTAGAAGATATGGCAAGATCCAAAGTTTTATATATATGTTTAACCCACCAGAAGTGCAATACCATTACTTTTTAAGTTGGTCCATATTTTGGCCAACACTCAATGATACCAGTCCTTTTAATTTTAACTATTCTAGTCTATATGCAGTGCTGGAGCACTGTAATATGCATTTTCTTGACAAATATGGAAGTTGAGAACCATTTTATATGTTTATTGATCATGTAAATTTCTATTTTGTAAAGTACCTATTTAAGACACTCATAAATAAGTTATCTGATTTTTAAAATTGATTTATAAGACTTTTACACATTCTAAATGTTATTCATTGGTCTGATGAGTGTAACGTGAATATCTTCTTCCACTCTGTGGCTTACTATTCACTTGGTAGCTTATTTTAGAAAAATAATATTTATTTTAATAAAACTAGTACATCAATTAGATGTTCCCTTTATGGATAGTGATTTTTGCGTCCTCCTTAAAATATAATTGCCAAACTTTAAGGTTATGAAGATACTGTGTAGAAACTTTACTGTTTTTCCTTTCATATTTAAATGTATCATACACCTGAAATTGAATTTTTTTTTTTTTTTTTTTTTGAGACGGAGTCTTGCTCTGTCACCCAGGCTGGAGTGCAGCGGCACAATCTCGGCTCACTACAAGCTCCACCTCCCGGATTCACGCCATTCTCCTGCCTCAGCCTCCATAGTAGCTGGGACTGCAGGCGCCCGCCAACACGCCCGGCTAATTTTTTGTTGTATTTTTTAGTAGAGACGGGGTTTCACCATGCTAGCCAGGATGGTCTCGATCTCCTGACCTCGTGATCCACCCGCCTCGGCCTCCCAAAGTGCTGGGATTACAGGCATGAGCCACCGCGCCTGGCCTGAAATTGATTTTTGACAGATGTTGTAGAAGGTAAAAATTAAGATAAAATTTTCCCCATGTGGATATCCTATAGACCTAGTAACAATTATCAAATCAATCATATTTTCTCTTTTTACTTCGAGGTCAACTTTGTAATAAATCAAGTGATTGTATATATATTACACTATTTCTGCTCCTGGATATATTTTTAAATTCCATGTAATGTTTGTCTTTGCACTAGTATCAGTATATATCCTCCTCCTTTGTTCTTCCTATTCAGTATTACCTTGGTCATTTCTGGATCTTCTTTTCTACTTAAATTTTAAAATTATTTTTTAAATTTGCACAGAAAAGTCCTGGGATTTTTATGTACATTGCATTGAATCTATTGACTAACTTGAAGAGAACTGAAATCTTTAAAATATTGAATCTAAATTGTATTAGTTTTAATTTACTTACATTTTAAATTTACTAGTTTTAATTTACTTAAATTTTAAAATTATTTCTTAAATTTGCACAGAAAAGTCCTGGGATTTTTATGTACATTGCATTGACTCTATTGACTAACTTGAAGAGAACTGAAATCTTTACAATATTGAACTAAACTGTATTAGTTTTCTATTGATGTATAGCAAGTTACCACAAATTTATCAGCTTAAAACAACATACATTTATTATCTCATAGATTTTGTGGGTCCATAGTTTAGGTGCATATTGTCTGGAGTTTCTGCTCAAAGTCAAACTAGACTGAAATCAAGGCATTGGACAGTGTCTGATTTTGGGGGAAGTTATTACTCTCTTTAGGATTAACTGAAAACGTCGACTCTATGTGATTAGAACACACTGCGGGTTGTATTTCATTAGATATTCTTGGATCTATGTCTTCTGTTTAGACTGGGAAATTAAATTTCTGTTTAGATGGTGAAACAGAATTTAATCCTTAGCAGTAGCAGTATAGCATTGAGATAGTTTATTTGGTAATACTAATTTGATCTTGTAAAATCAGAGAGTAAGGAGGAGGAGTAGAGAGAGAATGGGGGCTTTGTTTGTCAGCTAATTGTGAAACTGTCAGCTTTCTCATTGTTGGTATTCTTAAAAATACAGCTAAATCATACACATGTCTGTGGATAATTGGATAATAATTGCTAGTCTATTTAGTTTTGCATTTAGCTTCTCTAGTAAAGAGGGAGGATGAAATAAAGTAACTTTATTAATTTAAAATATATACCCATTCCCAGATATTTTATTTTGTTTTCCCTTTACCCTGAAATGAATGTGCTGACTAAAACCACTAATTACATTGTATAAAGCTATCTTAGTATATAATGAGGGAAAACAGCATTAAAATCAGGAGCCAAGAAGTCAAGCTCCATTTAAATCAGGTTACAATCTTAAACCTCCATATTTTGGAAGGATTCCCCCTTCCCCATGAAATGTTTCAGAGGGACAACTGCTAGATATTAGAATATTTCAAATGACTTCATCAAAGGAAAAAAAGCACTTTACAATACAGTAAATCTTATGATTTTTTTTCTATTATGAAATATCAAAAACCCTCTGAGGCATAGATACTAGGGTTATGTAGTATCATATATGCCTATAGAGGAAATGAAGTGTCTGGCCAGGATTGTCTGCAAGCCAAGAAGAGCTTTCCACTGCAGAAAAAACATAAGCAAGAGATCCTCAGTAGTCCACATTCCCACGATGAATACTCGCACTCCTACTAACAGGAGAGCTTCACAGCCATTGCAGGAGCTGAGTCAAGTACAGAGACTGCCTGGAGTCCATGCAACTGCATTGTCCCAGAAAGAAAATTCGCATGGGGTCCTTGGCTCCAAAAACCCAAGCTGCCACAGCATGGCCCCATTTTTAGAGAGGAGCCACCACCTGAGTTTATTCTTCCCTGGGGCCCAATAGCCCCTGCACCTCCACATCCCTGGGGCTTGCTGACCTTCCACCTCATCTACCAGGAAAGCTGCAGCATCATGACAAAAGATGAACATAGTGGTGCAGCTGTAACTTTGTTACCAGAGCCCAGGCAGAGCTCTACATGTCAGGGCATAAATCATCCAGCACACTGGGAAGGCAGCCCTCAGATATAATGACCTGTCACGCTCATTCCCCAGAATCCAAGAGCCACCTGCCCAGGGCTTTCCATCACCATCAGTGACCCTGCACCATCCAAAATGGGGCCATCACAAGACTGTGCACGCTCTCCATAAATTTGACTGTCCCATGAGGAGCCTGTCACCACCACAGGCAATCTTGCCCCCTCCACAGGCAAAGTGACTATGCACCTCTGTGGGCTCTCCTGGAGACCAAGGACCAACCAACTTGGCATCCCTGTCATCAGTAAAGCTCTGCCACAGATTTCACAAATAATTGCAGCCTAGACCACTGATGCACTCTCAGACACTGATGACATTGATTACAGGTTTAGAAATCATATGGATAATATACAACAGTGCCCACCTAGAACCTTAGCCAAAGCACTCTATCCAACCCACATTATTGAAAATATCTACAGGAAAAAGTCTTTCCCTATTAAAACTATTAGATAAAATTGGAAGAAGGGACTGTCCTACAAGATCTTAAATATCAATATAAGAACAGGAAAAACATGAAAGAGCAAAGAAGCATGGCATTTTCAAAGCAACATCATAATTCTCCAGTAACAGACTCAAATTTAAAATAATGATCTTAAGTAAACTCAGTGAGACATGAGAACACAAATAAACTATCCAACAAAATAATAGCTTATGATCTGAAAGTAACATTTAGCAAAGAGATAGGTATCGTTTAAAAAGATCCAAACTGAAATCTTGAAACTGAAAAATTCAATAAGTGAAATAAAAAATACAATTGAAAACTTTAATAATAGAACTAAATTAAGCAGAAAAAGAAATTTCTGAAGGTGAATACAGAAATTATCCAATGAGACCAAAAAAAAGGAGAAAAGAAAAGAAAAACAGAATGAAAAAGAATGAAGAAACTCTATAGGACATAAGAAACATTATTAAGTAAATACATAGTTACATTATAGAAGTTACAGCAAGAGAAAAGATGCTAAAAGGCAGAAACCTATTTAATGAAATAATAGCTAAAAATGTCCTAAGTCTTGGAAGAGATATGACATCCAGATTAAGAAGCTAAAAAAATTCCAAATAAATTCAACCCAAAGAGGTGCCCTTTGAGGCACATTATATTGAAATTGTCCAAAGACAAGGGGAGAATCTAAAAACAGCAAGGGAAAAGCAAGAAGTCACATATAAGGAAATCCCTATCAGACTAACAGAAGATTCCTCAGCAGAAACCTTACAGGCCAAGAGAGAATAGGATGATCTATTCAAAGAGCTGAAAGAAATTAAAAAAAACTGTGAGATGAGAATATTATACTCAGGAAAGCTATCCTTCAGAAATAAAAAAGAAATAGGATCTTTTTTAGACAAGCAAAAACTAAGAAAATTCATCACCACAAGACCAGCCCTACATGAATTGCATAAGAGAGCCTGACATGTGGATGTGAAAGGACAATATCTGCCATTAGGAAAAAACACAAAAGTATAAAACTCACTGGTACAGCAAATGCATAAATAAGAAAGAGAAAGAAGTAAAATGACCTCACTACAGAATACCTCCATACTGCAATGTTAAACAATAAGAGGCAGAGAAGAAAACAAAGGGTATACAACACAACCAGTAAACAATTAACAAAAGAACAGGAGTAAATTCTCAACATTCAATAACATCTTTGGTAAATGGTTTAAGTTATCAAATTAAAAGTTTTGCTGACTGGCTATATAGATTTAAAAAATTGACCCAACTATATGCTGCATACAAGAAGCTCACTTTACCTGGAAATACACATGCAGACTGAAAGTCAAAGAATGGAAAAAGTTATTCCTTGTGAATGGAAATCAAAAATGAGCAGAAGTAACTATACTTATATCAGATAAAATACTTTAAGTCAAAAAACATTAAAAGGGACAAAGTTATTATATAATGATATAAATAAATTCAGCAAGAAGATATCACAATTATAAGTATATATGCACCCAACACCAGAGCACACAGATATATGAAGCAAATACTATTAGAACTAATAGAAGAAATATACTCCATTACAATAATAGTTGGGGACTTCAGCAACCCACTCTCAACATTGAACAGAGAGTGGACAGATTTAGACAAAAAAATCAAAGAAACATTGGACTTTAACTGCAATATAGACCAAATAGACCTACGATACAATTAGAGAAGATTTGATGCAACAACTACAAGTACACATTGTTCTCGTCAGCCCAAAGTTAGGTCACAAAACAAATCTTAACAAAGTTAAAAATAATCAAAATCATGTGATGTATTTTTACAGAACAACAATGAAATATAGAAATTAATAAGAAGAGGAACTTCAGAAACTGTACAAATGCATTGAAATCAAACAACATGCCCCTAAATGGTCAATTAGTTAATAAAAAGAAGAACATGAAGAAATTTCTTCAAACAAATGAAAATTGAAAGACAGCATACCAAAACCTATGAGATACAGCAAAAGTAGTATTAATATAGAAATTTATGGCAAAAACACAACAAAAAAGAAAGATTTCAAATAAACAACCTAATGATGCATTTTGAGAAATTAGAAAAGCAAGAACAAACCAAACCCAACTTAGTAGATAGAAAGAAATAATAAAATTCAGAGCAAAAATGAAACAGGCACAAAAATACAAAAGATCAATAAAATAAAAACAACAATATAATGATAGTGTTTTGAAAAGATAATCAAAATTGAACAGTTAGTGAGACAAACAAAGAAAAAAGAGAGATGACTCAAATAAATCAAAAATCATAATGCAGGCATTAAAACAGATACCACAGAAATATAAGGGATTACAAGAGAATATTGTGAACAACTATATGCCAATAAATTGGAAAACCTAGAGGAAATGAATAAATTTTTGGATATATCCACCTTCTAAGACTGAACCAGGAAGAATTTGAAAATCTAACCAGACCAATAATGAGTAAGGAGATTAAATCAGAAAAAAAAAAAAGTCTCCCAATAACAACAGCACAAAGCCTAGGACGAGATGGCCTCACTGCTAAATTCTACCAAATTTTTAAAGAACTAAAATCAGTTCTCAAAATTTTGCAAAAAAGTAAAAAGGAGTACAAACTTTCTTACTCATTTTATAAGGGAAGTATTACCCTGATACCAAAACCAGACAAGGACACAACAATAAAAGAAATCTACAGACCAATATTTTGAATGAACATAGATGCAACTATCCTCAACAAAAAACTAACAAATGAAATCCAACAGCATATTAGAAGCATTATACATTGCAATTAAGTGGGATTATTTTTCTAGGAATGCAAGGATAGTTTAACATATGCAAGTCAATAAATGTGATACATCACACCAACAATTGAATGATCATCTCAATAGTGGCAGAAAAAGCATTTGATAAAATTCAACATTACCTTATGAAAAAAAAAAAACACCTCTTAACAAATTAAGTACGGAAGAAGCGTACCTCGACACAGTAAAGGCCATATATGACAAAACCACAGCTAATATTATACTGAATGGAGAAAACTAAAAGCTTTTCCTTGAAAAACTAGGATAGGACAATGATGCCCACTTTCACCACTCTTATTTAACATAGCACTGGAAGTCCTAGCCAGAATAATTAGGCAAGAGAAAGGAATAAAGTGCAGCTGGGTGCAGTGGCATATTTGTGTAGTCCCAGCTACTCAGGAGGCTAGAATGAGAGGATCACTTGAGCTCAGGAGTTTGAAACCAGCCTGGGCTACACAGTGAGACCCTATCTCTTTAAAAAAGTATATCCAACTCAAAAAAGAGGAAGTCAAATTATCCCTCTATGGAGATGACATGATCTTATATATAGGAAAACCTAGACTCCACCAAAAAAATTCTTAGACCTGATAAATTTAGTAAATTTGCAGGATACACAACAAATGAGCAAAAATAATTAGTCTTTCTATACACCAATAATAAACTTGGTGAAAAATAAACTAAGAAAGCAATTATGTTTATAATAGTTATAAAAATAATAAATAAAATTCCTGAGAATAAATTCAACCAAGGAGTTTAAAATTCTCTACAATGAAAATTATAAAATATTGATGAAATACATTAGAGTGGACACAAATAAAATGGAAAGACATTCCATGTTCATGGATTAGAAGAACTAATATTATAAAAATGACCATACTACCCAAAGTAGCCTACAGGTTTAATGCAATTTCCATCCAAACCTAGGACATGCTTCAAAAAAAAAATAGAAAAAAAATCCTAAAGTTTGTATGGAACCACGAAAGACCTCAAATCACTAAATCAGTTCTGAGAAAAATGAATAAAGCTAGAGGCATAATAACGCTTGTCTCCAAAATATACTACAAAGCTATAGTAATCGAAACAGTGTGATACTGATATAAAAACAGACAGACAAATGGAACAGAATAGAAAACCCAGAAATAAATCCACATATGTATAGCCAATCGATTTTTCACAAAAGTGCAAAGAATAGGCATTGGGAAAATGGCAGCCTTTTCAATAAATGGTGCTGACAAACCTGGATATCTGTAGGTAGAAGAATGAAACTAGATCTCTATCTCTCACTATATACAGAAATCAACTCAAAATGGGTGAAAACTTAAATGTAAGACCCAAGTCTATAACACTGCTAGAAGAAAACTAGAGATATTGGCCTCGGCAAAGTTTTGGTGGTTAAGAGTTCGAAAGCATAGGCTATAAAAGCAAAAACAGACCAATGGATTATATAAAGCTAAAGAGCTCCTGTGCAGCAAAGGAAACAACAGAGCGAAGAATGAAGAAGTAACTTGTAGAATGGGAGAAAATATTTGCATACTACTCATTTGACAAGGGATTAATATTAAGAACTCAAAGAAGTCAACAGCAAAATATCCAAATAATCTCATTTTTAAAATGAGCAAAATATCTGAATAGACATTTCTCAAAATAAGACATATGAGTGGCTAATAAGTATATTTAAAAATGTTCAATATCACTAATCATCAGGGGAATGCAAATTAAAGCCAGAGAGATATAATTTTTCCCCAATTAGAATGGCTGTTATTAAAAAAAAAAATCAGAAATGTTGGTGAGGATGTGGAGAAAAGGGAGCTCTTATACACTGTTGATGAGAATGTAAATTAGGATCTCTATTGTGAAAAATAGTATAATGTTTCCTCCAAGAATTAAAAATTTGAATACCATATGATCCAGCAATCCCATTACTTGATATTTACCCAAAGGAAATAAAGTGTATCAGAAAGATATATGTATCCCCATATTTATTATAACACTATTCACTATAGTCAAGATATGGAATCAGCCTAATTGCTTATCACCAGATTAATGGATAAAGACAATATAGTATATATACACCATGGAATACTATTCATTCACATATATATATATGAATAAAATGAATGAAATCCTGTCATTCTTGGAAACATGGATGAGCCTGGAGGGGATTATGTTATGCAAAATAAGTCTAGCACAGAAAGATTAATATCACATGTTCTCACTCATGTGGGAGCTAAAAAACTTGACCTTATAGAAGTAAACCATGAAAACTGTGATTATTAGAAGCTGGGATTGGTAGGAGGGAGGAAATGATAGAGAGGTTGGTTAATGGATACAAAATTAAAGCTAGATGCAATAAAGGAGGAATAGGTTATAGGGTTCTATAGCATTGTGGGGTGACTATAGTTAAGAATAATTCAATGTATATTTTCAAACAGCTAGAAGAAAGGATTTTAAATGTTCCTAGCACAAAGAAATGATAAATGTTTGAGATCATAAATATAATTACTCTGACTTCATCATTATGCTTTGTATATATGTATTGAAATATCATTTTGTATGACATAAATATGTAGAATTATTATGTGTCAATTAAAAATGAAAAACAAAGAAAAAAATGAGATTGGACTTAGAAAGTAAAGAAAGTCACAGTTACAAACTAAATTGAGACTGCTTTTAAAAAACTGCGAGGACTTTGAATTTTAGTGTATAATGCCATTTAATTGCTATATAAGTTATCTTATAAAGGACCTTCTCACATTTTTATGTTTGGTTCATATTTTAGGAAAGCCACATCCTTCCTTTTTGAGTACACATTTCTTAGTACTTAAGGAAGCCTATTAGTTAATGTATAGATGAGTTCCTTTATTTCATCTTCTTAATTCTATTAGAGAAGTTAACTGGGCCAGTGAGAATTTGATCAGTGTCTGACTCATCTACAGCCTTCTTGTAGGAAGAAAAATTGTAAGAGAAAATTTCTACCTTAAAGCAAATATTTTAGTATCATATTCTTGTATTTCACATTGTTACCATGACAAGCAATACAATATTATATGACATTTCTAAATACCAAGCCTTCTGGAGAAAGTATTTTCTATTAATTGGCACTACTTGGTGTGGTGGAAAAGCGTGGAGTATAAAATGTGTCAGGCATTAGTTTGAATCTCCACTGGATAAATCTTTGTTGAACTGAACGCTTCCTACTTGTATTAGTCAGAGTTCTCCAGAGAAACAGAACCAGTAGGAGATTGTTTATATATATGAAGATTTATTATGAGAAATTGGCTCACATGGGAGCTGGTGGTATAAATCAATCAGAGTTTGAGGGCCTGAGAACCAGGGGAGTCAATGGAGTAAATCCTACTCCCAGCATCTGAGAAGATGAGATGAGATGCCTCAGCTCAAACAGTGAGGCAGGAAAACTGTAGTGAATTTCCCCTTTCTTGCTTTTTACATTTATTTATTTTTAATTTTTTTAGAGGCAGGGCCTCACTATGTTGCACAAGCTAGTCCTGAACTCCTGGGCTCAAGTGATCCTCCCATCTCAGCCTCCCAAAATGCTGAGATTACAGGCTTGAGCCACTGCACCCAGCCTTTTGTTGCTTTTTGTTCAACTCAAACCATTAAAGACTTGGATGATGCCCAACCACATTGTGAAGGGTAAGCTACATAACTGAATCCACCAATTCAAATGCTAATCTCATCCAGAAACAGGCTGAAAGACACACCCAGAAAGAATATTTCATCTGGCACCCTGTGGTCAATAAAGTTGATACATAAAATTAATGATCATACCACTAAATATTAATGTGGTGATCTTGGGCATGTATACCAAGCCAATAATTGACAGGCTGGGTAACTTATACTTGTAAACCTCACTTTTCTTATCTGTAAAACGGATGAACTATGATGTTTTATCATTGCTTATTACCATTTTCAAAATTCAAACAAATACCTCTGAAAAATAGAAACGAATCTTGTAAATCATTTGGTGGTAAAGCTTGTGCAAATGAGAAGTTATTGATAGTCTTTTAAAAATCCTATTTAGTGTGAATAATCATAACTTTTTTTTTTAATTTTTTTTTTTTTTTTTTTGAGATGGAGTCTCACTCTGTCACCCAGGCTGGAGTGCAGTGGTGCAATCTCAGCTCACTGCAAGCTCCGCCTCCCGGGTTCATGCCATTCTCCTGCCTCAGCCTCTCCAAGTAGCTGGGACTACAGGGGCCCGCCACCGCGCCCGGCTAATTTTTTGTATTTTTAGTAGAGACGGGGTTTCACCGTGGTCTCAATCTCCTGACCTCGTGATCCACCTGCCTCGGCCTCCCAAAGTGCTGGGATTACAAGCGTGAGCCACCACGCCCGGCCATAATCATAACTTTTGCCTTTGAACCATTAATGTAGTAGAAAAAGAAACACGTGAATTAGTTTTCTAAAATCTGAAGGAATATAAATTCAATAACATGTTTTTCTCTGAAGGGCTGCTATAAAAATGTACAAATGTACAAATACTTAATTTTCATAAGTAACCCATTACCTAACATATTTGGGTAGTGTAAAAATGCTAAACTTCCTTTCTCCTGCTTCATATTATTCTTTAGACATGTAGAGTTTTATTCCTTACTGATTTTCCCTGGTCTATATTAACTTTTCCTAATGTCCAGAAACATTACAAACAAAATATTGTCCAAAAGATGCATTTCAGGGATGTTCTTAAAGGTCAGCTTAAGGAAATTATAAACATTTTGTTAAGGTTTTCTGTTTGTTTGTTTGTTTTTGGTTTTTGTATCTTAGAGCTTAGATGATAATATGAGCACATGAACTTTGAAACCCAAATATCTAAGTATCCACACTCTAAATACACTAAACTATATAAATAAAACAAGCTTAGGACAATTATTACAAAGTAACTTTAAAAAACAAGAGCATTTGACCAGTTGAACTTTGTCTAGAAGAGAATAACCTTATAGAAAAGAATTAGTTTTATTTTTAAGTAGCTGCTTTATGAATACCTGTAACGTTTTAGTGCCTGCCTTTCTTTTCTTTTCCTTTTCTTTTATTGTTTTCTCTCTCCCCCTTCTCCCTTCTTCCCTTCCCTTTCCTTCCTCCCTCCCTCCTTCCCTCACTTCCTCCCTTTCTCTCTCCCTTTCTCTTTTTCTTTCTTTCTTTTTTTTTTAATTTTTTATTATTATACTTTAGGTTTTAGGGTACATGTGCACAATGTGCAGGTTTGTTACATATGTATCCACATGCCATGTTGTTTTGCTGCACCCGTTAACTCGTCATTTAGCACTAGGTATATCTCCTAATGCTGTCCCTCCCCCCTCCCCCCACCTCACAACAGTCCCCCGAGTGTGATGTTCCCCTTCCTGTGTCCATGAGATCTCATTGTTCAATTCCCACCTATGAGTGAGAACATGCGGTCTTTGGTTTTTTGTCCTCGCGATAGTTTACTGAGAATGATGTTTTCCAGTTTCATCCATGTCCCTACAAAGGATGTGAACTCATCATTTTTTATGGCTGCATAGTATTCCATGGTGTATATGTGCCACATTTTCTTAATCCAGTCTATCGTTGTTGGACATTTGGGTTGGTTCCAAGTCTTTGCTATTGTGAACAGTGCTGCAATAAACATACGTGTGCATATGTCTTTATAGCAGCATGATTTATAGTCCTTTGGGTATATACCCAGTAATGGGATGGCTGGGTCAAATGGTATTTCTAGTTCTAGATCCCTGAGGAATCGCCACACTGACTTCCACAATGGTTGAACTAGTTTACAGTCCCACCAACAGTGTAAAAGTGTTCCTATTTCTCCACATCCTCTCCAGCACCTGTTGTTTCCTGACTTTTTAATGATGGCCATTCTAACTGGTGTGAGATGGTGTCTCATTGTGGTTTTGATTTGCATTTCTCTGATGGCCAGTGATGATGAGCATTTTTGCATGTGTTTTTTGGCTGCATAAATGTCTTCTTTTGAGAAGTGTCTGTTCATGTCCTTCACCCACTTTTTGATGGGGTTGTTTGTTTTTTTCTTGTAAATTTGTTTCAGTTCATTGTAGATTCTGGATATTAGCCCTTTGTCAGATGAGTAGGTTGCAAAAATTTTCTCCCATTCTATAGGTTGCCTGTTCACTGTGATGGTAGTTTCTTTTGCTGTGCAGAAGCTCTTTAGTTTAATTAGATCCCATTTGTCAATTTTGGCTTTTGTTGCCATTGCTTTTGGTGTTTTAGACATGAAGTCCTTGCCCACGCCTATGTCCTGAATGGTATTGCTTAGGTTTTCTTGTAGGATTTTAATGGTTTTAGGTCTAACATTTAAGTCTTTAATCCATCTTGAATTAATTTTTGTATAAGGTGTAAGGAAGGGATCCAGTTTCAGCTTTCTACATATGGCTAGCCAGTTTTCCCTTTCTTTCTTTCTTTGTTTCTTTCTTTGTTTCTTTCTTTCTTTCTTTCTTTCTTTCTTTCTTTCTTTCTTTCTTTCTTTCTTTCTTTCTTTTTCTTTCTTTCTTTCTTTTTCTTTCTTTCTTTCTTTCTCTTTCTTTCTTTCTCTCTCTTCTTTCCTTTGTTTTCTTCTTTCTCTCCCTTCTTTCCTTCCTTCCCAACTTAATACACAGTAAGAACTGAAATATTTTTTAATAAATGCATAAACACATGAGCAAAAAAGAAAATAATAGAATAATTTTGGGTCTGTGGTCAAAATTACAGTGTGTGAGTTAAACAATATTGAAGTTAATAGTAAGTAGCTGTGCAGAGAATGTGTAGACATTTGAATGAGCAATGGCCCTTTCTACACTTATCAAATACAGAGTAGTAATGACTCCTGGTTATACGCTGTGTAGGGGTGGGTGTCACTTCCATAAGATTACTCCAAAATATGAATAAAAACAAAAGGTCATGTAGAAGTAAAATCAAAGAAGAAAAGAGAAATCAGACTAAGAGAGTTAACAGAATTGATGGGTACATGAGAAAGGTAGAGATTGCTATTTTCTACCGAATCTTTCGAGACTCTGAAGAGAATACCAATAATCAATATGTTTTATGTCATCAAAGTGAACCGATTTTAATTAAAATAATAAAGATCCAATGACCCATTGATTGGACAATAACCTAAGTCATAAAAATGCAAGGCCCTTTTCTGTAATTGTACTTAAGCTAGAAGCCTCTCACCTTCTATCTCCCTTAAGGCAAATCCCAAAATGCAACTCAATTACTTCCAAGCACTGTGATTTGATTCTAAATACAAGGTCTTGGTAAAATTATACTTGACTGACAAATTGTAACAAATACCTACACTAAGCATGATGACATGAGATTCCCCCCTCCCAGCATGTTACATTGCCTCTTTAATACATTCAAAATACTTGCTTTTAACTACAGCATCTAAAATTTAACTGACCTATCATTTATTCATTCATCTAGCAATTTTTTGTTGTTGTTGTCATTGTTAAATGGAAGTATGTTCTCAATTGCCTGAAAACTATTACTAAGTTATATTTGGTTGAATAGGTAACACAGTGAGATTTAGTAATAGTAGTATTGAATTTAAAGTGAGTAAAATCAGAGATGGAAGTGAGGCCAGCTCAGTGCTGTTGAAGGGGCAGAGGAAAGAGCACTAGTTGTTAAGATCTCAGTGCAGTTCCCATGCTCTTTTGACTTAAATATTAAGAAGCTCATTTTTTTCTGCAGGACATCCAGAATTGATCAGAATTATGATAACTGGCTTCTGCTAACATGACCACATATCACTTACATAAAAATCAGAATGCTCGTTTATGATACAGGTCACAAATACCAACTAGCTTAGAAACAAATATCAGGTAGCTAGTGAACTGGGCCTTCTCTAGGAAAATTTATGAGTGAAGCCAGGTTATAATTAGACAGTGTCTTTGTGAATGTGGGATCACAACCAGATGAGCTCATGTAATGATTTAATGTCATCAATTCTATGCAATCCTTGATAAGATTAAACACTGGCCAAGTGAATTCATATTACCTGGTCAGAATATGTGCTCTTCTGAATAGTACAGGAGACATACTTACAGCTTCTTTTGTTTGGTATTTTCCTCCAAAAGTGATATGGACAGGAGGCAGGGAAATACTGGGTAGAAGAGGGCGGTCCCTGGCGAGGGCCCTACCATCAAGCCTGGACCTGCGGCTCAAAGTGAGAACTTTACATCCCTGTTTTCTGGCTTGAATGTTGTCTTTTTCAAAACCACTGTGGCCCACCTCACCCCCTATCCTGTACCCATAAAAATCCCAGGCTCCACTGGCAGCATGTGGCAGAGAAGGAGAGAAGAGAAGCAGCTTGATGTTGGTGAGAAGCAGCTTGACTTCAGAGGGACGACTTGATGGTGGGACCGTGGAGAAGAGTTTGGCTGCCCTGAACTCCAGGGGAAGACCACCTTCCCACTCCCCTCCCTTTCCAGCTTCCCATCCTGCTGACAGCCACTTCCATCGGCGATAAAATCCCCCACATTTACCATCTTCAATTCGTTTGTGCGGCCTGATTCTTCTTGGATGCTGAACAAGAGCTCGAAATACAGAGGCTGTCACAATGAGCTGTTAAATACTTAAGCCATCCGTAGACAGCAAAGCAGACCGCACTGCATCACACACCCTCTTGGGCTCCAGGAGTCGCGAGGACCCTCCAAGACTCTGCCACTGCCACGGGGCCACACAGAGTTCTGCCCCTGCTGGTGCCCAGAAGCACTCATCCCAGCCCCTGCACCCTCTCAGGGGTTGAGAACTACCGGCTGAGTAAACAAGTCAGAGAAAATTTCCTGTTTCAAAAGGATACACTTCAATATGTTAGAGATATGTTCTACAAATTATAATCACAGTTCAGTTATGCCTTTCTGAAACAATAATTCTGAGCATCTAAACTGTGTTTAAAATCACATTTTTTGGGAAAAACTCTGGTTATTTCTGTGTCAGATAAATCTTACGTTTCTGTGTTTGTGGATATCCTTCTTCTTCCCCTTCTCCTTCTCCTTCTTCTTTTTTTTGCAACTGAGTCTCGCTCTATTGCCCAGGCTGGAGTGCAGTGGCGTGATCTCCGCTCACTGAACATCTGCCTCCCGGGTTCAAGTGTTTCTCCTGCCACAGCCTCCTGAGCAGCTGGGATTAGAGGTGCGCACCACCATGCCCAGCTAATTTTTGTATTTTAGTAGAGATGAGGTTTCTCCATGTTGACCAGGCTTGTCTCAAACTCCTGACCTCAAATGATCTGCCCACCTCAGCCTCCCAAAGTCCTGGGATTACAGGTGTGAGCCACTGAACACAGCCTTTAGTCTTAAGTCTTATTAATCACAGTAGTAGTTTCCTATTGCTGCATAACAAATTACCCCAAATCATAGTGGCTTGAAAATAGGACATTTATTATCCAAAAGTTTCTGTGGATCAAGAATGCTGGAGTGGCTTAGCTGAGTGATTTTATCTCAGTTGTCTCATAAGGTTTCAATCGAGGTGTTGGCTAGAGCTGCAGTTCCAAAAAAGAAAAAAAGAAGACTTAATTGGGACTAGGGATCTGACTCTAAGGTTTCTCATGTGGCTGTTAAGAGGAGAATTCAGTTTTTCACCATGTGGGCTACTCACATTGTGTTTTTCTTTAAAGTAAATGATGAGAGAGAGAGAGGGAACAAAACAGAAGCCACAGTTTTCCATAACTGAATCTCAGCAATGACACACTGTACTATTACTTCAGTCATATTCTATTGGTCACATTGACTGATCCTAGTACAATATAGGAGGGACCATGGCAAGAGTGTGAAACCAGGATTCAGCAATCATTGGGAGCCATTTTGGGGCCTGGATGCTACAGTTTTTCCTCTATCTGCTGCTGATTTATATCCCTCCCACATCGAAAGTACACTCACCCTTTCCCAAGGCCCCTCACCACCCACCCCCGATACCCCACAAAGCCTCATCCTATTACAGCATCAGCTCATAATCTAGAATTTCACTATATGAATCAGGACGAGTTATGATAAGTTTTCTTGGGTGCAGTTCTGTAGGTAAAGCTCCAGTACTGTTTATCTTGATTTATATACCTGTAAACTCAAGAGGTAAGTTATCTGTTCCCACATAACCAACACACGAAGCTGGGACAAGCATATGAATAACCACTATACGTATTTCTACTAAGAAAGGAGAACAATGGAAGTTACAAAGGAGTCTTGATTCCTAGGAAGTTTTAAGTTCAGTCAGGAAAAATTTGGAAGTTTCTTGATTAGGACTCTGTCCTGTATCTGCCCAGGAGTTATTCATCAAAGTCAAAATTCTATGAACAGTGTGTAAAAGGCTCCTTAAGATATCCTAGCAGTCTTCTCAAAATCTTTAGTTTATTTAGCTCCAATCATTAGGTGGTTCCAAAGCCACTCTTACATTTTAAGTTTTTATTTTGGCATCACTGCACTTTTGTGTCAAAATATATATTTGCTGTGTATGCTTGCGTAACAAATAACACAAAACTTAGCTTCTTAAGGAATCTGGCAGTGTCTTAGCTAGTTGAGTTTGGCTTAGGGTCTCTTAAAAGGTTACAGTTGAAGTGTTTGCTAGAGTTGTAGTCTCTGAAGGCTTAACTGGGGCTGAGCGATTCACTTTCAAGTTTGCTCATGTGGTTTTTGCAGAAGGCTTCAGTTCTTTAGAACTGAGCTCACCTATAGGGTTCCTCTCAACATGGCTTCCTTCAGGCCATATGAAGAGAGACAGACAGAGAGAAAGAGAGAGAGAGATGAAAGCCACAGTGTTTTACAACCTAATCTTGGAAGTCTGTACCATCACTTCTGTTTTAAACTATTGACCACACATTCTAAATGTAGAAAAATGTGGGAGGGGATTACACAGGCTGTGAATATTGGGAGGAGGCAGGGATTGTTGGGGACCATATTGGAAATATTGCAAACTGGCTACTGTTCTAGAAAAAAACAGGTTCTTGTCACATGGCCTGGAAAATTTAGGCATGCGGACACATTGCATTGTGAGTAGGACAGGGCTTATTAGGTGAAAAGAAAAAAGGAAAGAGGAACTTTCAGCAAAGCGAGAGACTCCTGTTAGCAGGTCTCCTGCCTCACAGATTGAATCCCAGGCCACCACACAGGAACTGAAGAGGCCCGGCACCTCCCCTCTGAAAACAGCTTAAGCTTCTCCTGGCTCCATCTCCTTCCCCTAGTGCGCAGGTGGGCACTATTCAGAGAGAATCAGTCAGGAGCAGACGGGCTTCATCTGGGACCCGCAGTCTGGTTTTTCAGTCTTCAGGCTGCCCTAGGCTTGAAGGTGGAGTTTCGCTGGACCCCCAGCTGTCTCCTGTCTCTATCCCTACCACAGCTATCATGGATACTGTTTATCCAAATTTAGTAAGTACTAAAATAACTAAAATACAGTGGTTAAACATTAATCCTTTTGGGGGGAGAAAATGCCAGTTTCTTAAAAACAAACATAAACTAAATATACATTTACCATATGACCCAGCAGTCATAATTCTAGATATTTACCACAAAACAATGAAAAAGTATGTCCAGATGAAAACATTTACATGATTGTTCATAGCAAGTGTATTTGTAATAGTGAAAACTGGAAACAATCAAAATGTCCTTCAACAAATGAATGGTTAAACGAACTGGAATATCCATCCCATACAACACTATTCATCAATAAAAAGGAACAAACTTGATACATGCAACAATTTGGATGGATCAAAGGTATTATACAAAGTTTTAAAAAGTTAATATCAGGAAGTTATATATTGTATGACTCCTTTTTTTTTTTTTTTTTTTTTTTTTTTTTTTTTTTTTTTTTTTTTTTTTGAGATAGAGTCTTGCTCTGTTGCCCAGGCTAGAGTGCAGTGGCGTGATCTCGGCTCACTGCAACCTCCGCCTCTCGGGTTCAAGCAATTCTCTGCCTCAGCCTCCCGAGTAGCTGGGATTACAAGCGCCCACCACCACACCCAGCTAATTTTTGTATTTTTAGTAGAGTTGGCATTTCACCATCTTGGCCAGGCTGGTCTTGAACTCCTGACCTCGTGATCCACCCTTCTCAGCCTCCCAAAGTGCTGGGATTACAGGTGTGAGCCACTGCGCCTGGCTATATGACTCCATTTATATAGGATTCTTGAAATAAAAATATAGAATAGAGAACAGATAAGTGGTTATCAGGGTTTAGAAATGGATGGAGGAGAGTGTAGTTGTGACTGTAGAAGGGTAGTATGAGGGAGATCTTCGTGATAAGGAATAGGTCTGTATTTTAGCTTTGGTGATGGTAGTTACAAGAATCTATACATAAGATAAAATGGCATGAATTTTATCTTATGCATTAACATGCATTGCACCAATGACAACTTCCTGGTATTTATACCGTAGTGTAGTTATGTACCATAGAACCATTGGAAGAAACTGGGTGAAGAATGTAGGTTCCTCTCTGTACTGTCTTGCAAATTCTTGTGAATATAATATTTAATTATTTTAAAATAAAAAGCATTAAAAAATGGCTCCTCAAGTCAGACAGACTGCGTTTACATCCCAGCTCTGTTACCCATTAACTGTGTAGCTGTGGATGCATTGCTTAACCATTTTATGTTAGTTTTTAAAAAATCCAGTTAATTTGTTATGATGCTTGGTAGTAAAAACAAAACAAAACAAAAACCTTTTATGCTGTTCTGCAATAGCTAGATCTGTGCAAATTTATCCCCAAAGTCTAAGGAGGCTAAGAGGCCAAAGGAAGAGGCTGACATATCCCGTTCCTCAGAAAGAAACATTTAATATGAATTTCCAAAGAGAAGCACTAGTCATGGGTGACAGTGAGACATGATGGTGGATCCCCACACCATTACCTGCCAGATCCAGGTTTTAAATACCACAGTACTGTTTATCTTGATTTGTAGACCTGTAAACTAAAGATATAAGTTGTCTGTTCCCACATAACCAACATACAAAGGTGGGATTGAAGTTGACAGATTTCCCAGGGAAAAGCAAGAATGCTATGTAAATTTGCATAAGGACAGGATTTATGGTCAAGGATGTTTGGCCTAAGGGCAGGATTTACCCTAACAACAGACAAAGTAGAACTCTGAGAGGCTTTCCCTGAACAGGGGTTAATCAAGAGTCAACATGGCAGATTAACATCCAAGATGGATTTGCATTAGCCTCCACATACAATAAGGCTAGTAATAAAATAACTGGAAGTTAAAGCACAAGAGGCTTGAGAGTTTGCCTTCCTTTGCTTTCTACTTCTGAAATCTGTACAAAAAGGTAGTGGAGAGGTAGTGTTAGAGAAGCAGAGGGAGATAGTGAAATTCCTCCAGAATGTAATTGTTAATGCCAATTGACAATGTCAAGACATGACTTGTGCCTTCCACCTTGGGCAGCATTCTTGAAATTTTTATTTTCTTTCTTGGATGTAATCATGACATAAACCTATGATACCTAAACTCCACTCCTCCTTCCATGGTTCTTATTTAGTGCTATTAATAATTTCATTGTGTCTTATCTTAAACCTTATAGTTTTCTTTCAAATCATGAATAGCTAACAATCTCCCTACCACCATCTTAGCTTTATGTATTAACAGTTACTATATATTGTTCTATTTATAAATTTTGAGTAATAACACTCCTTCCTGCTCTTGGTCTTCTAATATTGATTTGCAATGCAATGTTTTGATTTCCAGAATTCCCAGAGATGGAGTTATTGTATATTTTCATGTGTGACAGAACAATAATACCAGAAGTGGGTAGTTTCCTCAAATACTTGTTCTTAAATCATCAGTTTCCTCATATGTAAAGTGGGAATTATAATATCTAATTTAAAGACTTGCTACAGGGATCAACTGAGGTAACTTATGTAAAGGGCATAGCACATTGCTTGGGTTGGCTCAAACACTGAAAAAATAGTAACTCAATACCCCAGCATCTATTTCTTCCTCTGCTGATGTTCCCTTCAGATTTGATCATGCACATGTTGCTTCCTACACCGCCTCCTGGTGACATCCAGTGTCCACAGTTGAACCACATCTTCTGAATATTTTCACCTCTCATTGGAAACCATCATCCCTGTTATTTCTTGTTTCTTACTCTGTGCACATGAGATTCCAATGAGGACTGAAATCAAGTCTTCTTTTTTTTTTCAAGTATTAGTTTATATTTCACAATAACAGAAATTTCTGCATATCTATCTATCTGTCCATCTATCTATCTATCTAGTCATCAACCTTGGAAGTTTTTTCAATGAGTGTCTTTTTTTCCTAAGACTTACTCATGAGTCATGAGTCCATAGGGAATTGGGTTGAGAGCTAGTTGGAGGGAAATTCTCTATATATACTGAGAGTCTCCTCTACCCTCAGGCAGCCACCTGGCATTTTTCAATGGGGATTATGCCCATCACTTCTTTTTTACTTAGAATATCCTAGGAAGCTGCTCAGTTCCTCTAGCAAATAGACTAAAATGGCAAAGTTAGTATGTCCCTTTACGAAACCAGAAGGAAGAGTCATTTTCTTTCTCTTCTCATTTTGTGTTCTGAAAATCCACTAATTAAATATAATTTATATTTTTTCTCCCTCTCTTTCCTGAAATATTTAAATTATAAGCCTTATGTAGAAAATCAGAAGCTGCTCTAACCAAATAGCTGTCTTATAAGACAGGAGACAACCTACACTTCTAGGAACAAAGAGGAATACATTTCTTTGAATTGTCCAGGCAGCCTATCTATATATAATGAAGTTAAAAAGAAATTTGACATGACAATATGATTCAATATACAATTGCAAACAACATAGTAAAATATACATAACTAAAATTTTTTGTCCTTATTGTCTGTCTTGTGAAAAATTATAATATATGCTGTTTCTCCATTTTATATGCTAGGTGAAGACGTAACCCTCTGCTTGCAGATACACAAATATTTTGTATGAAGGAAAAGCAAGCACAACTTAAGCAGGTGTGACTGCATGCTGCAGATTTCAATGGGCACCTTTTCCTTTATTTAGCAGGGAAGGGTAATGTTACCCTGAAGACAGCCAAAGAGGTAGAATAGTTGCTACCTCTGTGTGTTTGGCAGGCTGCCAGCATCCCTGGCAATGGAGCCTCTGCTGAATCTTTCTTTCTTACCACCTTTGCTCATGTTGACTGCTGAACACAATGCCTACAAACACAATCCTTTCAAAATTACACAGCCTCCAGTGCTCCTTACAATGTTTTTGGCTACTATCAACTAAATCCCCGATTTCTGCTGATTTCATATTTTAATGACCCTTTTAAAATAATTTCTTGAATTCCACTTTCTTGAAGCAGTTCTAAGGGAGGAAACAGTTTCCTTCTAAGAAATTCAGGTATGGCTAGGGGCCAAAACATAAAAATCTGCTTTGCAAAGCAGTAGCCTACTACCCTTTCTTACACATTAAACCCATTAATGTGAATTGAGAATTTAGGCACCCATTTCCCCCTTAAATATGTCTTACAGCCATAGGCACTAGGAAATACTGTGAAATAAAAGGTTTGAGAGTCTCAAATTAGTTCATAGTATGTGATGGTTGAGTCCAAAACTGATTTAGGAGGCCAAGGTAGGTCAATGTTACTGATATTGGCAAGGTGGTTTCAATATTTCTTCTCATTAGCTTAGCTCATACTGTATTAGAAGATGATAATGAAATATACTGGATATAATGAAAATACACTGGAGATCATCTTCTTATATCTATTTTAAGTACTAGTACAATGTTCTAACTTTTGCCTGACATAAGAAAAAATGTAGCGTAGTCAGTAATTCATCTAGCTAGTATGATATATAAATTAACCACTATTTGCTTTTAAAATATTTAAATCTATAATGCTATAGTCAGATGTATCAAAGCAAATAAAGAAATTTGGAACACTAAATGGGACATGATGTAGTGGGGATTTTTTTTCTACATTCATCTTCAAATATGAGGATAAATAATATTATAATAAAATATTTTGTCCATTTAAATGTAATCTCAATATCCTATGAAGTTGTAAGTAGAAAATTCAGTAAAAAGAAAATACCTTTAAATTAAAGCAAAACTACTTTAACTGTAAAACTTTGGAGAGAGAATATAGTAAATGATATTGTAATAAATGTAATACATTAATAGGTCTTAATACAACACTTTGTGTAACATGGGGCAAAAAGGACATTTCTTTCTTTCTTCTTGGAGACAAGAGTCTCTCTGCCACCTAGGCTCTAGTGCAGTGGCATGATCTTGGCTCACTGCAACCTCTGCCTCCAACCTCTGCCTCCCAGGTTCAAGGGATTCTCATGCCTCAGCCTCCCGCATAGCTGGGATTACAGGCATGTGCCACCACTCCTGAGTAATTTTAGTAGTTTTAGTAGAGATGGGGTTTTGCCATGTTGGCCAGGCAGGTCTCAAACTCCTGGCCTCAAGTGATCTGCCCACCTTGGCCTCCCAAAGTGCTGGGATTATAGGTGTGAGCCACCATGCGTGGCCAAAAAAGGACATTTCTTACTTTTAGCTATCTCTTAATATTTTCCTGAAAGAAAGCTACACTGAAATGATATTAATACATAATTCAAATACTAAATTAAAAATCTTTTACAACAGCACACTATTGAAAGCATTTGCCCTCAATTACTTTGTTGCACCCTCTTCAAAGGCATAAAAAAAAAAAAGATTAAGCAGAAACACAACTCCGAAATATGAAAGTAATTGTATTTATTAGCCAAAATAGTAAGAAAGTTAAAATAGAAATAAAACTTCTAGGGATGCTACTAAGAAATGTTTAAAAAATTAACAACAGCAAAGTAACCTGAATATTTAGGTTCTGGCTAAGAAATGGAGAGGTTTTAAAATCCTCAAAGCACACATGTATAACAGATTACTGTAAGTATTATTAGGTTGAGGCATTAAGAAACAGTAATTGCTGGCTGGGCGCATTGGCTCAAGCCTGTAAACCCAGCACTTAGGGAGGCCGAGGCAGGTGGATCACCTAAGGTCAGGAGTTTGAGACCAGCCTGATCAATATGGTGAAATCCCGTCTCTACTAAAAATACCAAAATTAGCCAGGAGTGGTGGCGGGTGCCTATAACCCTAGCTACTTGGGAGGCTGAGACAGGAGAATTTCCTGAACTCGGGATGCAGAGGTTGCAATGACCCGAGATCACGCCACTGCATTCCAGTCTAGAGAAAAGAGTTAGACTCTGTCTCCAAAAAAAAAAAAAAAAAAAAAAACCCAAGAAAACAATAGTTGCTATGACTGCAAAGGAAATGTTAGACATGCACAAAAGTTATAATCTGAAATTGGTTCAACAATTCTTGAACCACATAATCACATCCGTAGAGTGGGACAGTAGACATGAGGGAAGGATTTTTGAAGAAAAACTTGCCTGTTGGGTCCCTCCAATTGCAACTCTGTTGTGGAATTGGCTGGTGTTTGGTGTTCCCCATCATCGTGGACTCCCACGGTAAACTCCACCTCTTACCACCAGGAACTCTTATCCTGGCATGTTGCCCTCTTGGGCCAGCCTGTTTTTAAATGGCTCCACACTGAGGATTCTACTGCAGATATCAGGGTTGGCTTCTGGAATTCATCCCCTTTTGGTATGTAGGTAAAGGAGTTGCTTTTAAACTCAAACACAGGCTTGTACTTGGTACTCACTGGCCTCTTTAGCTTTTCAGATGTGAATTAGGCTCCAGGCCAAAGCATCCCCCAACTGTAGGTAGCTCATTCAAGCCTTTTTTGTACTTGCAGAGAAATCTTAGTTCAGGGTTAGGGAACTGCTTCCCATTCTTCCCTTTTGGTTATACTCACAGCATAGCTCTCTCTAAAATAATTGCTTCAAGGATGCTGCCCATATCTGCTGTCCCCATATCTGGAGCCCTTTAGAGCTTCTGTGTGATAAAGGTTGAAGTGTAACATTACTCATATTTAGTATTTCAATTTTTATGTGCTGCTTGAAGTCTAGCACCTCCTTTGGAACCCCACATCCATTATATATTCATACCTTGGCCAAAATGTCCATTTTTGAATTCCTCAGGCTGCTGTCTTTTCCTGTGTTGATGGTGTTACTGTTGGCGACTGTGCTGCCGCTTGGAAGCATTCTGGGAAGGTAGCCAGCTTCAAATTTACATTGGTTATAAATCAGGCAATTCATTAATGGTACAGTAGGACGGAATGTTCCCAAAACGTTGCTTCCCTGAGAATTACCACTTAGTCCTATAGATGCCCCCAGAGAGTTCTCTGTTTATGGGAAGTGTTGTTTCCACAATTTAAAATCTGAGAACATTTCAGAGTATGTCAGCCACCCAAGAACTGTGGCTTTCTATATATACAAGGTGGCCTAGGCCCAAAGAGATGTTATAAATAATTCTATCATTTTCAGTATATCACGTTCTACACACAATTGTAAACTACATGTGAATTATTTTGTAAACTTTATATGGCTATGTTGTTTTTTGTTGTTTACTCCATTTGCTTAGCATCAGATTTCATATATTTTAGCATACACTGATATCTTTCTTACATTACAAAAACACATATTATGCGACTTTATTTAATGCAATTTTAAGTGGCACATTAGCATAAATTTAAATTTCTGTAAAAGTAAAAGTGTACCTAAATGTATACATTCGTTTATTTATCAATTGAAAAAAAATCATATCGAAACAATAGATTTACCCTGGAATTATGAAATAAGCCTTGCTCTAAAGGAAGTCTTTCTCATTGATAACTCTAATACATTATTTACATTATGTAATAACTTGGACCTTTTAATTTTCCTGTCAGGATTAAAAAGTAGTACTCCCTTATTTCTCAGTGCAAGAACCCTGGACTCAATTTATGTGCAATTATTTAGAGTAAGCAAAGACTCTAAATCAGATGCTTTTATTATCTTGTTTGCCTTAGTAAATTATAGGAAGTGGTTCCACTATCATTGCCATTTTTTCCCCATATCAGCTGTGTGTTGAGATCATGCTTCTTGGCATACCTAAGCCATTTCTTCCCATCTATGATACACTTTATTTTTAATGCCTAAAGATTCCTTTTCATACTTACCCTTATTTTACTCCAGCTGGTTTGTGCAATATTGTTACTTTAAATGGTCAATTAAAAATTAACCCACCCTGGATATTATGTGTGAGATGCATTTTCTTATCGTTCAATGTTCAGCAATGTATTTACTGTGATTTTAAGATCCGAGAGCCAGAAGGGAGGACCAAGTCAGAGGAAAGCCTTCTTAGCCACTACATTTCTTCTTAGTGCTCTCTCTATCTCTGCCTCTATCTCTATCTCTGTCTCTCTTACTTTTGCATATAAGTTGCTTGTAGGATAGACTTAAATGTTTATGTTAAACACTATAGGAAAGGCATAAATATCAGCTACTACACATACATGTTTTAACCAAATGTGAGAAACACATGCTAAAGTTTTCCTGAGGCCACATGGTTTACTGTCCTATGTCCCAGATTTCTTTATAAGCAGAAACTAGCTTATTACTGTAAAATATGACAATATGAAAAAATGGGCTTATCCCTGACTCCTCTATTTTTTTCATGCTTTTCAAAACATGTCTTCTAAGAACCTTGTAATCTCTGACTGCGTTTATTCCATTAACTTCCTCACATTGACCTTCCTTACTGTTCCCCTAACACGCTGGCTATGATCCTGCCTCAGGGCTTTGGAACTAGTTTTCTCTTTCCATACTCCAGATGTGTATGCGTGACATGACCTCTCTCTCACCTTCAACTCTTTTCAAATGTCACCTTATCATTGAGATGTACCTTAGGTTCCCTATTTAAAATCGTAACTGACTCCCATCTTATTCTCTCCATACTTCTTACCTTGCTATAATTCTATATCATTTACTTATTTATTTGTTTGTCTTTCTCCTCACTAGAGTGTAAGCATCAAGAGAGTAAGCATTTTGTCTTTTTTCCATTGATGTATCACCAAATCTTAGAAGAGTCATGACATAAAGTAGGCCCTTTACATATTTGTTCAATGAATAAATGTATGACCCATGGCAGAAATGATGTTATTATTTTAACTGGAAAATTATTTAATGTATTGAGGTATCCAGAGCTTCTAAATGGCAGTTTAGATACAGCCAACTCTTTAGAAGATGGGGATAGTATTGGAAGACTTTTAAAAAATATGCATTTGCATAAAAATATACTACATTGTATTTATACATAGTATATTTTACTATAAATATACCATAAAATATACTCATTTTACTTGGATTGAGTATTCTTAGGATGGTTTTGGTGGGATGTAATGGGGTGCATTGAAGTGGAGGAGACTAAAGCCATCCACTCCAGTGTCCCCTGGGCCCTTTGGTGACTAGGATGGGAGAAATCCTCATGTTATTAAAACAGTGGTGCTTATGTGAGAATGTGGAGTGGATGAAGTATATCTGGGGCTGGGGCCGAGGGCTGGTAGTGGTTGTCATGTTTAATTATATATTTGAAACAATGTTTGCATGCACTGTAAATGTAACAGAAGGCCATAAAATGTCACTTTTCAAAATGTATACTGACTTTACTTTCTACCCATTTATGAATTTTACATAAATCTCTTTTTAAGTTCCTTCAAGCATGTTCTTGATTTTCTTTCTCAAATTATTTTGGAAAGGTTTGATTTTTTAAAATTTATTCACTGAAGTTGATATAAGCACCCATGGTGATGTATGTGTGGAAACTGCACAGTACTATATAAATGCTATTTATTTTAACTATTGCTATTTAGTGACAATTGTATTGTGGTTTAGTTAAGTTTTAACGTGTTGTTTCTAGTATATTATCATCCTAGGAATGCTGCTAAAATGATGCTCAAATCATCTGAGGTTGTCCTTCCTCTTTGTAATCTATTTCCTGTTAATATGTAAAGGGAATGGCATTGGCAGGTTTAGAATTCTTTTCATTTTTCTTTCCCATGTTTGAGTAGCTACAAAATTACTAAGTCCTGTACAACCTCCCTCTCTGTCTACTTAATTCTTACTCCAGAGATGAGAAACCAAGATCATTCGTCGTTTTTCACCTTTGCCTGAACCTCATCTATTGCCTAGGAATCTTGAAACTATAAGTGCGTTGGAAAATTGAGCCCTGATAAAAATGTTTTTGATATTCTTTCTTCACATTTTCTCATTAAACATTATAGAGAAGTTCACTGATGCTGATAGAGTAGTTGATTGTGCCTGGAAGAAATATTGTGGTGGCAAGTACAAATTAGATCGTGGTGGACTAGTTTGTGTTTTGCTGTTTCAGCTTCTGTGAATGACTACAGCACAATACTTTTTGTTTATTAATGTGAATAAATAAATTAGGTAGAAAATTACTTTAAAAGTAGTGGTTTTGGCATTGCAGCACCATTTCAATTCAAATTAGCACAATAGAACAACAAGACCACATAATCATTACAAGCCCTAGTCCTTCTAAAACTCAAATTTACATATTTAGAAAGCGAATATTATATTTATAAACTATCAGTAAAGTTTGCCTACTCCTTTTCTCACTTCTGCCATAATTAGATTCACAATGTAAAATGCAACAGTTTTTAAAAATGTTGGAATTATTATTTGGCAAGATAGATACTTAAATTGACGACATGTCTAGAAGATGAGCTTATTTAGGGACTAGGAATAACATGAGAGCAAAGAATATGGCTAAGACATGGATAATGCTTACAAAAACACTCCAGCTGTTTTATGGTTATTGCAGGTATCTCAAACATGGGAGAAAAATATATTGTGTATTTTAAATACTGTTTTTCTTTGGGAAAAAGAAACACTTATTTCTTTGGTTGCATATTATATAAAGGAAGGGTATCAATCCCATACAGCAAATATCTCTTCTATGAAGGACCAGTCCCATACAGCAAAATATCTCTTCTATGAAGGACCTAGACACACGTTTTGTTTTATAAAATACGATAGATAAATTTTAAGAATGTTACCCAATTGCAGCATGACATTTAAGGATCAAAATACATACCTTTTGGAAATATATATACATATATATAGATAGATATCATTAGCTAAATCATTAGATATCTATCTATATATTAGATAAATGATGTATTAGAAAAGCTTATTCTTTTTCTTCCTTAGTTAGTCTTATAATCTTTCTCTTTTAAAGTGAATTGTGTTAGATAGTATTTATTTGCACTCACTGAAACATACCCAGTTCTGAGACGCTACATGGCAACTGAATATACATGCACATCCTCTTATCTGCCAAGAGACTGCCATTAGAAAGTGCTAGAGACTACCAAGGTATAATTTTGTTTTACTAATTATATTCAAAAGTTTAGAGGAGGGAGAGTGAATATACATTTTTAATAGACAGTAATTAAAATGCAGGCTGTTGAGGTGGGCAGATGCTGGTCAGTCTGATTCTACCTATTAAAGCTTACGAAAGTGTAGTTAGGTTGTGATACATGCCCATGATAAGAAACACCAGAAAATATAAGCCAATCTTTCATTTTACAAAGAAAACCTTTTCTTAGTTGGCCAGTTTAATGACAAACTCTTCCAAGAGTGTAGATGATATAGCCAAATCTCTGCAAATTAATTAATATATGGACTATATATGTTTATGGTAAAATTATATAAAACCTGTTAAGTGGTTTCTGATCACATTTCATGAAATGCATTCCCTTGCATTCTTCACTGGTATCTTGAGATATCAGTAGCTTCATCTTCTCTGAGTCCTCTAAAACTGTTTTCTAGAGGATAACACTCTGAAATACTCAAGTGTATGAATCTATAGGTCATATTGTCACTGGAAAATTTATTTCACAAGTGTTGTCCCATGAAGTTAGGCCATTCCCATTCACTCATTTATTCTGTAGATACATATACGTGATCCCTGCGAGGTAGCTACTTACTCTGATAAGGCAGTCTTCAAAAGATTTACTTGAAATTATGTCCAATAGTTAACAATTATTAGATAATATCCCAGAAATAGTTACTAAGTTGGTGTTATATTTCCTTGACTTTTTCTTTTAAATGCGTATAGGTTCTCTCTACAATTACCCCAAGCTATAATTGATGGATTCTTCCCTAAGTATGGTGATCACAATAAAATAATTCAGAGCACACCTAGTAAAAGGACTAAATTTCTCACTTCTCACTTCTAAGTAATATTCATGTAATAAATGTACTTCTCTTATAGTTGAGTATATCCACTAAATTTTTATATTTTTATTTTTTGGCCAAATTAGAGGGTAATGATATTGTTGACTTTTCTGGAGTGTAACAAGGTTTAAATTGACTTAATGTGGTTAGTTCAGTGCCTTCTGCATAATTAGGACTTGAACATAGCAAATAAATGGTGACATTTGTATTTATTAAAAGAATCACCAATTTTATATTGGTTTTTCTTTACTATTCTTAAAAGTTCTGTTAAAAGATGTACACATAAATAATTCAGCCACACATAATGACAGGCTTTATGGAGAAATGTATCATTTTATATTATTATAAGTCAGATCACAGTGAATTAAAAGAATTAAAAAATGATGATGCTGGTATATATCAGTTAACATACATTTACAAAATTTTAAAGTTTTATTTCAAATGTATTTATAAATGGAAATTATATCTATAACTGTTTTTAAATTTTGGTTTACATGTTGTGTATGGAATTTTTTTCTATTCCTACCTTGCATACACAATGGTGGGTCTTAGTTTTCACACAAGTTCGATTCTAGAAATCCATTCCTATGTTAGGAGTTGAAAACTTAAGTTATAGAAGCAAATGATTGAAGGTATTCTCTTCCATAATCTGCTCAATCCACATTATTATCAAAATGGTGGTGTGTATAATGAAAAATTACAAAATATAGTACAGTAAGTTATCATTAATGTTTTCAGCAAGTTCTTGGAAACTGTGACTTTAGCGGTCCTCAAATAATGTTTTTTTATTCAACATTGTTTTCTTACAATGTTGATGATTTTTAAAAAATGGGTGTCACCATACATTGTTTCACTTAAAGTTGCAGTTTCCAAGAACTATGGAAGAATTTAAATAAAGACTTACTGTACTATAGAAATTAAACACAAAGGAATAAGAAATAGATATTCATGTTCAGAACTATGCCTGGAAAAAAAATCAAACTTAATTAGCGGACAGAAAACAGAAAAACAACATTTTTTTGGACATCGTAGAGCAGGCTTTCTCAGCATGTTTGTAAGCTTGACATATTGCTGACACTGATTTTTAAGACAAATTTCATCTCAAAATTTATTTCTTTTTTATTGATGTTGATAGCTTCTTAGCTTAATTCTGTGGATTGGTAATAAAGCACAGTCTTCATTTCTGCCCTTAATTATATGATAATATGTGCCATTAATTATGTATGTGTTTCTTCATTTGTCAAATGCATATTGGGCTTCTACTGGGTACCCTGGCACATGCCAGGCACTTGAATAGGCATTAGTAATTCCAGCAGGAATAAGCTGTAGTTCCTATACTCAGACTAGTAAGAGGAGACAGACATTTAAACTGATAAATTCCATTCCACATTCCATAGTCTTAAAAGTGCTATAATAGAAGTATGAATAGATGTAAGTACAAGGGAGGAAGTGGTCACCTATGGGTCACTAAGAGCACAGGGATACTAGTCATTTATAGGTGCCAGGAGATAGTATTAATTCCTGTGATGAGATACACATCTGGAGATGAAGGCTGGGGCAGAATCTTGGAGGACATTTGTACCATGCCAAAACTTTAGAAGGTTTATCTTATAAATGACTCAGAACCATTGAAAAATTTGGATCAGGGCAATACTCTTGTAGGTATGTGAACATTAGTTCTTTAATCTGTAAAATAAAGGAGGTTAACCTGATATTTTATGTCCCTTTTTGTTCCAAAATTTTGTGATTTATCAGTCAAATTGAGTCATTATTCTGTTGAACAGTAAGGGAGAGGGGAGAGACTGAATGAGAAATTTAGATGTGTTGACAGCTTAAGTCAGCCACCAGGTAACATTGTCAACCAAAGAACACTTCATTGCTATGTGGAGTAGCCTAGATGTGAAGAGATGAAGTAATGTGAGTAGTTAATTTTCATTATTTTATTTAAAACAACTATTTTAGAAGAATCTACGCTCTGTGAAAGAGCTCTTATTGAGCTTTTGGAGTGTGATGATGGTATTTACTTTTTATTCATGCTTGGTAGCTTTATTAAAAATAAAGATGACAATGAGTCTGTAAAATTGAGCATAGTCCTCCTACCTCCAAATTTTGGCCTAGAATTTGTGGTTTTTAGATGCTGAAGATAGAGTAGTAAATGTGAAATACGTGGTCTCTGCTAGAATTTATATTCTTCATGGGGTGCATAAAGGTGAACAAGCAGTAATATGAACACAAATAACATTCATCAGTTAGGTGTCTACAGAGAAGTTAGAGTTAGCAAATAAAAATACAAAACCTTGATTTACATTTGAATTTCAGTTAATGAATAAATTATACTAAAAACATAATAAAAGTATTTTGCTTGGAAACCCTAGGTGTTTATAATTTTTCAGATGGGTTAACAAAATTAGGTAATTGTAGACATGATTTTTAATAAAATGTTCTCCTTTATTAAAGAAAAAAATTAATTATAAAAATTATGTTCAAAGCCAGAGCATCTTTCTTTGGTGTTGTTTCAACATTTGAGGTTAAGCCTACATTATAATTGTGGCCTTTGTGTCTTTTTTTTTTTGTCCACTAAGATTACTCTATAATATTTCCATAATTACTCCTCTGTTTACATGGGAGTGAGAATGCTCCCTGCATTACCCAGGACTTTTTGAAAACTCAGAAAAATCCTTTCAGAAAATCTAGGCATATCACTATTCAGAAATATATTTTGTAATATACTTTGAAGCATAGCAGCATTTTGAAGTATTATTTATGGCTGTTAGTTTATACTTACCATCTTGCTCATTTTATAATTGAAATTCATTTAGTCTTTATATTCTTCTCTAAATGGGGATTGACTTGGATTCTTTACTAATTCATCTGTCATTAATGATTTCCCCTTTCTGTTCTAAAGCATCTTATTGACCTTTTCAAGTGTGGCCATAATGCTGGTTTCTCATTAATGGTTGGATCTTTTATCGGGAAACAGTAATGGACATAGATCTATATGGTTGATCCTGGTCCAAACACTAAAGTTTTGTTTGTAATTTTTAATGATTTGTCCCATGAAGTATAGCTTAGACCTCAGCAGTGGAGACCAGTAGAGACTTTATTTCCTTATATTTACATTTCTAGTCTATACAGTGTGAAAAGAACTCCATACTAAAAGGAAGAAACCTTGCTAAATTAGATTCATCTGAGGAAATCTATAAACTAATATACATTTAGTACATGATTAATGAGTAATTAATTGATTTCACCTTAAAAGAGTTTAAAATCTCACCTGTAAGACTAGCAGATGTGCCTCGGGGAGTGCTCACAAAAGAAGAGGAGAAGAAAGAGAAGTCGTGTGGTAGAAGAGTCAGAGTTTCAAGGAAAGAAAATGAAAATATTGCTAGACAAACACCACAAAATAGTCAAATAAGATTTTTAAAAAATCAATAGTTTAACTAAAAGTGAAGAAAAGTTTGATTACCCAGTCTGGTAGAAGTAAAAATTTATGTTATATGTGTTGTTAAAAGAAAAACTTGGGCAAAACTGAATTCAGAAGAGTTTAATTGAGCAAAGAACGATGTACAAATCAGGCAGCCTACCGAACCAGAGTAGGCTCAGAGACTCCAGCGCAGTCACATGGTAGAAGATTTATGGACAGAAAAAGGAAAAGCGAAATACAGAAATTGGAAGTTAGGTACAGAAACTGCCAGATTTGTTGTACATTGGCATTTGCCTTATTTGAACATGATTCTAACAGTTGGCCACATTTATTTAGCCAAAACTTGGTGATTGACACGAGAGGAGGCTACTGTCTCTTTACAATTCCATTTAGGTTATAGTTCACAGTGTACTGAGAAACCTTTAGGCTGAACTTAAAACATGTAATGAGGCAACTTTAGGCTAAACTTGATTTAACAGTGTTGAGGGGAGATTGTATGGAACTGTGAAATACAGACAATGTAGGATGTTTAAAAGACAGTACATAAATGTTAAACAATGATTTGTTTAAACTTTTGCAGTAGGCGCAATAGCTTTCTTTGGTTAAAAATAGATGGCAAGGCCAGGTGTGGTGGCTCACACCATAATCCCAGCACTTTGGGAAGCCAGGGTGGGTGGATCACCTGAGGTCAGGAGTTCAAGACCAACTTGGGCAACATAGTGAAACCCCGTCTCTACTAAAAATACAAGTTAGCTGGGCATGGTGCCAGGCACCTGTAATCCCAGCTACTCAGGAGGCTGAGGCGGGAGAATCACTTGAACC